>NC_056595.1:8794491-9111991 GCF_018340385.1 Cyprinus carpio | reverse complement strand
TTTTAGCTGATAAATGGGTAAAAACTTAGTGGTTTGAAGGACTGTGGCACTGTGATTTGTGGCACTGCGGGGAGATGAGAAAACACTGTTAAGTGATTTTTGCAGTGTCTGCTTTGCTGAATTTCTACAGTTCTGTTACTGACAGTAATCGTCTTCAAAGTTCTATTCAAAGTTCAGCCTTATGTACAATCTCCCTAGAGTGAGGATCCACCTGCACAAGAATCCACAACGTTCAGTAATAAAAGAGTGTGATTCTTTGAGTTTCACATTGGTGGTGTGAAGAAAAATGTGGACAGGTAAGATAGATATGTCTGCTGATGTTGATTCAGTTTAACTTACTTTTACCCTTCAGGTATTTAACCCGTGAAATTTACCAAGAGACTGTGATCAAGATCCGCATGGCACGCCAGAGGGATACCACCACTGTCAGGAGACATGAACACAGACAGGAACATGAGAACAAATGGAGCTACCAGCACCTGTCAGGAAGGAAACGTGCCCTACAGAGAAGAAAGACAAGATAGACAGGCCTTCCGACTAACACACACACACACACACACACACACACACACACACATACACACTCTTCTATCGCCAACTACCCTTTGGTCAACTTTGACACCAAAGGGTTCTTTTGTCAGACCTGCATCACACACACACACACACACACACACACACACACTGTTCTCCCACAATCCTTTATTTTTCAGAGATCTGACACTGTGAGCTTTCACTTAGAATGGAAAAGCATTATTTTTATACTGACAACATTTATTCTATAGAAATATATTAAGAAAAAACAAATCGGCCATTTCTTTTAATTGTATTTAGAGTTTTATAGTATCATAAATCATATGGCCTGACTGAATCAAAATCTTAGAGTATTTTAAGCTTTGTTGTTTTGCTTCACTGTAAAACATTTACTAAAAAATTCAAAGATTTGTTTTCTGAATATGATCCGATGTAATCTATTGATTTATTAAACAAACAAACAAACAAACAAAAACAAAACAAAAAAAAAAAGCTTAAGAAATCAACCTCTAAAATCATCTTCAGTAGATTCAGTAAGAATATTTATTTATACATTACGGTACAAAACCTTTTTCTCCAATTGGTCAGCTTAGAGTAGTGTGAACCGTGTTTCCGGCCATGACATACACGAAACTGGTCGACCCTGTTTTAGCAGAAAGGTTTTGTTTAATGATGCTCACTGGCAATGGAAGTAGTACAGTGCTAGCAATAAAGCTTTCCGCCCATTTTAACATTCGGCACATTTCCTAGTTTGGCCTATCTGAGTACAGGGTCTATCTGACAACCCCTGACTTACAGTTATAGTTGTCTAAGTTTGCGACTCGCATTACTGGTAGGGCCACATAGAAGTAGAGTTCTAGTTAACATAAATTTGCTGACACACAAGTCTGTTACAGTGCAAAAAATACAAAAAATAAATAGTAAGGCCTTTTGCAAAGTAGAAAGAATATGATATCTCTGTTTGCTAAAAATGATATCCAGATATCAGCTGGATAATCAAATATTGACTAACAGTACAAAAACTAACAAGTTTTATACAAGACGAAAGATGGTGAAAACATTCAGCATACATCAGATGTTAAGTTAAATAATAATTGATCGTTATTTTCAAGTCATTCATCAATATTACAACGTAGTCACTTTCGACATAATCATAATGCATGATGTGTAAAGTTCAATATAATTATAATTCCAAAATGCATAAAAATGATGGTATATAATGGCTGGCCTGATTTGTTCCAATGACTCAATAAATTAATCAAACAATTACAGACATTTATTGTCTTCAATTCATATTAAATTTAATGTAACTATAAAAATCGCTTAATTGTAAAGGCGAAATGCTTTATTTTGTTTGTTTGTTGTTGTTTGTTTTTTTTTTGTTTTTTAATAATTAAACCGCCATACTGTTTTGTGAACCCCGTAGCACGGGGTCGACTTCTAATGAAACCATGATATCTTGAGAATTTCTAACACCGGATTGAATGCTTTAATATTTAAACTAAAATCATTAGAGTCTGCTCCCACCATTAGAGAATTTCAAAATCTATAGTTACGAGTGTCTCTCCTCTTGGCGCGGTATTGTTGTGTTTTTCAATGATAATTAATACTAAATTACTCATGATTTCATATGGATTCACCTATAGTAAAAACATAACTGGATCATCTTACAGTTTCTTAGAAAGCGTGGTCGTGACGACTTAGTAAGAGAAATTTACGGGAGCTGGGGGGTTGCGGATGGTAAAATGAATTACTGAATATTTTTCCCACATACCAGTGTCTGTGTGGCGGGGCGTCTGTAGTGGGGGGGGGGGGGGGGGAGACGGGGGGGGGGTGGCTCTCCACATTGCTGATGGTCCCCAAGCCGTGGACTTATTGAGAAGGCTTTAAAATACTGTCTTGGGAATGAAATGTAAAAATATATGAAGCCCCCCCCCCCCCCCCATGTATCCCTACTTGATTTATGTGAAATAATAATACACTATTTAAAAATGCTTAAACATGGCTGCAAGCAATCTGTGGCTATCAAGATGTACAATGGAGTACATGGCTGCAAAACGACAAATCACCCGGTGCACTAAGGATGCTTGTTTAAAGGTGCACAGCAGATCTATTAAACTATATGTAATTGTACACTTCCACTCCATGCTGTAGGCAGAGAGAGACGGAAAGATAGCATATTGTCATTAATATATAGTGAGAGTGAGAGAAAATGGGTTAGTGGACACACTGGGTGGGGGTCGCGGGGGTGCGCTCATCTCTCTACACATGTCAGTCTGCCGAGCGTACGTTTTACTTTCAGTGAGCTAAATCTCGTTAGCCTGTAAAAAAGACATAAATAGAAGTGTAACTTACTTTAATTACTTACTTCCCAATTAAGAAAGTTAATAAAACCCATATATGCTGAAGCACTGTTAAATATATTGAAATACATTTTGAAGATATATTTTAAAAATACATATGTTGTGTCTGTCTCTGGTGTGGGTGTGTGGTGTTGGTGTGTGTGAGGTGGTGGTTTGTTTACAGGAGGCTAATTTGTGGAATTCACTATTCATAGCCGTCCTCAGTTTGTTTTGTATGTTATTATCACCATGGTTTTTCGCAATGCAGCAATTGCATTTTGGGGGGGGGGGGGTGGGGGGGTTTCTTCTACACACTGTTTACGTTTTGAAAAGCGATTATATTATGTATATTTAATTAATATTATATTATATTTATATTTATAATTATATTTAAAAAATACTATAGAATATAGTATAAGATCCGATAGTCGTCAGTAGCAATTTTTATAGGGCCTACTAATCAACTTAACCAATTGTGAAATCCAATGTTTTTCAGTGAAACATTTATAAATTTCTAGTAACATTTAATGTACTCGGCTGTGGCGTAAGCTTTGTCATGTGTTGTGATGGTGTTTGGTTGTGGCGCTGGCGCACAACGGTTGAACACCCACACGCGGCGCATTTAGAAAAAACTGGAGCGCCGTGAGGAGATAGTTCCATGAAAGCTGTTTCGCAACTCAGACATTACCAGAGTATACAAAACCCCGCCTTCCCCTCTCACTGTTTGGGGTGTGGTCTGGGAGGGGTGGGTGGGTGTTGGGGGGGGGGGGGTTTTTTTAGCTACTGCTTTCATGTAACGTTTTAGGTCCCTAAAAATTACACAAATGAAATACTACAACTGGGATCACTACTTTTCCCCCCTTTTTAAAAAAAAAAAAAAAAAAAAAAGAGTTGAGGGATCACATTTTTGGTTGTGTCAGTTTGTAGGACCAGTTTGATCAGACATCCGGGAAGGAACCAGTGTAGTTATAGCAAGAGACCCCCATAGTGAAATCCAAACAGTAAACT
This sequence comes from Cyprinus carpio, assembly GCF_018340385.1. Classification (NCBI taxonomy): domain Eukaryota; kingdom Metazoa; phylum Chordata; class Actinopteri; order Cypriniformes; family Cyprinidae; genus Cyprinus; species Cyprinus carpio. The sequence continues at coordinate 9,108,110 of NC_056595.1, read as the reverse complement.
CCCAACTCTGACCACTGTGGTCGATTTAATCACACCAAAAAACCAAACCACAGGTGATACACACAATGGCAGTTTCTTTTCCCCCAAAATGGTATCACAAAATATTGTCACACAACAACAGTGTCTGTTGTTATGTAGTTTATTTTACGAATTTTATTTTATTTATTTTTATGTTAGTTATATTTTAAAATTTTTTTTATTAATTAAAATATGGGTTTGCACACAATTCCCAATTTCAATAGATTGCCGCCAAAATTATCTTGATACAATTCCATTTTAAAGGTAGCTGGCCTAATTAGCATAGTAATGGGAGCAGAGATCTTTTCACCATTTTCCCCCGCTCCCCCATCCAACTGAATCAAAAAACCACTCCGTGACTGAATTAATTCGACATATGCCTTGAAAGACTAAGTTCGGTTTCGAAATTATATTCAAAGATGAAAAATTATAAATGCAATAATACTAGAAGAATAGTTTTTTTTAAAAAAAAAAAATAAAAAGAACATGTTTATTTTAGACACACTACAATTAGCCCAGTCCATATTAAATGACTGCATAAGTGCTTAGCTTCCTTGTCTATGCAACTCCTGCTCTTCCAATATGTCGAAGCTAGGTTGTCGTTACTTTCAGAAACCAGAAAGAATTTGCTGGAACTTTTCCATTTAATGGCGTGAGTTTGCATAATTTGTGCTTGTGACCCCAAATGAAGTGGGAGTAGCAATATAAAACCTCAAACGCTCCCTAGCTTTCAAAAATTGTCCGACTCCTCGCTAGCCCAGAGGGGGAAAAATCCACCTGCCATTTGTCCACCGCTCGGTGGTGGTCTCCAACAAAACTCTCGCATCTCGCTCACCCACTCCGCCGTCCGTCTCCCCACATACTCTATTGAGAACACAGTAAAGACAGCATGGAGCCCACTAGGTGTTTTTTGGATTAGAGCCAATATTGGTTCACGACAGCACCCCTGGTGGGGTGGTGCCTTTCCGTCTTTGTGTTTTCCCTTTCCTTCTTGTTTTCTCCTCTGTTTTTCAATCCACAATATCTTTAAGATAATTTCTCGGTCTACTACCCGGTCTGGCCAAGACCCAATCTGGCTCTGCTGAAAGCTCGGTGATTTAGAGCGTCAGCTCCTGTACGTTCCCGTAAACCAACAGGTGCTGAACTCCTTTTGCATGTCCAGAAAAACCCCATATGCAGGTTTGTTTGCTGTGCAGTGAGCTCTCTTTTTTACATATTAGTTAAAATTTGTCTTTGTTTTTTTTCCTCCCCTTCCTCCTGTCCTGAACCCGCACACTATTGGTCATTGTGTCTGGTTTTATGAAAGGAGAGACATACCAGTGTTGTCTTTTCATAATGATGAAATCAGTTCGGCCTTCAAAAACTCAGAGGTTCGCCACCCACCCGACCCAGCTCAGGAAACGCAACCCCCCAAAACAACAACCCAAGGTCCCACACCCGGGGGGGGGGTTCATACCCCAACTCACTCCCCCCATAAGGCTAAAAAAATAATGCCCAATCCTCCAACTGTTCCATCAAAGCCACATTAAAGCAGCATGACGGCACAAATCACAGCGGAGCGGTCTACGGGGGGGGGGGGGGGGGGGGGGGGAGGGGGGGGGAGGGGGGGGCGTCACACGCTAAGCCACAGATGGCCTCGGAGGGAAAACTAAAAACAACTAGTTCCATTGGCCACTCTGTTGAACAGTTAACAACAATAGTGTCATTGGGTGCATATAATCCCTGGGCTATGGGGATAATCATATTATATTTTTGATATTTACAATTGAAGCAGGTGGTAAACATTTAGGTAGACTTTACTTATCCTTGTTTTTTTTTACGAGAAGAGTAAGTAAACACACAGACCCAAAACACACACACACACAAAACACACAAACCACACATATTGAGGCTTGTGTTTTGCTTAGGCCAGTAATAATTATTTTTTGTTCCCTTTCCTCTCACCCGCAAGTTAAAATTAGTCCTTAGAGGTCGAAGTGTCCTCATCCCCCATTGGTGTTGGTACACAGATATTGTAAACTCATTTGGTGCGAAATTGAGAGGGAGAAAGAAATACCTGTAACCTCAAATTATGCAGGACTGCTGGGGGGGGGGTTTTATATTACATTTGGTCAGCAAACATATAAGTAATATAGTAATCCTTAAACACCGTACAGAAACAAGAAGTGACATAGAATCATGTCCTAGAGCACAGTATGTTTTTGAACACTCGACCCGAGTCTATCAACATCCCAAAACACAATCTGTGCCATTAGCACCCCACAGCATCAAAAAATTCCTAGCAATGTGGCTTTTTCATGGGAAAAAAAAGAAATAAACTGGAAAATTACATCATTAAATAACTATCATTATTAATTTAAAATATCTATTTACATTTGGATACAGCCCCCCTTGTTGAAACCTTCGACATGTGAGACAACTGAACCTGTGTTTTATTTGTGTGTGTGTGTGTGTGTTGTGTGTGTGTGAGTTTGTGTGTGTGTGTGTGTGATGTGTGTTGTGTGTGTTGTGTAAATTTGGGGGATACTCCTAACAAGTGACGGCAAAGGGTCCCTGATTATACGCCCCAGTTCTTATTGTACGTCCATTAGATGGAGTACGGAAGAATTAAAATTTAACAAAAAACACAAATTATGTGACGTATACATAATATACTCGTATATACTTTTTTACTTCTTTGAACATTTAAAATCTTGTGGGGCTCGTATGTAACTTAAATCACTTCATGTATTCAAGGCATTGGATATCAGAAATATTCTACAATGTGATATTATTCAATCAGGGTTAACGAATTTAGCGCTCAATCATTATTCCCCTGTAGTTGGCTGCCATCCATCTCAAATTTAATCGGTACTTGTTCTTTATGATTCCCACAAGATTGGCATGGAAAACGCAGCATAAAGAGTCTGCTTCCCGCTCCTGGTGGTTCTCCGCACACAGTCCACAGAACAACCAGAAGGTGCAAAGTTGGATTTCATTTTGTGTTTTATGTTGCAGCGGAACAAGGAAGCATTTGATTCTGATTATTTGTTAAGTTTCCATTCTATAAAGTCTTAAGAAAGATTGGATGCGGGTTAATCAGCCGAGCGCCAGAGGTTTGTAATGACAGATGTGACAGTTGTGTATGCAGAGAGAACTGTTATTGCGTTCTGAAGTGCTGGGGTGAATGAAATCCCATGGAGATCCACGTGGAGTCCCTTAGTGCCACGAGACTTAACAACAACATAGCAACATCTTTCAGAAAACCTCACTGGTGGTGTTGAGGTGACTAAGATTGGATGCGTTATTGGTTTAAGATCCTCAATATTTTACAAAGCCACTGATGGAGAGCTTACACACGCAATGGGCGAAGGGTTCACTGTTTTTTTTTTTTTTTTTTTGATTATGTTTTTTTACAAATAAAAATTAGAGTAAAACTCTTGCACTGCAGACTCCTGCGACTTTTAAAACTGAAAATATATATGTTTTTATATATCTTGGTTAATAAAGTATTTATTTTATTCATTAATTTATTTTTTTATTTTATTTTTTTTAATATTTTGCAGTAGGTCTAGAGCTCGACCTTAAAAAAACTGAGCAAAAAACATCAGAAATAAACAAAGATCATAATTTAGGAATCTGTATTGGCAACACTAAGGAAAATGTCAATCTAGATCAAATCACAAGAAAAAAAAAAAAAAGTATTTTCATTGTTTATCCAGGGAATACTCCCAGCTGATCATTTCCTCTTTTGAATCAAAAGAACAATAAAATATACATTAAGTCAATAAATCACCAGTGTGATCCGCTAGAAGAGCTATAGCGATATTCAACACAGCCGCCCCGCTTTCCTGTGTGAGTGAGTGCTGACCTCAAATAGCTAAAGGAAGATAGAGACGGACAGGGAAGAGAGACATGGGTTTGCAAAAAAAAATTTTAAAAAAAGAAAAAAGTGGAGCAGAAGCCAAGATAAATAAAAGATAAACAACATGTAGAGCGGATATGTGAAGCAACTTTGAAGAAGTAATATTAGGGGCTTATACCATCTGTTTCCAAAAAGTCATGCAGCAGGATTCAGACAAGCACAGCAAGGAGGAACAATCAGACACAGCCCTGTTTTGCCCTGGATAACACAGCCAAAATGGCTTCATTAATAAACAAAAAAAAAAAAAGCCAAAAAAAAAAAATTAAACCTATTTAAGAAGAGATTGGGCAACATTAAAGGGTTGCCCAGTCTGCAGAAGCTAACCTTTCTCCCCAGTTTGTTGATAAGAGGGAAATGGTTATAGTAAACGAGAAGATAAATTTGAGGATTATTTCATTAAAAGGGTTTGCCAGCTGTAATTTCTTCCTTGGTTTGGGTATTTTCAATTTTGAGGTGCACAGTAAGAATGGCCAGAGATGTATGAGGTTGATTTACACTCTTCATGTGGGAAAGTGAGTTAGAGACGAGGAGAGGGGGGATGAGGGCCGCTGCTTCTGACCGTACACTCCAATTTTTTTTTAGTTGTATTGTGCGAGAAATAAACTAATATTAGATTATACTCATTCAATTTGGGTCTGTTTATATAGTAAGTATACAAGTTTGATCCTCACTATCATGTTGCACACATTCACATTGATAAGATATATATATATATATATTAGCTAGATATATAGTATATATATATAATAATAATAATACTATTATATATATATATATATATGATTAGAATATGCTTGTATTGCATGAACATGTCGCATGGTAAATTTTAAACTGTATTATTGCCCAGCTGTAATCCTGCTGTAATGGTACTATAATTATATTAAAGTTATCGTAAAAAAATAACATGATTTTTGTTTGTTATTTTTTTTTTTTTTATACGCCTGCTTTGAAACGAAAAAGCAATTTGTATTGTGAGGAAAACAACTAGGGCTACCCAAAGCGGAGTAGCGAGATTGACTTGACTGCTCCATTTATAGGTGAACTTATGGAGGTTTTAAAACATTGGTGTTGTCGTTTTTTCGTTTTATAAAAAAACACAAAAAAAAAAATAAATGTCCTTCTCCTCACCATTTGTTGCGAGCCTCATCCAATGATCCCAGCAGTTGTTAGGTCATCCTGAACTTACTACGTCAGAATTCCATGCACAGAAAAAAAACAACTCAACACAAATTCAAGGAACTTCCCAGAAGAAGATCCTACTGATTTGATGATGGCTGGAGCTATACAGGCACTCCGCATTGGATCCAGATTTCAGTCCCTTGAAAAGCCACTGGCATTCCTTCCGCCTGCATGTTTTATTTATTACTGGTTAATTTTGATCTGGGTCCCTGAGACCATTATGGGAATATGGTACCTTTCCTGAATATCAATAAAGTAGGCATTTTATATTTAGAAGGATCTGGTGTGAAGGGCTGCAAAAAAGTAAAAAGTCATTACCAAATCCGTCATTGTTTTGATAAATGATATCACTTGTAAAGTTAAGATGGGTGGGCAATGCATGTGAATGGTTCTGTGCATTGCTGAATACTATGAGGTGGGCAGATAAATGTTTGCACGGGCCGCTACCACGGGACTATGATTCGGGCAAATGGGGGTGGCAGAGAATGGGCAGTAGTACAAATTCGGAGATTAATTAGACCCATTGGATTCTGGACCTTTCAGGTCTCTGTTCTGGTGACCTGTGGACATTAAATGGGACGAAGCCCGTCCTCGGCAGAGAGTGGAGAGTGAGGGCTCTCGTTCGGGAAGAATGATAAAGCGTTATTAAGAGATTTTTTTTGAATAGAGGAAAAAAATTGTAGGCCTGGCTATTTAGTGTCATAAAAGTGCAGCCAAGCCAGTGCAGGGGGCTCCGCGGGACAGGAGGCAATAGCATTCCAAATCAAATCTCAGACGGATGAGAGATGGCCCTGTCCACACGTCTGAATTTTTATATTGTGGAAGGGGCTGGCAAAGAAATATGCCATCCGTGAGTGAATTAACCTCAGCGGGCAGTGGAGGAAAGGGACTCTGTCATCTATAGGGGGAAGCAGATGACATGAATGGGTGGAGCAAGGCGGGTTGAGCCGGGTAGGGTAAACAGGATTACACCCTCGCAGAGATGGACTATCCATAGCTATGGATCTTTCGACATGTGCTGTGTACAATGGCAAGTGTGTAATGTGCTGCCGAGCCTTTCGGTGATATCTAAAGGCGATTCAAATCGCTTTTTTTTGTTGCTGGCATTCATTCCTCATCGTACATACAGGACGTAAATACACAGACTCTCCTGTCAGCTGGAGACAACAGGTTATCAGGTCATCTAGGAAACTTGGCAGAACGCACGTTTGTATAGCTCCTGTTTACTGTATAATTATACTGTAAATGAAACAAAACACACGAGATACCGCGGTAGGTAAATTATTAATTTTGTTCAGCTGCCTTTACGGCTCGCCGACACTATATGATTTTAAGGCCTATTGCACCCCCGAGTCGTGGCTTGTCGCGCATGATGTTTTGTTAATCATTATTTATTTGCCCTCCCGATCGAGGGGACGAGCCGTCCCCCGACTTTCAAATCGTAAATATCAAACATTATATTTTTATTTTATTCCAAGCTATTTAGGACCCTTGAGCGGCGCTGACTCTGTTGTGAATCCCCAGGAGGGCCATATAGATCGAGCAAGCGTTCCCTACCTTATGTTGTGGGCGTCTATAGCTGAAACCTTGGTGGTGGTTGAGGTCGATTTAATCCCCGTATCTTGTGAAGTGCTTTGAGTGCCCAGAAATCCGCTTTAAAAGTGTAAGTAAGTATTTTTCTTGATTTAATAAAACTTGGCAGCCACTAAATATGCCGTGCAGCAGAGAACATCCCCCCATATTCTTTTTTCTACGTTTATTTTCACCATGAACATAATTGCATGCCAGGAACATCCCGCCAGGACAACGATAATTGCCGTCTGTTTGTTATTTCTTCTCTGAGTACCGCGTGTGATATCGTGAGTGTCCGGTGAGATCATGGTGTCAACTGTGACATGGTATCCTACAACTAAACCAAGTGGTGTTGGTCTCAGTGGTATTTTCGAAATTTTGATCATACTAGATTTGTTGCGTTCACAGGGATGCTAAGGCTAACAAAGTGTTGAGGTATCTTATGTCCGATCGTCCTCCCCAGGTTTTAAAATCTTTTAAGATTTGAAAATCGTCTAGTGTGCGGCCAGCCTGTACTGACAAAAGTTCATCGTTCATTCGTCCTTATTTCAGAGATGTAGTAGAATTGTTCAGAAAAAGCAGGAGTCAAAACAGTTTCTAATGCCAGATTGTCTGTCGAGTGTCCTCGTTTTTTTAGTACGGATCCCCAATTTGAATGCTTGTATAATATGCAATCAAAGTAGATGATGCTTCTTTGGGTACATGGAAAGTGGGCTGACATCCCTCTGGTTGTGTGGAAAGAAATGCACCATAATTTCGATATCTACCAGGTCATAAAATTGCATCTAAGATAACACCAGAAACCCTTTGGTAACATGCCCTTTGATGCCTTCTAGCAAATATATATCCATCCATCCGTGCTTCCAAAACCAAGTTCCCTATGTAGGGTCTAGCGAAGAATGATTATTACCTTACCAATTCATGACTTCACTCTTCTTTTAATATATAAAATGTATAAAAAATGTGCATGATCACACTTGGCATCACACTGTGGCCCATATTAACCAAAACTCATGCAAAGGATGGAAAGATGTATATTATCCCATGTGCAACTTTGGCATACTACGTTAAGTGCTCAAACATTTGGACTTCATAACAGGTTACATAAGCTGCCCACTCCTTGCGGTGTGCGAACATTTTTCTTAGGTTATAAGCACAGCTGCAACAACACAGCACTCAAAATTGTGCTTATGTGTTTATGATGCCCAAGAATGCTGCTGAATTAAATTTTGCCAAATTATTGACTTTTAATAAATGTTGACTCCTGATTAAATGCAAAGCCAATGAACTTATTATTATTATTAGTACTTTTATCTATTATGTTAGTATTATTATTTTTATTACCATTCTTTATATGTTTATCCACAGTAAGATTCAACAAATCCAGAAATAGCCCTCTCTATCATATAATAAGTATAAGTAACTAATAATACTAATCAGCATCATCATCATCAGAATCATATAATAATAATATAATGGCATATTATAGTAGTGAGATTTATTACATATACAAGACGTTGCTTATTATCCTTGGATTCTTATTATATTATTCTTATTATTACATTGTTCTCCAACCTCAAATCGGGCAGAAGCAGTTGTGTGTTCAGATCTTTTTTATGCTCTAAATGACAGATACAAAACAATACAAACAGACATTATAATCCCAGGGTAAACGAAAATAAAAAAGAAAAGAAAAGAAAAGAAAAGAAAAGAAAAGAAAAGAAAAGAAAAGAAAAGAAAAGAAAAGAAAAGAAAAGAAAAGATAAAAGGAGAAAAAATAAATAAAAGAAAATAGAAAAATAACAATAATATATCATAGACATGCATGACCTTTACATTACGCAAAGATTTTGAAGATAGAACACAGAATGACATTTTTTATTGCCTTTCTATTAGTACTGTGTTGAATAGTACACAAGAAAACTTTTTTTTTTTAGAAAATTTACACTTTTGAATGTGAAACTTAACCAACAAAATAAATAGATTAATAACAAAAACTTCGTTATCTATATTAAAATATAATATTAAAATATTAAATACATTATCATAATTAAAATATCCAAAAACTACATTTCGAAATGCTAATTAAAATCAAAGAGTACATTTCCTTTCGTAAACATAGAGAGTGTTCAGATCTGATTCAGATTGACACGTGTGTGTTCAGTGCATAGACAGTAAAAGAAATGACGTGTGTGAACGGGGGGTCCAGAGTTCACCCTCGAAGCTGTTGGCTGCTGCCGGGAGACAGAAACAATATCAAACTTTAGAATCATCGTAAAGTTTGCGCATTGACATTCGCTTTTTATGGATGAAGGGTTTGTTTTATGTTCTGGTCGATTGGATCGACGTAAAGATGTCTTTATCACCTTGAGACGAGCGCTTAAAACTGTTTTTAAACCCGGAAGTGGAGCAGAGCAGCAGGTGTTAGCTTAGCCCGCTAACACTCTTTATCTCTTCTAAATCCCATACGAGGGAGCGAGTTTGTGTTTAAACACTGATATCACGCTCATGCTGCACGGTGAAGTCACAGATTGAGCCTGCCATGCGTGTCAGTGCTGAGACTCGTCGTGTTATCGGGCTGTGAGGCTGGGTGAGATGTGAGAGCAGTGTGATACCAAGTTCCAGCTGTCAGATACTCATCACTCTCATCTCATCAGTGGGCTACTGATTAAATTGGTCACTCTGATCTTCTCCGGTCATTCTGGTAAGATGGTCGTCTTTTCTCAGTTAAAAAAAAAAAAAAAACAAACAAAAAAAAATTTATAAATCAGTATATAACGTGAATGCACAGACATTAACAAATACTGTACCAGTACCATGGTATACATTTCAATGGTGTAATATAATGGTATTCTTTAAGTGTCTTTGACTCCAATGATATATAAATTATATAATTTATGTATATATGTCAGTTACCATGGTGTATATTAAATGGTGTACAATTATTGTGTCATGCTACCACTGCTGCACTTGTGGATCTTTCTCTAATCTAAATGTTTGTGTAAGCAACAACAGAAATGAAAGCTTTATTTTGAATTATAAGCATGTTTATGTGCACAAAAACTAATTGGAAAAGTATTTCTCAATGTACGACACTGAACCATACAAAAATATAGCATGTAAAAGAATAAACTAAGCGAAATGACTGACAGGTGATCCCATATAAATTGATTTTTGTGAACTTGATTTAACAAAAACAACAAGAAATTTAAGTGCAGACCATCCCCCTCTTTTTTCACGGTCCAAGCCTCTACTTCATTCAAAGTTAGAGTACAGACATTAATGCAGCAATATGCATTGATAGCACAGCTTTAAAGCAGTAGTACACCAGAAATGAAAATATCTCTCACCCTCAGGCCATCCAATGATGTAGGGAGTTTGTTTCTTCATCGAAAACAGATGTGAGTGGACATCAGACCCAACGACTGGATATTGATCTGAAGTAGATTAGTGAAGTTAAACTATGTAAGTTTCATATTGAGGATGAATTGTGTTGAATTTCAGGAGCCAGTGCGACATCATGAGTGGCAAATTTGGGCTGGGAATTACAGCTCGAGAAAGCACATCTCCATATCTGTGCCCTCATCCACAGAGGTCATGTCACCTCATATCAAATCCGTGGAGGAGCTCAGAGTGCTGGGCATCAACCTGAACAGCTTCAACACACCAACACAGTTCTTCATCTGTGTGGCTGTGCCGTCTTCCTCTTTTACCTCATCTACGGCTACCTGCAGGTTGACAGTCTGACCCATTTGTGAATCGTTGGCTTTATGATTTGTGTCTGCGGTGATGGTAAATCTAATGTTTTCTATTGGCATTGCTAACTTGTTAGTCTCTGTGTTTTCAGGAGCTGATATTCTCAGTGGAGGGCTTTAAGCCATTTGGCTGGTATCTGACTTTAGTGCAGTTTTGGATTTTACTCCTGTTTGGTTGGTGGAGTTGCAACTACTCAGGATAAGAGGAGAAGGTAATTTTTGGGACTGATTGCGAAGTAACCCTTAGTTATGATAGAAAGTGTATTGTCATTGTAGGTTCTCTTTTCCTTAAGGAGTTTTTTCATTGCAACCAGCTGCAGTATCATTGAGTGCATTTACATGCACAATCTTAAGCCGATTATGCTATGTTTTTTTGCCTCTTACTCTCTTGTTTTGCACGCCATATAAATGCTTAACCTGCTTTCTGTCAGGTTATGAAGTGTGCATGTGTGATACGTGACAGGGAACACATCCTTAGTGTAGATTTAAGCACATCCAGGCAGTGTGGGCATTATATAGTAAAGAAAGAAGCAAACACAAAACACCAAACACAGACTCGTTCATGACCCAGAAAATGCTAAATATGTGTTATGCTAAAGAAGTGGTTCAGTCAAAATGCTGCATCTCTGTAATTTCATGAGAGTATAATATATGAGCTGTAACAATTGTATGCAAGCTTTAACATCACAAACTGACAACAATATGGAAGACATGGAGCACAGCTACGCAAGTGAATTAGCTATGTTTTGACATTACGCAGGAATAAACTGATTTATTAATAAAGTCATGTAAAAAATTGTTTACTTGTGGTTGTCAGGTTACTGATGTGGACTGTAAAATAGGGGAACTGGTTATTTTATAAAGCTATTATTTTGATGAGTTATCACTTGTGACGGTGTAAATGTGCTCATCAGATACTGATACGATACCTCTAATTAATGGATTTCCTATTCAATTTCTGGGCATAAACCTGTATTTATAGCACTTACAGAACATTAAAGTTATACCAACTTTTATTTTTACATTAACATAAAACTAGTATTCACAAAAAAGGAAAACAACTTAATGGATCTCTTCCTATTTTTTTTCCATAGCCTCTATTTGTGCTTCAGTTCTCTATCTTTCTCTTCATTTTGCGTGACACTCCTCAAATCTGTCTGATCTTCCTGATTTGTTTAAATTTTTTCTAACGGTTATGCGTGCCTGTCTATAACAATCATCTGTAAATATCCCGCACTTTCTTTTTCTGTTGACTCTTTGTTTTTACAGACTGGTTACTTTTTTTCTTACAACTCTGTACTTGCCCTTCCATTGACAATTACTCTTCAGTATTTCCCTGACCTTTTTTATTCTTTTATAAATGTGTTCCTCCCCCTGATTTTTAAACATGGCTGTCTTCTAGCGTTCTCCCATTTTGAGCTGTTCTATTTTTTATCTTTTCTTACTGATGAGTTTAGTTTTATGTTCTTTTTTTTTTTTTAAATCAGAGTTTCTTTTCACCTCACACAATTGCTACATTCAAATGTCCCTTCCTTTTTGGCCATTTTCTCATCATTATTTTTTTTTGTTATTTTCTGCCATTTGTTGAGATCTTGTTTATTAGCTCTTTACACAGAGGATATTTTACTCCTAATATTTCCACTGGAGTGGCTGGCATAATTTTCCCAATAATATTACAATCCATTTTTTTAAATTGTTTTTTTTAAATATATATAGTAAATTACTTACTATTTTTTTTTTACTTAATTTAACTATTTTAACCAATTTCTCCTAATTTTAGTCTTTATTCTGTGACATGCATCTTTGAATTTAGTTTTTTATTCTGTCTGATGCATGTATAACTTTCTAAAAATAATTCTTTATTTATCTTTACTTCTCTTTATTATTTTAGAATTATTTTGAATATTCTTATTTAACTTAATGCCTTGATCTCACTTCTACTGCACTGATCTCAGAAAATGTTCTCTTTCTCTTTCACACAGACATCCAAAATACAAAAGCCTATAAAAGATCTTGATTCAGTTTTTATTGATTCTATTTTCCTAAACACATTCACATCCACTCCTTCTAGTCCCTTTATTCACACAGGGCTCATTCTTCATTCTTTGTCCCTTTATTTCATATAGGGCTCATCATTTCTTTCATCCCTCTCGGGTTGTAGTAAGAGCTACACCCAAGTCACATTCAAAGAGATGGAAGGGCGAGTGCGCAGCTCTTACCACCCAATACGGGAATTTATTTTCTCAAACATTCACCATCCACTCACACAGACATGCACACGGACACAGTTCAGACTCATACAACAAAACACTCAAAGCAGGTGTCCGAAGGACTTTGCGTGCTTTCTATACTATATCTGCTTCACGTTTTATTGCTGTCCCTTTAGGCCCAGTCTTCAATAAACATTAGGACTATCGCATCGCACGCGTGTTCCTAACAGTAAACCAATTTAGGCCACCTATCAAGGCCTTTCCTAACAGTAAACCAAAAACACAAATATGTGCATGCAGTTATTTCTTCGGAATAAAAAACCCCTTCTTATATATATATATATATAAAATATAAAAATATATATTCTAAATTTGGAAAGAGCAGATTTTAAGTGTCACTTACCACTAAGGGCAGACTGGCAAACAACACACACTAATTATACAAGCAGAACATGCACACTTATTCTACGGTGGCCACCATTAGTGTTGCTCGTCAGTCAGCCCATAAGTGGTCATCCACTCTGTGCTCCTTTCCAGTTCCCTTTGTGGTCACCAATATGAAGTGTCATCTGCCATTGATCTAAAGAATTACACTCAGTCTTGGGGTTTTGTTTCCAGAGGATAGACTTTATTTCAAAGAGAATAAAGCCAAGAGATTCTCTGCAGAGAAAGATCTTTCGAATGTTATTTGGCTTTTCTATCCATTTCAGGCATTCTATACATTTCATGCATGTTCTATACATTTCATAGAGTTTTCCTTATGCATACAATTCAATTCCTCCCTAGAGAGAAGGGGCCCCCAAGACGTGTTATGGTAAAGAACAAGGCACACTTGTATTTTTCCAGATGTTTCTTATCATATGATCTTCACAACACATCAACTAAGCATTCTTTTTTTTTTTACAATTACAACACAGGCTTATATGATTAAAATGGAAGAATAACTGGATATATAAATGGCTAGATTAACCCTCTGGAGTCTAAGGGTATTTTTGGGGCCTGGAGAAGTTTTGTCATGCCTTGACATTTGTGCTTTTTTCAGTTTCTTATAAATATCTAAATGGCTAAAGTCTAATCTCACTGTAATCAGCACAAACTAGGCTATAATAATATGTGAGCACCATGTATGTACATGATTGTGTTTTTGAGAAAAAAAAAAAATGTTATGCGTGGTTAGTGAAAAAAACTAAAAATGTAAATCACTGGAATAAGGCAATAAAAAACACATACAGAAAATTGGTTCCCAGGAATTTTGAGAACTGGAGCCTGTAGCCTAGAATTTTTTTTTCTAAATGATGTGAAAATCATCTTGTTTACTCACTTACAGAAAAACAATATATTGATTTTAAATTTTCTAAGACACTTTTTGTGGTAAAAGTCATATGCGAGTAGGCGGTCAACTATCATGAATTCACACCTGAGAAGACAAAGCCTGCATAAGGAGCTGCATAATGAGCCATTCAGTCAGCTGTGTCACTGAGGGGGAGATGGTTACAAGAAAGAATGTGAGGACAAATAAATCTATATATTTTATGTTTGTAGTTTATTTAGAATATATTAATTATCCCACAACATAATTTAATATTCACTTGTGAGTGCAGTTAAACAGTTTATTAGGAAAAATCAAAAGGCATGACTTTCAAACTGAATTTTTGCATCATTACTCCAGTCACACAATCCTTCAGAAATCCTTTTAACAATCTTCATTTTCTACAAAAAAACATTTATTGTTATTATTATCATTATTATATTATTCTATTATTATGATTATTATTATTCTATTATAATTATTTAATGTTGAAAAGAGCTGAGAATTTTTTTTTAGGTTTTTTAGGGGGGGATAAATTGAAAGAACAGCACAGATTGTTACATTTGTTACAGTTACATTTATTGTTACATTTATATTATTTACATCAAGCTTTTGAATGGTTATAAGTAGGTCTATTAGTGTATATGAAACTTCATAATATTTCACTGATTATACATTAGTCAGGAATGATAGTTTGGAAAAAGTCTTTGGAAAAAGTCTAACTAGTAAAAATGTTTACACGTTATGTGGAAAACTAGTACAAGTATATAAATAAATAAAAAGAAACTTACTCATGTTTATGAACTCTGCTCTCTGACTAAAGTGCTTCATTCTTTTTTCTGAGGAAATCCAAATCTCAAATCCTCAAAACCACATCACATCTTTTTGGGGTGTGAATTATGTCTTATTCCTCTCATCGCGAAGCAAACAGTAAAATAATAAAAAAACTTGAAGAACAATCTCGCTGTGTTGTCTTCTGTTGTGTGGGCATATTCAAAAGCCGCGCGCTTCAGTGAAACATTTGAATCTCAAAAGCGCGCTCGGCGCGGGGGCGTGGTCACATTAGAAGATAATGAAGGTAGACGTGGAAAAACGGACATCGCGTTGTTTTCATATGGATTACTTTATCACAGAAATATTTGTTTTTCAGCAGCACTTGTTTAGTTTAAAAGTAGACATGTCAGCTTTCTATAGATATCTCTCTCATGTCTCTTCGGTGAGTATTCACTGAGTTACAGTTCATTTTTAATGACGCATTTGTATCTGAAGATCAGCGCAGACCAAAGGGCTGCAGACCAGCACTCCTTGTTTGTTATCTTTATTTTAAAAGTGCACAAAGTTTTGTTGTTATTATGTCTGTATACAAAAAAAAGTAAGACCCTTTACAGATTTCGATTGATGTATTGCCACTATCTCCTGTACGATTCAAAACTGGAAAGTGTAATTTAAGTTCTTATTGTCGGGGTTATCAAGGAGAAAAAAATACCCCAAAACGCGTATACGCGTTAATCGACTCCAGAGGGTTAACCTTGATTATACTTAATTAATTCATATTTTGATTAATAAAAATCTTCGACATGAGCTGAAGTCAACAAACAACATCCGTATATATGTGTTGTTATTGTACAAATGTGTGCGTACCAAGTGCAGCACTGTGCATACTGCATCCTCTGTACTCCAATTGCTACGGTATTCAAATTGGTGTGGGTCCAGTGTGGATGGGAGGCAGTCCTTGAGGTGTGCTAGGACCAGTCTCTCAAAGCACTTTATAACAATAGTTGTGAGTGCTACGGTGTGGTAGTCATTCGGGCACATTGGGGAGGAGTGTTTTGGCACTGGCACAATGGATGTGGACTTAAAGCATGTTGGCACAGTTGCTTGGGTGAGGGACAGGTTGAAAATGTCTGTGAAGACCCCTGCAAGCTACCCTGCACATGCTCTAAGCACACGTCCAGGAATGCCATCTGGGCCAGCAGCCTTGCGTGCGTTGATCCAGCTCAATGCAGTGTAGACATCTGTGGAGGTGAGTTTGAGGGGTTGGTGGTCTGCTAAGATTGTAATCTTGGTGACCGTCTCCTTGCTGTCACTGTTGAAGTGAGCATAAAAGTAATTTAGCTTGTTAAGGAGGAAATGTTTGTGACCGTTGCAGTGGAGTTGCTTGGCTTGTAGTCACTGATGACTTGGATGCCCTGCCACATGCGTCGGGGTCAGAGTTGGAAAAGTGTTCCTCTACCTTTAGCCTGTAGCAGTACTTGGTCTTTTTGATGCCCCTCCTCAGGTTAGCCCTGGATTTGCCGTAGGTCTGAGCGTCATCTGATCTGAAGGCAGTGTTGCGGGCTTTCAGCAGGAGTCGCACCTCCTTGTTCATCCATGGCTTCTGATTAGGGTACATTGTGATCTGGTTTTCTGTTGTAACACTGTCAATGATGGTGTTGATGTAATCCAGTATAGAGGAGGTATAGATATCAATGTCCTTGTGAGAGCCACAGGCAGCCTGAGGAGCAAACATACTCCAGTCCATGTATTGAAATCTGTCCTCAAGTAAAGAGTCTGCTCCAGTTGGCCAGATGGTCCTCACTGATGGCTTCACATGATTGATGAGTGGTGAATACTTAGGGGTGAGAAAAAAAAAAAGGTTATCAGACTGTCCCAGGTGGGGGAGGGGGTCGCGATGTAAGCTCCATCAATGTTTGTGTAAACATGATCCAAATTTTTGTCTCCTCTAGTGTGGCAGGAAACATGTTGATGGAATTTAGGGAGCACTGTCTTTAATTTGGAGTGATTAAAATTACCCGCGACAATAAAAGCAGCCTCCGGGTGAGCAGTCTGTTGTTTACTAATGGCCGCATGCAGTTGGTTCATAGCAAGTTCTGCATTAGCATCCAGTGGAATATAGACTGCAGTTATAATGGGGGAAGTGAACTCCCGTGGCAGATAAAAAGGTCTACACTTAACCATGAGAAACTCTAGATTATCTGAGCAGTGTCTCCCAACAATGATAGTGTTCGTACATCAAGCTTTGTTAACATAAATGCACAAACCGCCACCTCTGGTCTTGCCGGAGTCATCTGCTGTCCTATCTGCCTGGAGCATGTAGCGTCCGGCTAACTCAATAGCATTATTGGGTACCTCGCTGTGTAGCCATGTTTCTGTGAAAACCAACATTGCAATCCAAAAGTCTCTTACTATGGGTGATGCGAAGTCTTAGCTTGTCCATTTCGTTCACCAGTGACCACACATTAGCAAGGAAAATGCTAGGTAAAGAGAGCCGGAGCGGTCTTAGCTTTTGCTTAGCTCTTCAACCTCTGTGCTTCCCCCGTCTTTGTTTACGATCTCAACGCATAGTCCTGCGCATGGCAGAGGCAGCCTGCTTGGTAGCCTGGAGAGAGGCCTGTGGTGCGGCGCAGCTCGGCTACCTGATCAGGAAAAAGGCCTTTGCCTCTATCCAGGTCTCTTAGCAGATCAGTCTGATCTGCTTGAAGCACCACCATCGTGTATAATAAAGCCACAGCCTGACCTGCTGCTGCGTATGCCTTGCCATTTATTTATTGAAGGGGCTAAGATGGCAAGGAGGGAGATTAGGAGAGGATGTCTCCCCCGCAGAATGAAAGCTCTTTCTACAGGGGGGCATCCACTCATAGCAGTTTTCGTGCATCGCCTCGATGTCGGCAAAACTCTTATGCCCAAACCGATGGATGCGAGAAGAAAAACGGCCTCTTTCATTTCATTTCCTTTCGATCTCTGTATGGAGATCAGGCAGAAATGGAAGGCTCACCTGAGCTGGAGGGCTATGGTCGGAAAGATAATGCTCATAGAGGCGGCCTCACGGCGTCACCTCGTACTTTCATGGCAAGTCCAACCTTGCTGGGCGCGATCCATAACCTCCAACAGATCTACATACGCAGGGCAGGAGAATTGAGAAGGCTCAGCCTCAGCTTCTTCACCATCCTCAAATATCTCCTGCTTTTTCCTGGGTAAAAACCCCAGCAGAGCACTAACCTCAGTATCAGAAAAGTGTTAAAGATATAACATCATCCTCCCGAGGCTCTCTCTCGTCTGCCGCCATTATGAGCGTGTGAAAGGGAAAGTCCCTCTCTAAATCATTTAGACAGATCCACCTGAAATTCTCACAAGCTCATTCTCCTCCGTGCCTCAGCAGTGGCGGGTCCTGAACCACGGGAAGCAGATGGCTGCCTTTTTTTTTTCCTCTGAAAGAGCGGACAAACGAGAGCGGAGATTTTTCCTTGAAAAAACGCTCGCAATGATTGATTGCCTCCTCAAAGACATCGCGTGCGTGCTCTTTACGCAAAAACAAATGACGCAAAAGATCGTGTGTGTCATTAGGTGTCAAATAACGCCAACACGGATGCACACCTTGTCCTAACGCTTGCTAGTAGTCGCCCCCATTGATAGACAGAGAAAGAGCGCTCTTACCGGTTCTTTCAGATGCACGCTTCAAACTAAACAGTCAGTTTGAAGACGAAGAAGAGAATGACGTGTTATCCCGGTGCCTGTTTATTCCAGTCGCGCCGCAGTAGTGCCGTCAGAGGCTGTCGCCGGCCAACTCGTTGGTGTTTTTTCAATGTATGCTTCAGACACGGGTCATGATGAGGTGTTCCCCATAGCGACCCCTAGAGGACGCAGTTCGAAGTTCCCTTGAAAGGGAACTAGAGGTGCACATAAAAATCTATACATATATGAATCGCGATTCTGTCTTCTAATGATTCTAATGGATTTAAAATTTAAAAAAATCAAAATCAAAAATCAAAAGCACCTAATACTAATACTCTCACCCCCATCTCCCTGCTCTGCATCTCTCTCTCTCTTCCTCTATCATTCAGATCATCAGAACAGCTCCAACAAACTGTTCCATTTATACACTTATTTTCACATAACAATGAGAAGCGTTATATATATACGCGCATACGGTTGCTGTGCAGTATTAAAGCTTTAATCAGAATAAAACCATATATTAAAAGCTAACAGAAGCAGTAACATTTACAAACAACAGCGTATCTAAAAGTATGAGACAACAACAAACAAACATACAATTAAGAGATGTGCTTGCATGATCCTCTTCATTAATATTCTCTGCGTTTCAATCGGGCTCAAACTGATAAACTATATAGAGGACCTCATTGTTTACAATACAACTGGAGCACATTCTGAGCTTGAGGGGCGGGATGTTCAGATGCGCTCTAGAGGCGGTTTAGCAAATCACAACACACTGAGCCAGCTGACCAATCTCAGCCCATCGCGTATTTCTGAGGGAGGGGCTTCATAAAAACAGGAAATAATTGAGGTGTTTGTTAGAGAAGGGATAGTTCGGTGTGTAGTAAAGATAAATTATGTGAAAAATAATGAATTTTTTAAAAAATGAAGCATGAACACGTTAGACTGCACCCCATAAACACAATCAAGCCTAGAAAAAAAAAACAGTCCACCATCCCTTTAAGCAAAACAAAACGACAAATGTTTACTTTCACAAGTCGTCTCATATAGGCTTGTAGTAGCCTAAGCTGTCTCTTGCTCAAAAATGTAGGGACATGACACCTCTGGCCATTCTGTTGGGTGGTTTGTCCAGCCACAGATACCGTACGGACAGTCTGACCCAATGCAGCTCAGTTTTTATGCGTATGTTGCTCTGTCAAGCGGCAGAAATAATTTTATGCAGGCTTTTCTGAGTCAACATCATGCTTTTCCAGTGAAAGGGAAAGGCCTGTTTTCCTCCACACTGACTCTGCCCACACAGCTATGACGCGACACCGATCAAGTCTATAGTAATGCATTAGAAGTGCCATAAGCTGAATCCCTCCTGTCGCAAAAAGTTAATGACTTCTCTTGTAAAACGTAATTTTTACACAAATTTTGGTGTAAACGCTAAAAATAGTTAAATCCAAAAGTATTGTTTACTGTAAAACATGGTGAAGATTTGCCGATAGGCTGTCAGTTCATTAAATTATAAGGTGTTCCCTCTAAAATGCTGTTTATTCAGTGTAGTGAAGCCTCTCCTCCCTTGACATCCATTCAAAAAAAAAAAAAAAACCGGGCCTCTGGTCTCCTTTCCCATGTACTGGCAAAGCGGAAGCGTTAGCATTAGCTGTTACACTTTTTTGGCTAAAGTTTGCAGGCTTGACTTTGGAGCAAATGCACTCGACTGCACGGGCGACTCGCTGTCATGAGAGATTTTTGCCATACATCAACGTGAAGCCGCACAGTTCAAATACAAAATAAACACTGCTACAAATCTTTTATCTTTCATAGTACAGCACAACAGAGGAGAACATAGCAATAAACACAATTACCTCGGACAAAACCCCCCAAAAACAACCGGACAGGCAAATCTCGTGGTCTCGCAAACCCAGTTGCTACTCTTTTGAAATGCTCCTAAGTTGGCACTGTGTGAAGGATGAAACAAAACCTCATTGAAGCCGTAGTGCCCTGCAGACCTGTGCAGTGTAGGCCAGTTTCACACCGCAAGCGTAAGCGCGGCGTGTGAGCAGTGCATGTAAAAAATAGTAAAAATATTTTACAACATTACTGCTTTTGCTGTACTGTGGATCATATAAATGCAGGCTTGGTGAGCAGAAGAGACTTCTTTATAAAACATAAAAAATCTTACTGTTCAAAAACTGTTGAATGGTAGGTTATATAGATTACAGAAGTGTTATATTGAAATGTTTTGTATATATATATATATATATATATATATATATATATATATATAATATATATATATATATATATTTAACAAGAATTGGAGTATGCCAGGAAAGAAAATGAATAATCAAAATATTTATATATTTATCCATTTAAACTTTTTGGGTTAAAGTACGTTGTACTATAAACATATTATAAATGGCACATTCTACATGGAGGTATGCCTGAAACTACACAATCACAGCTGGTTCCTTTGTTGTGTTTGTTTTTTACTATTTACATGCGAATACCCATATTAACAAACATTCAAGACATTAAAGCGTTTGTTTATAAATGACCAGCTTCTAAAAACAAATTTATAGCTGTCTTTGAAAAAAAACAAATAAATTGTAGCTTTGGAGCCACTGCTGTGATGCTATACAAATGCTTTCCTGACGCAAAGCTCAAGCTTTCAACATTCAACATAATCCAACATTAAAATTTAACCAAAATTAGGCTATTCAGGATTACTTGATTATTATAGGCAGATGTATGTGATTAGGGTTAGAGCTAAACAGCAGGATACTGCCCACCCCTGTTCTATCGTTGAGCGTAATTTCACCAAGTACAACATGATCCTGGAACAACATTCCAATCAACCAATCAGAATAGAGATATAACTTTTCAGGAAATATCTGTTTTAGGCTTACAATCAGAGTGAGGTGCTTCTACAATCTTGTTAATCAGCTATCATTTCCCACTGATTTTAGGAATAAATTATGGTTCGGGTTAGGTTTAGGTGTAGGGATTGGGTTAGGTCTATATTTTTCGACATTAAAGTTGATCCAAGATCATGAAAAGATGCTGATCCAGGAACATGTCTTACTTGGCAAAATCACGGCGACCCTGTTCTATCATATTAAAGTAAAAATTCTTATCAGACCAAGTCTGAAAAAAGGAACTTTGACCTTCAATTCTTTCTGATGAATTTGATGGTAAAAGTGAGTTGACAATACTGCTGCATATTAAATTGAAAATTGGGCCATGACCTTAGGGTGCCTATGAAGTTTGACACTGATTAGTTAAGTACTTTTAATCATTCTGACTAAAATGCTGCCTATTGATGGTTGGGATCATCCTTAAGCTGGGCTCAGACTACAGAAGTTTTAAATATCCTAACAATTATGAAATCTGGTTGCAGCACACACATAAGGAGAATCTTCGCAGATTAGTTCCCTCAAATCTTAAACACGCACACTCTACAAGATCCAAAAATCGTAGCGCATCACGATCTAAGATTTTATAAAGATTTTCATGCACGAGGGAGTGCCTTAAATTATCTGACGCAGCATATCATCATCATCAGACATTTCAGCAATATTTACATAAGTTAGCTAGAGTGTAAGCAGCTTTTACACTCTTTGTCCTTGCAGTTTTGGTACGTTTTTTGATACGTTATTTTTTTGATACATTTCTCAATCTCCTCTATCCAATGGACCCATACAGCAGCTTGTTTTGCAGTGGAGTATTGCTTATTGTGAAAGTACTGACGTAATCATAGCCATCCTCATCCCAATTTAAAATCTAAAATATCAAACATGTTTGATATTAATCGGGGCAGCCTCCATTTGTGAGAGCATATCAGGAGGTGTAAGATTTTATCTGCAAACGCCTCACATTACGAGATAATCCTTGCCAAAAATCGGCCTAAATCTCCTGTAGTGTGAGCCCAGCTTTAGTGCTGTGTGTGTGCTGTCATGCTTCCAGTCTTATAAAACTGTTACACAATAAATGGCTTTTCTCTCTGCAGACATACAGAAAGAGGAAGCTGGAGGGTGACAGAATTGCTAAGGTTGGAGATCCTAAAAACAGTAACTCTAATGGCCTTTCACCCACTCTCAACGGATCAAACTCCAAACAGAAGCCGCAGTGATGCCACAATATGGAGCAAAATAGAATGCTCTTCTCAATTCACTTATACTAGCACAATAGTAACCATAATCATCTGATAATCAAAATGCTAGTTTATAAATTAGAGTAGAACTTTTTTAACAATTTTGTATCTTTGTTTTGCATATGTTCCACTTAAGACAATGGAAATGCTGTACAACAATTTTGTGTGGAAAAACATTTTTCAAACTCTTATTCAAAATAAACACATCTGTTATGGAGTACAGTATCTACTTTATTACACATCTTTGGCAATTTATCTCTAATGACAAGAAAACATTCGGTAATATCCCCTAAATCACTATAATAATCTATTGTTCAACAAAAGGATGCCTTAGGCTAAGTCTTAATCTGATACAACCATTCAGTGTGTAATTGAATGTACTGATATGTAGGATCTTATATCATAGCACTAATAATATACCTTTCCCAAGTCTTCATTACCATTCATGGATTGTTAGGTATAAATGTCAAGTCCCATTAAAAATGCTGTATAAAATACATTTATAACTTAAAGACCCCGTGAAAATGTTTGATGAATGCATTTGTTTGTTGTTGAGGGTTAGAGCTAAACTTCACAGGAAAGTGGATCTTAAGGGCCAGAATTGCCCACCCCTGATATATCTCCCATTGCAAACAGATGAAATAATCCATTTGTTTAAACAGACAGTAATCTTTATATTAAAGGGGTTAAATGATGTTGCTTAAAATAACATTATTTTGTGTAATGAAATGTGTTTATGCGGTTTAAGGTTAAAAAAAAACATTATTTTACACATACTGTACATTATTGTTTCTCCTCTATGCCCCACCTTTCTGAAACGTCGTTTTTTACAAAGCTCATCATTCTGAAAAGCGAGGTGTGCTCTTATTGGATAGCTATCCAGTGCATTGTGTGAAGGAAATGTTACGCCCCCTTGACATACTGTGATGCATGTCCCGGTCAGAACACCGGTGCGACAAGACAAAAACAAAACCCAAAAAACCCCTACTCTACACCAACGTTTCTCAATTCCAGTCCTCGTGCCCACCCAGCTCTGCATATTTTGCATGTCTCTCTGTTAACACATCTAATTCAGATAATCAGCTCATTAGCAGTGAGCTCCATGCATGAATTGTGTTCCTATTGACATGGTCCCTACACGTTCATTGCTGTTGAAGTTTACCTCACTTTGGAACATTCATTCACGGATTCATGCTGCGCAACATCTTCACACAGGGACAAGTATGACATGATATACCTCTGTAAATACACTGCTCAAAACTCACATTTGAATCATCAGTGGCAAATCCTTTACATATGTAAACTTACTTACAGGCTGTGAGTTAGAACAGCCGGCATTGTAGTCTTCTCTCCCAAGATCAGGAAACACTCCTCCATAAAATGTGCTGCACACATCTGAATATTTGGGCTGAACTGTTCTGGAACAGTGTTGTAAATACAACTTAACCACTGATTTCAAGTTGTGTCCTCTTTTGGAAGGCCAAACAAAGAATTTTCCCTTTCACAATGAAACAGCATCTCCATGACATGGCGCCGGCGGCAACAGTGAGAATCAAAGGTTACACCTTCTTTGCGTGAACATTTGGGTGGCGTTATACAAACCTTCCCACATCGTGATGAAGACATGTGGGGGCGTGTTTAAACGAGGTGTTTTAGGAGGGCGTGGACGAGTCTTAACTTTTATAAAGAATATCTCTTTGGGTTTGAGACTTTAGTCTTTGCAACTTTACAGATCTTCTTTATGCACCAAGAGCTTGTAACACTCCAAAGAGAAAGAAAAACTTGAAATCGCATCACATGACCTCTTTAATTGCATAGCCAAGAACCAGGACATGTTAAATCCTATTGCAAGTCTTGGCAGTTGCTATCAGCAGACAGACCAACTTATTCTATAAACAATTTTATTGGACATGCAGGTTGAGTCATCAGTATTTTTTGTCTGTTTTGCTAGAAGACCACAGTGTATATCTGCTTGTATAATACATGACCCAAAATGGTATAAATCTTCAATTTCATGGAAGTCTTTAGTGCAAACCTATAAAATCATGTTTTGTTTTGTTTTTTTTTTTTAAATGACCACAGAAAACCTTGATGATTGTCTTTATTATAAACTAAAAGCACTTGCAATATGAAATAAATTTGATCATGTGATGTTTTACACCAGTAAACAAAAATTTCTTTAATTAGTAGTAGACTTTTCAGTCCAAAAAAAAAAAAAACCCTTGTCCTAGGAGGGATCTAGAGTGGTGGGATCTTGAGGAGAGGCAGGCTGGAGAAGATGACAATTTTTAATAACTTACACAGAGTCCGAGTAGTATTTATTATCAGTTTACATGCTAGCATTTAAATATCAGATATTTTTTGACCTGGAAAAAGTCCAGAAATCTAGGTCTAAAATCTACATGCAGTGCCGGTAAAATGAAGCTGTAATGAACAAACTGCTCACCGCCGTAACTTTGACCTCTCTTCTCGCTGATAAACTAAATGGTGATTCAGCACTCACATATGGGATGAGGAGAGAATCCAGCCTGTTATGGGAGAGCAGAAGCCTTTTTTAAATTTACGTACAAGAACTTGCCTTGGTCACATGGATTTCTGCTTAACATGCAATAGACAACAGATAAAATACAGTTATAATACAGGACATACAATGAGATGTGTACACATTATGGCCTTGTTTACACTGCAGGTCTTGATGCCCAATTCTGATTTGTTGCCTAGATCTATTTTTTTGGCTGTCCGTTTACACGTTCTTTCAGTTGTGACCCATATCCGATTCATGTGTTTACACTTGCCATACCACCTGAAACATCGTGCATGCGTTGTTGTCATTTGTGAGAATTGAGAGTTGTCGTTGTTGTGAGAATAATGTGACTTGTGCTGACAAAACGAGTCACAACGAGCAACAGAGTCACACATATTTGAAGTCGATAGTGATGTACTCTGTCTTTTTCTTATTATTAATTATAGCTGTTTTTATTTTCTTTTAATCTTTGCTATTATAAATAAGAATAGATGCAAAAAAAAAGTAGAATAAATAGCCTAGATAGAAACAAATAATGCATTACCTTTATCATTTTATATCTAAACTAGAGCATTCATGTATGAAAAACAATCAAATGTATAAACTTAAGTGTTAAATTACAAATAAATCGATTATTAAAACTACAAAAGCAGTTCAGTGAAGTGCAGTGAGTGATTCCCTCTTTTCTTTTATTTTTAGATTAACAATGATACAAGATACAGACTTCCTATAGGCTACTGTAATGCATGGATCTAATATAATGTTACACATCAGATGTTTTCCCCAAACAGTTCCGTAAGCATTCACTTAAGACAGAGCAGATAATGTTTGTGTGAACACTGAAATACTGTAATTCTGTATACGTGTGTATTTATCAGGATCACGCGCCGTTATATGCATGCACTTCGGATGACAGTCCGTGAGAAGCGAGAGGAGAAAAGGTAATCCTCAGAAAAATGTACAAATTTTTTTTTGCCTGTAGCTCAAAATAGCCCGTGCGAATTTACACTAATTTTGCCAGCACGGGTCACATATGACTTTGGTAAACTGCGTAGAAATACCAAATTGTTGCAGTTTTAAATGACGTACAGAACGCAATGCCTCAAAATCTGATCTGTCCGTTTACATGACAGTCGCATTGGCACATGCCTGATTTTTATCCGATTTATTTCCACATATGAATGAGGCCTGAAACCGATCTTGAAATATCCGAATGCATGCGTTTTTTTTCCCGTTTACACTGTCATAGAACAGATCCAATCTGTGTTACATATGAGCAAAAAAAAAAATAATAATAATAAATAAAAAAATTCGGAATTGGGTCACATTTAACTGGCAGTGTAAACAAGGCGTATGATATACAGTTCTGAAATTAACTGCAGTTAGGTCAAATATCTTATTGCCCTCATCAACACACACTTTGATGTTAGGCTTGAGAAAACCTTGTCTGAATGTTTTTTTTTTTAAAAAGTCCTGAACTCTAAAGATTATTGGGGCCTTATGTCATCTGAATGGTTTGACGAAAAAAGTTGTATATTTATAAGCTTTAAATATAATTAATTTATTTTTGAAAGGTCTATAGGGTGAATTACAATATTAAAATGTGGCCTAGTGTTAGGGGGACTATGGGGAAAAAAATAATTCTCCAAATATACAGAAATAAACAGCATGTGCACTTCAAGCAAACATAAAACAGGCTTAGACTACCTCTTCTGCTGTCTATCACAGAATGCCCGAACTGTGTCAGACTCCGACTGCCAGAAATTCTGAAACATGACCAAGTGCATATGACAGAGAACAGCACTGATTTGTTCTATTAAACATGCTTTGTTCAGATGAAAATATACAGCGATCTATTTAATATTACAATGTGCCCATTTTATTGAGAAGTTGAGACAGACCACAGTCTCTTTCTCTATGGTTTTGAGAGACAGACAGTCCTGCTCCAAACATGTCAACTGCTGAACCACTGTGTTCTGGAACTGCTCCAGATGCACCAACCTACATGCAGAACAGCATGGTTTGTTTAATGAATCTCAGCTATAACCATGTGGATTAAAAGAGAGCAGTGTTAGTGTTTAGTAAGCTGAATTGATGTTTATTCTAGATTTGCATGGTTTATGGACCAAAATCAAAGAAGTTGCTGAATGCTAATGCTGTGTTTTGTGCTCTGTACCTTTGATTGTGTACAGTTCCCAAGAGAGAAGTCACATTTCTCTGACAGTCTGTTAAAGATTGCAGGGATCTGGCTTCAATCTTCTTATACCTGCTCTGGATCACAAAGAAAATAATTCCATGCTGGACTAAACAAATAAGGTGTTAGTTCACCCAAAGTGTCCCTCATGCATGTCCCTCTGTTTAGCTTCTTTCATTTAACACAAAATGAGAATTTTGAACAATGTTTCAGCCACATACAAATGACAGAATTTTTCTACTTGCTACACAGTAAAATTGCAAAGCCATAAAATTAGATTTGCAAACTAGGGCCCATTCCATGAAAACAGTTTAGGTGTTTTTATTTCGGTTTAGTTTGTAACATGAAAGTGGTTCAGATTTTAGCAGTTTTCATTGGCATAGTAACTTATGCTCCACGGCTAACCTGCTCCAGATCAGATTTTATCAATTTTTGGCAGTGACGTCTCCGATGCAATAAAACTTAAAGATTAAAGGGCACTACATAGCATACATTTCATAAATTGCAAATTTTAAAGGAATAGTTCAACAACAAAAAAAAAAACTGAAATTTGTTGAAAATGTGAACAACCAATAATTTGTACATTACTTATAGAATTATTACTACGAAAGCATTTTTAACAATTATTAAAGCAGTTAGTTAAAATTATAATACATATAAGGGGTGGGCACGCAATCACAGTATAAGAGAGGCAAGGAGAGGAAACAGCAAGACTACCCCAAAAAGGTAATTGTTTTGCAGGTGGTGACCACAAACAATTGCTCTCTTATCCTTCCTGACTGATTTGTCTCTAGTTTTGTTAGGATCCTTCTCACTACTTGAGTAGCATGAGGCAGAATCTGCAACCCAATCAGGTTGCATAGGTAGTCCAGTTCCTCCATAAAGGCACATCCATATGTGTTGTTGCAAGGAGGTTTGTTGTGTCTTCCAGTACAGTGTCAAGAGCAAGAAGATACCAGGAGAAAGGTGGTTACACAAGAAGAACTGGACAGGGCTATAGAAGGGCAACAACCCAACAGCAGTACCAGTACCAGTAACTGTCATGGGGGAATGTTATGCTGCCTATAAAATCATCTGCCCATAAAATGACTGTTTTGTTGTTGGGATAGTGATGGTCTGGGGAGGAATATCCATGGAGGGTCATACAGATCTTTGCATGCTAGCCGGCGGTACCTTAATGCTCTTAGGTACCAGATGAAATGCACTTATAAAACTGTTAGTTACAAAACTATCATGCTTGATGATTTTGCAAGGTAGCATAATGTTCCCCGCGGCCTCGCCAGACTCTTTCACATTTGTCGCATGTGTGATCCTGCTCTCATCCATGAAGAGAGAAAGGAGTTGACCCTGAATGGTTTCTTTACACCATTCCTGAACAATGTGTGCATTGTATCAGGGTACAATATCCTGCTAAAAGAGGCCACTGCCATCAGAAAATACCATTCCCATGATGGGTGTAACTGGTCTGCAATGAGGTTTAGGTAGCACATGCCCCAGAGCATCACAGTCCCTTGACCAGCTTGTCATCTTCCCACATTGTATTGTGATGCCATTACATCCCCGAAAAAACATGTAAAAGGAAACACTGCTCCATGGTACAGTTCTGATGCTTGTGTCCCCATTCTAGGGGCTTTCGGCTGTGGACAGGGGTCATCATGGACACTCTGACCAATCTGTACCTACACAGGCCCATTATTAAAACTGTCACCACATAGACCTTCTACAATTGATGAGCCTTCAATGCACTACATGCTGTGAACCAAGTTGTGGTTTGTCCCTCCTTGACCATGATTTGGTTTGATGCTCCGGCACAGTTGTCCGACCAAAACAATTTGGCACTTGTCAAAGTCACTCAGGTCTTCATTCCTGCCAGTTTAATTTGTTTAATAATATTCACTTCAACTATGAGTAGTTAAAATATTTTTGCTCATCACGGTGTATGTTTGTGTATACACACACACACACTCACACCTGTTTATCTATCTAAGCCTTAAAACCAACAGATAAAGCTTTTAAATTGATTATGTAAACATGTTTGAGTCTCTGTATACTTATGTAAACTCAAATAGAACAGTCCCTTAGATGCTTATTTTTGGTTTTGTAGGTGGTAGGGCAACTATGGTCACAGTTATAATAACTGAAGATATTTAAGAGACTTTTCTACGGACTCCGAAAACAAAAAAGATGGCCAGGTTCCCTGATCACCTTTGTGAATATGCCAAAATCCTGCTGCAGGGAGATATTAGGACTATGTGGCCAGAGCAATATACCACAACGTCTAATTTAAGAGGCCAAAAACAGTGCCACAGAAAAAAACTGCTGACTGTTCTTTCAGCAACAAGCCATGTATACTCATGTGTCCCTCCAGACAGGTTCAAGAACTTGCAAATGTCTTGGTGAAAGACTGGAGTACCATCTCACGGCAAGAACTTGCAAATATGGTGCAGTTCATGAGGATAGTGTAGTAATTAAAACAGCTGATGGCCACTGTATAGAAATATCTTTTAGTTTTCCTCTTTCATGGACAATTCTTTTATTTTTGGTGTGTAAATACTTAATTTTTCAATCTCTTAATCTACGCTAGAAGAGAGAAGTGAACTGCAGTTTACTCTATATTTTGGGAACAAATTTTCAGTTGTATGGACTACTGAAGTTTTGTGTGTGTGCGTGTGTATCCATTCACTTTTACTGAATGTAAAAATAAAAAAAATACTTTGGAATGGCATTACGTAGACTTTTTTTTTCTTTCTTTAATAAGACATGGGCACAAAACATTTGGTAATTTTAATGCCAAAAAAGTAACTAATAAAAAGGCTGCAGTTAGTTGTACTCACAGTAAAGTGTGCTCTCAACTGAGTCTTAAAGGAATTAAATGCAGCTCTGACACCAGCACCCAACTCTTCCTCAGACTCCTCATCCGCAAATGCTTCAGTTACTCGCTCTGACACACAGACACACATTTTTAAATATTATATTTTTGCAAATGAGGATGTCCTGCAAGGTTTGACAAAATCAGCAAGCTTCTGAGTACAATATTTTTCCCAAAAATATAGTTAAGTAGGTAGGTACACAAGCACAGAGAGAGAGAGAGATAGAGAGAGCTATTCTCATTAGACATTCATGTCACCCTTTGTTGGCAACGAGCAGCAGCACAAAATGGCTGCTTTTTATCCTTCTCAAGCAGAAAAAGCATAGAACAGAGACTTGAAAAGGGTGAAAGTGAAAAATGGGACAGTCGTGGCCTAATGGTTAGAGAGGCGGACTTGTAACCATGACTGCGGTGAGACCCTAGATCAATGCACCGAACCCCCAACTGCTCCCCTAGCGCTGCAGCAAAAATGGGTGGCCACTGCAGGGCCGTCCTTAAGGACGTGCAACTGGTGTGGCCGCAACGGGCCCTGGGCTTGAGGCAATTATATAATATATAAATCTCTTTTTTTTTATTTTTTTTTATTTATTTTTTTTTTAAAGGGACGTAACATACAGCCAAGTATGGTGACCCATACTCGGAATTAGTGCTCTGCATTTAACCCATCCAAAGTGCACACATACAGTAGTGAACACACACCTGGAGCAGTGGGCAGCCATTTATGCTACGGTGCCTGGGGAGCAGTTGGGGTTTAAATGCCTTGCTCAAGGGCACCTCAGTCGTGGTAATGAAGGTGGAGAGAGCGCTGTACATTCACTCCCCCCACCTACAATTCCTGCTGGCCCGAGACTCGAACTCGCAACCTTTAGATTACGAGTCTGAATCTCTAACCATTAGGCCATGACTTCCCACAAACAAAAAAAAAAAAAAAAATTTTTTTTTTTGTTGTGTGTGTGTGTGTGTGTGTATGTATGTGTGTGTGTATATATATATATATATATATATATATATATATATATATATAATATGCGCGTGTATGTATGTGTATTGAAAGGGAGAAAACCAACTAAATTGACTAGATTCAATACTCTCAAATGCATTGGAAAGCTCAAGGGTCAAACTTATGTGGGTTCAGCATAAATGTGACTGATCACAAGCAGTTGAAGACAAATTTACCTGCAGCATCCTCTAGTGGGCTAGACATGAATAGTCTTCTGGGTTGGAATGTCGGGTGTCTGTGCAGCTGCGTGTCCTCTTTCAGACCCACATACAGCTCTGTGCAGCAAATACGTGTCCTCAATTAAACACTGAAAGTGTTACTTATTTCAGAAGATTTTTAGAGGCTTTGATGTAAACACTGTTTAAAATGTTAAAAAGGCTGGGTTGTGGGGGGTGGTCTCACCGGATAATTCACCTGCTTTCACTTTTCTGGGGAATTGATGTTTCTTTATCCAAAATTGTGCTGAATAAGTGTAATATATTTTTAATATAAATATGCGTTATAAGCACACCATATTGAAATCAACTTGTACCTCTTCAATAAGATTATCAATTTCCTCTAGTGGTAAACTGGTTTCAGAAAGAGTCTTGTTTTGAAAACCTTGAAGAAACAACAGGTCAGTTTTAAATGAGTACAAGCCATCTTCTGAGATTAGACTTAAGTAATCATACTGACCTGAATCAGCAGTAGACTCTCTGAAGAAGGATGATTCCATATTCAGTGATCTCCCTAGCTTGACTTGAGACTGCCAGTCTTTACTTGCCATTTTTTTCCCCTTCCTTGTAGTCTTTGTTTGGGTGTTGAATACTAGGAAGAAAATTCATAAAGACCCACATTTTTATACCCTGTATAAAATTAACTTTACCCCCCACTGAAAATCTACTGAAAAGTGATATTCTACCTTAGAGAACTCCTCATTACTGCTGGGTGATGAAAGAGGAAGAACTATTGAAGAGTTAAAAAAATTTAATAAAAAACAATACCAAACAAATAAGGATGCAGCATATTTGAATGATTTATAAAAGTAATGTAGTCCTGCAGGATGAGTAACTACCTCTGAGTTTGCCCTTAGCTCTGGGCTTTCTCCTGCTGTAGACAGTGTGTGGAGTGTCCTTGCGGATACACCATTCATCTGAATGCAACACCTTCATTTTCTTCTGTAATCAACCACATTTTACATAATTTACATTTATACATTTAGCAGATGCTTTTGTCCAAAGCTACTTAAAATAGAGGGGCATAAGTAATTAGAGAGCCAGCAATTTTTACTGTACAATACCAGATGTATTGCAAAGCTAGATTAGGCAAACTAGAGCATTCATGAATGTACAACGGTCTAATATAAATAAAATGACTAATTTCTGCAAATAATTGAGCCTTTATTCTAGCTAACCTTAACAGGAGTTCTACCCAGAGTGTTGGGGAGGGATTTTGTAGACCTGATGAAGAAAAATGCACGTTTTAGGGAAACTACTGTAAATGCACAGCAGTACATTTTGACGTACAAAGTGGCTCTCCTACATTTCATACTGATTTTAAAATTAGATGGGCATCATGAGACAAGACAGACATGTCACTTACCCGTTAGATGACGACATTTGACAGAACAATACAGTCTTGGCACATGCAACCTACACCGAAAAGCCAATCTTAAATTAAATGTTAAACTTCCAATCTGAGAAAATGAAGAGAATTCTCAAAAGTAACAAGGTTACATGTTAACTAATGGCACAATCTCTTAGGGTTGAAAATTGGCCTTGAAACTATAAATTTTTACAAGTTTCTTATTTTCAGTAGTCATTTGAGTGGCCCTTTGTACATTAAGCCTGGCCAGATCAAGTTAAACAATTAAATGAACAAACTGATTCAAGAGCCCCCAAAATTGGTAAAGAAATTCATATTAAATTGGCCACTTGTAAGCGTTTAAGAGGACAGTGGACCTGATATGTGTCTTTGCACACCACTGACCTGGTACCTCCACAAAGCAGTCATGAATGTTATAGTCTTTGGATTCCTGTCATGTGACTTCCCTGACCGGTCTGTGTCAAAAGTGTCACTCTGACATTGAGACACCTCAAGGATCACCTGGGGCAGCCATATACACACCTACTCATATGCCAGAAAACTAAAATTTTTCAACAAGTGGACCTTTGACATTATTACTTGTCATTTAGCATCCAAAATGTGTTCTTAAGTGTCCAGTACAAGTTCTTGGGGGGATTGATGAAAACAAAGCAAATTGTGATGCCTGCTTTGGCACAGTATAAAAAATTGAGTATTTTGAAAATAACACTACTAAATTAACAAGTAAATGTTTAATAAAACATTAAAATTCCAGAGAACAAAAAATCTGGGCACCCTTCTTGCAGATAAACATGTTTTCTATTTCTATTTTCTTTTGATGCTTGAGAAATTTAATAAGAATTAGAAATTGAAATTATTTTTTTCGTTAACATTTATATTATTTCAAGTAATGTAAATTGAATCTGGGGTGACAAATCAGATCCGAGGGATGTCCCTCGTTGAAATTATGTTTGGTTTAGATTGCTTTCCGCATTTAAAATCATATTCCAGGGGTGGGTCCTTCAGATCCTCCTTATAATTATTTATAAGTTTGTTTTCTCATGGGGACCAAAACAAAATATCCCCAACAAGGTCAAGAATTACTGTCATTACTACCCTTGTTGGGACATTTGATCCCCATAATGTAGGGGAAAACCAAGTACATTCTTACACACACACACACATATATATACCTCAGAATCTGAATGATCCTTAAATTGAAAAATGTCTTGGCCTGGGGTTCCTTTGACTCTTCACTCAAAGAAAGAAAAGCATAAAACCACTGTGTTTATCATCAGAAAGTACATGTACAGCAATAAATAGTCTTACTTTGATCTTGATCTGCTTGGTCCACTCAAGGGGGAACACTGAAAAATGACTAGAAGTTGGTGAAAATGGGTGCCTATACAACCTAATTTGCTATCTGGATTATCTAGTTACCTGATGGATGACTTTGGTTTCTGCAGCAGATGGACTATGGAAGAATAAAAATAAATCCATGAGAGAATCAGATACTAATCTGTCTGATCAAATCAAATGCAGAAATCAATATGCCTTTGCTCTATCAATAGCTATGTTTCCATCCAAAGATGTAAATTTAACTTGTGCGCGAAACTGGAATATCGTATAAAACATTTGCGAATAAAGCACTGTTTCCATCCAACGAGTCAGAGAACAAAATTGTCACTTCCTGATAAACTGGCACTAAATCTCTCCAAGAAAACTAGGAGAAGCCACTGAATATAATAATTTTCATATGTAATAAATTACTTTCACTTCAGAGAGAGCAGACGTAACACAATGCGATCATTGCTTTTAGAGGTGGATGCCTGCAGTTTGGGAATACAGTCATGCAAGACAGTAATTATACAGAAATACTTTGACAGACTTTCCTCAGGCATTTCAGAACGACCAAAACAACATATAGATGCTATGAACGAAATTGGCCAGCTTGTTAGTCGAGTTATCCCATTCCATAGTGCAAAGTCACTACTTTTTAATGCGCATAGTGAAATTTATTCGGTAAATGTGTTTCCATCGTAATTTATGCACATTTTAGAATTTATGCACATTTTGGCGTTTCCATCCAGCAGTTTTTTATTCGATAATCCAAAATGCACAAAAATAGGTGGATGGAAACATAGCTAATGTAAACACTGGGATTTACAGAAATTTAGTTAGGCAAACATGCCTGGCAAATGTCTGTGGCACTGATGTTTTGTTCATGCTGGGTTCCTGTAAAAGATGACATTTCACACTGATAAATGTGGAACAAAATATACTGTAAATTAACATCAGCAAAACATATCTGTAGAGCGTGTAAGGTGCATGCCTTCCATCTTGGTCAAGCAATCCCCTGATTGTACAGCTTCCTAGTAATAAAAAAGGACATATAATTTATAACCACTGGTATGTATATGAGGTATATTTACATATTTAACCATGATTCTTTAAAAACAGAAAACAGTACATACCAACACCTTTGACAATGAGGAAGACTGTGGTTTATCTGGAAACACTCTTGTCAGGGCTGTTTGGATGTTGTGCTCTGCACTACAGATTATTTTGACAATTTTGCCAGTGATCTCTCCATGAGAGAGTGGGACACACATGAAAACCCAAAATATCCTCATAACAACACACTAAAAAAACAAAAAAAAAAAAAAAAAAACATTTGAAGAAATAAGATTAATGATCTGGGGGATTTAAAATCAATTCCAAATCACATGTAGTCTACTTCAGCTTTGGGTTTAGTTTTAATACTAAATAAGGAAACCTTGTTAAAAACATTTTATTATGAACAGAAGAAAAGCTAGTGGTCAGGGCCAGTTACGATTAATCCCACCTTGAAAATTATACACGCTGACAACATCTTTAGGCAGGTGAATCAACTCCCACAGTGTGTTCTACCAAAAATATAAGCTCAGTTTAGTTACATTACTGATTAAAAAAAAAAAAAAAATACAACCTTTGCATTAAAATATAATTTAGACACACCTTTGGATCATTTACAAAGAAACTAATGGTTGATGTTCCAATGTTGAAATCCACCCCAAAACTCCTTTAGAAAACTCATCTTCAGGCTTGAACAACTAAAAAGGATCATTCAAACACTGGTTGTTGCAAGAAATTGCAGTGTATAGCCTAGGTAATTTATTAGCAGTGCTTGAAATGGAGAAAAAGTCCCTCCCCAACCCCAAAACAAATAAATTTTCATAATTCCCAGTGTATGTATATAATGTTGAAAGAAAGAGGAAAAAAAAAACTGTTCAGAGCATTTTAATATAAATAAGCACCAGTTAAGCTTCGATACCAAACAGGACCACAAGGAGATGCCAAAAGACCACTAAACCTGCTGCCTTAAATGGTTATTTCACCTAAAAATGAAAATTCTGTCATTAATTACTCACCTTCATGTCGTTCCAAACCTGTAAGACCTCTGTTCATCTTCGGAACACAAATTAAGATATTTTTGATGCATCCCAAGAGCTTTCTGACCCTGCCATAGACAGCAAAGGGTACAACCATAAACAAGGTCCAGAAACGTAGCAAGGCCATCTGTAAAATATTCCGTGACATCAGGGGTTCAACCATTACTTTACAGATGTCCTTGCTATATTTCTTGACCTTTATCATGGTAGTACCCTTGCAGTCTATGGGAGGGTCAGAGAGCTCTCAGATTCCATCAAAAATATCTTAATTTGTTTTCCGAAGATGAACAGTTCTTACGGTTTTGGAACAACATGAGGGTGTGTAATTAATGACAGAAATTTCCTTTTTGTGAACTATCCCTTTAACCTGACTGCACATGCTACCATACCGATCCATTCAGAATAATTAAACCACTGACCAGCACATAATCTATAATACCTTCAGCCGGCATTCATTAGAAAATGCTTTTAAGCCAAATACACGCTATAAAGAATAATTTACTGCCATCTGGATGCGAGTCACTATTCTCTCCGGCATCTCTGATGTTTTTTCTCTGCATAAGCGCCGTTTTAAACGTATTACTTGGGATGCACTATAAATATCAGCATGATATTAATGCACATCTCGTCAGTAAAGCCGTTCTGTAGAGCATTTGTGGAGCAGCATTTACTACACAGAGCCGTTGTTCACGGACAAGCTGCACAAAACATGCTTAAAATAGGATTGTGGTTTTGCGCTGCTTGT
Organism: Cyprinus carpio; assembly: GCF_018340385.1. Taxonomy (NCBI): domain Eukaryota; kingdom Metazoa; phylum Chordata; class Actinopteri; order Cypriniformes; family Cyprinidae; genus Cyprinus; species Cyprinus carpio. The sequence goes on along the minus strand of NC_056595.1, from coordinate 9,071,244 downwards.
CAGTGAACAACGTCTCTGTGTAGTAAATGCTACTCCACGTGAAAGCACGCATGTGTAGATATATATGGCTGATTATAGAACCGTCTTTACTGATAAGATGCGCATTAATATCGTGCCAATATTTATCTTGCATCCCTACTACTAATGCATTCCCTCACTGGATCCTTCAACTTTCCAATAGTTTAGCAGTTTCAAATGACTCCTCCTGGGTAGTGTGCTTTGTCTCATTTCTAATCACCCAGACAGTGATGCTTTAGAGTAGCCTAATGGCCCACTTCAAGCACTGCTTATTAGAATAGGAAGAAAAAAAAAAAGAAAAGAAAAAAAAAATCTTGTAGAGAAAGGTTTCATGCTCACCTCAGCTGAATCAAGAAATGCCTGAATACAAGGGAATGAGAAGACTCTAGGACAGAGGAGATCATGCAAACAGGTCAAATCTTTACAGACAACGATGACTGGATAAAGCCTGCATTATAATAAATAATTAAACTTAAATATACCTTCTTGAGTTGCCAAAATAACTATTGAGTTCATTCAGAAATGTCCTACAGTCCAAAAAAAAAAAAAAAATAAAAAAAAAAAAATAAAATAAAAAAACTCCAATACATGCAATCTACTGTTTAAAACCAAAACATTCTAGTGATTTGAGCAGTGAAAAAATGCCTAAACATACAGTTTCAAAATCTTTGTCACGAATTGAAGTAAAAGCTGAAGCAAAACTTCTGAAACGGAACCATTTGCCAGCAAAGTCTTCTCTTAGTTTCCTTGGTGTCATCCTGCAGAGTGCTTCAGAGATGGCTACATGCATTTCATAATCTAGTGACAGCATCATATATTAGCCTACAATATGAACACAGTATCAAACACAAAAACACCAAATTATTTTTTTGCAAAAAAATGATGGCTTACCACCAATGTCTGTCAATGCTTTTGCCAAGTCCTCTCTGTAAAAAATGAAAACGCAAGTGTTTGCCTTGCAATAGGTTTGTGAGCATTGCTCATTGAAGTGTAAATACATGTGTAACCATCGTACTCTATATGGCAATTAATGTATGCTGAATGCTTACAAAAGCCCGACGTGGTCATCTGACTGGCAGAGTTTCTTCCTTATATCTTTGGGACTGCTGTCCAACATAGAGTTTATGGTTCTGATGGCCTGAGGGCAAATAATGTCAAATTATTTCACAGCGTAAATGTTTTAGCCAGACATTTTTTTATTATTATTATTAAAACAAGCATTTTAACCAATAGCTTCATGACAATTACCTCTAGACGCAGACAGAAAGCCACTTCATAATCCAAAACAACAGCCCCAAACCGCAGCAAAAATATATCCAGGATCTTATTGCTGCCTTCGAACCATACCAAATTATTTATTAATAATAATAATAGTAATAGTTACACTATACAAAAATAATATTAATACAAATCTTTGAATGGGTCACCTGCAATGGTGATATGACACAGCCCCTGTAAATAAAATAAAATAAAACAAAAAACAAAACAAAACAAAAACACGTACATATACACATACATATATATGGAGTTCTTTGTAGCAAAAATGTATTACCATGGCAACCTCGTAGAAAACTTCAATGAGATTCATGGCGTCCCTAGGTGGTTTGTGCGGTCCTTTAAGATTCTCTGACGAAATCTCAAACCAATTCAACATTTAAAAAGCAAGCGGATTATAAATTATCATCCTGACCAGTAACTTAGAGGTTTATTTTAATCAGAATTAGACAAATATACTTATCTTCACAACCAAGCCGTGATTAACAAGTTTCTGGATGCTGTCTTCATCTTTACTAATGAGATGTTCAATTGCCCGTAATATTAAATCAACATAAATATATTCTATTTCATTCAACACATTTAAATAATAAAAACAATCTTAAATGCCAAATAAAAAAAAAAACAAAAAAAAAGACGGCGCTTTAGTGCCACGTAAAAAAAAAAAAAAAAAAAAAAAGGATTATAAAAATTACAAGATTAAAGTCGAAATGTTTGATAATTTAAATCGTAGAAATGAAAAGAATATTTTGACAGTAGGCTATAGCCTTTATTGCGCATGCAAATGCAGGGGTGTTGCACAAGATCCCGGGCCCTATGCACAGGCAGTCCTGATGGGCCCCCATGAAAATATCCAGGTACAATAAAATATATTCCAGACTTTTCAAGGGCCCTCTCTTCCTTTGGGGCCCTGGTAATCAGTACTGGTTTTACCCCCAGTCCGACACCCCTGTGCAAATGGCCCGGATTGAGAGCACCGGGAGAAGTTGCAGGTCACCGGAATTGATTTGAATATTGTTGCATCCGAGCGGACGCATCATCTTACTGGGATGAGGAAGAGTCAATTTTAAGGACTCACGGAAACAGCTTAATATCAAGAATATGACATTTATTAACAGACTGAACAGGAACAATTTTTTCTCTTACCATCAGCTCTCCAATAATCCAGCTCTCACACCCAATCGACATTCCTTTAGCTCTCTCAATAAATCCCTTAACAAAACAAATATAAAAAAAAAAAAAAAAAAAAAAAATACACTACAAATAGGCCTGTATGTGGGATTATTAGCAGAATTCATACCGTGTGTCATACTCGCGGGGACAGTATGCTTGGAAATAATATTTCATGTCTTCCATTGCATTCGTTATTTGTAGTGCGACAGCCACCCAATAGCAATAAGCTTTGTGCTTTCGGTAGGCCTACTTTTAATGTAAGTCTCAGCTTTCAAAATCAGTCTTATAGCGAAACACAAATTATGTCTTACAATAATGTGTTTTCCAAGCTCTTTAATTATCAGATTGCTGTATTTACGTTAACCAATTCATTAAATTAAACTGTTTTCTTTGTGAAAATTCCACAGCCTACTCCGCAAAAACATCCGTGGCGTCCAAACTTTTATTCCTCACATTTAGTCTCATTTAGTTAATAAAAAGTTCTAAAAGTTGAAGTGGGCTCCAACTCATTTACATAGGCTAAGTTATATTGTTTTATTTTCTGAGGTAGCCTGTAGACTATAATATGTAAGTTACTAGGCCTTTTCACAGGCCGTTTTATTCATGTATGGGGGAGACCAGGGAGTGTTGTAACATTGGGTTAGTTGTAACACTGTCAGTTTGACCATTCAGAAACAACCTATGGTGATGTTATCCATATCATATACACTCCCATCTCCATTTTGAGCTAACAGGAAAAGTGTCATGTGTCTGTGAGCAAGATTGTGAATTGTTTATCACCCAAAAAGTGATTTTCAGGTCAGCAAATTTTTATTGCCTAGCATTCATTGTGATGTAGATTTAAAAAAAAAAAAAATTAAAAAATAAATAAATAAAAAAAATTACCTACATAATCTTAAGTAGCCATTTCTCTAGTTCCATTTGATGCTAGACATTAATGCTAACTTCAAACCCACATGCTAAAAGAGTTAGCTATGTAATGGCTGCTTGGGGTGAGGATAGTTGTAACAGTTCTTTAAAAAAAAAGTTAGGAACACCGGAAAACGGGCAAAGAGATTGGTGTCTGGGGAGGGACAAAAGAAGAAAAAGAAAACAAGCAAATATGCCCAAGTCCAATGACCAAGAGTGTTCTGATTCGTCTGATGATCAGAATTTCTGCATTGTGTGCATAGAAAACTTTGGAAACTAGGTCAAAAGATGTGTTGGTCAAGTGTGTTTCTTGTCAGTTCCGGGCCCATGAAGCCTGCACCCCAGGGGCAGCCATCTACATTTGTCACAACTATGAGACTGACTGAACCCTTATGAGATATACACTATACACACACTCACACTGACACACACAGCAATTTGTTGTAGTGTTAAGTTTAAAAGTCCCTTAAGAAATACACTACACACACACAAATTTAATATAGTGTTAAGATGAAAGTTCTAACAAACTACAACACACACACACAGCAATTTGTTATTTTTAAGTTCCTGAACATTTTTGTTAGTTTAAATTGTTAATTTTTGTTCTTCAATAAAGTTCTTGCATAATCTGGAAAGTGTGGAAGTGGTTTCACCAAATTACCTCTATTGTTACATCTATCCCCAGCTAGTGTTACAACTCTCCCCAGTAGTGGGGAAGGTTGTAACAACGGAACTCTTTGTATTTGACAGTTAACTCGCATAATCTGGGATTGTGTGGTACAAGTTCAAGTGAGTTTTATTTGTAGTAGACAAATGTGCCTACAATGTATCAAGGTTTGAGAGGTCTAGCATGAACAACCACTAAGTGACTGACCCTCAAAAAAAGTGTTACTATCATCCCCGGTCTCCCCTAATACAGTAAATGATTGGACATAATATTTAACGTATTCCAATCATTTTTTGTAGCATGCCAGCCGCCCAGTAGTCGCAATAATTTTGTGCTTTGTTGCTGTTAATATAACAGCTCAGCTTTCTAATTCTGTCAGTTTTTATCACAAAATACAGATTATAAATGTGTTTTTCATCTTTATTTCAAGTTTATTGCAAGATATAAAAGTGAAGGAACATCAGAAGGAAAAAAAAAAAAAAAAATCAGTACCCTATACCTTAATTTATAATGAAAATAATGTCTCATTATTGTAATTTGGAAGACTCATGCCGCTTAAACTGAAGCGAATATACTGTGATCTGTCATGCCACATTAAAGAGCGTGAAAAAAAAAACACATTATTGTAATAGCCGTTTGTATTTCGCTATAAAACTGACATATTTTGAAATCTGAGATTTTGGAATATCTCCCGGTGCTCTCAATCCTATACTCTCAAATATACTCTCAAAATATTTTAACTTTAATCTTTATTCTTGAAACATTTGAGATAATTTTAGATTTTTAATATTTAATGTGGCACTAAAACGCCATTGTACTCTTGCAGTGGGGATTCTTAAATCAAAACTGGAAGTCTTTATTTATTTTTACAAAAAAAAAATAAAAAAATCATAATCATACAAAGGGAACAAACTGTTGATATTGCATGGAAATCCAGAAAAAGCTAATTCATAACCTGCCTTAATAACAACTTCGTCCAGTCGATCGGCCAAGGATACAGAAGATTTTTCTTCAATAAGAATCATAATAACCATGCCAAGGTTATTTTGAACAAAGGCATCATGAAGTCTACTTGTAAACTGTATAATTAAAGAAGCACTGAATGAATGTCTGTAATACTAAAAACAACAGAAATGTAGGTCCATTGTGCTTCAACTTCAAACTTAGTGCAAGTACCCTAATGCTGAGTTCACACTGCACGATTTTCAAACTCGTCAGATCGCCGTTGTTTTCACACTGCATGACTATCTGGGGTAGCATTCAGTGGCTGCTGTGGTCACATTGCACGATGGATCGGCAACAGGGGGTTTCGCATGACTTCACAAAAGTAAGAATCGCTGACAGCTCTGTCTGGTCCGCAAACTACGTTTCACAACAAAACACGCGAGAAGTGATAAGGAAATAATGCGAGAACCCGCGTGCCAAATGTTTGTGCTTGTTTCTGTATGATAAAATTGTTCTACATCTATTAAAATGCTGATATTCTGGTCTATAACTCCTCCCCGAACTTCCCTCTGCCCTGTATCTTAGTCTCCCATTGGCTGTAGGTCATCGCCGATGTAGCTTTTAGTCAGAAATCATTGCAAACAGCGCGATTGTGAATCGCAGACAGCTCCAGATATGTAGCATGGCAAATATTTTGTGGGCGTCGGCGACGTCTCGGCGATTCCATTCAGATCGCGTCTTTGATAATTCGTCACTCGCGTGAACGAGCACCGATCGATTTGCCTCCGATTTCGGGCATTTGTCGGCGAGTGAAAAATCGGGCTAAAATCGTGCAGTGTGGACTCAACATAAGGCTAATACGCAATCAATCAATCAATCAAAGTTATTATGTAGACCATACAACCATATATATATATATATATGTTTAATATAAACCCACATAGATAAAATAGACCTCCAGGGAAGAACTCACACTCATGATGTACAGACAGGCGAGCTCCTCCTCAGACTGCAGACTGCCTAATTAAACACACATGGCTTTTAATTAGGCTCTTTATCCGCTTTTTATTTATCGTCCATGACCCTTTGCGCGAAGTAGGAAGTGACTTCCGCTAAACTGTACAATCAGGGAAAGGTCATATTTAACAATATATTCTGAAGCAATAATTTCATCAGTGTTCTATCAGCTTTTACACACGCAAATCTGCATATTTTTATTTAGCCTACCTTTACAAAGGCCTATTTTTACAAATGCATAAATAATGTTTTGATATTAAAAAACTATGAATACTGATACTTGAAATTATTTAAATAATAAAAAGGTACTTTAAATGTGACGTTAAAACCTTCAGAAGGCGGCAGCAAGTCACTGTTAATAAGTCATTGCGATTGAAGAATCATTTAAATGTTTGATTCATTCAGGAAGAAAACACGTCATGTTGCTCAGAGACGCAAAATAGCCCTGTGGCCACTGAACTCTATTATAGATCAGTGGCTGTGTTTGGAATTTTTATGTTGTCGAAATAGTGCAAAAACAGGCAATATGGGTTTCTTATTTAACTTCTAGTTTATTGAACTGTTGTTAAAAAAAAAAAAATCAACATTTGTGATGGTCATTTGGAGAGAAAAAAAACGGACTCTTCATGTGAAATTGATTAACTATATGAAGTGGTATAAATATATATATTTCTGCCTCCATGCCTTGAATTTGTGATAATTCTGAATGTATTTTAATAGACTGAATCATGCAGTGAAAGAGTGCACTGTAAATGCGCACCTCTCTAGGTGTTCTGAATTATTTATTTATTTTTTTTATTTATTTTTTTTGCGTCGTGAGAATATTCAGCAAAATAGTTCATTTATGTTACTTAACTATACCATGTTAGGAATAAACTAAACATTTTGAATTTTTTACCTCAGTGTGTTTCTTCTGAGTTTATTTATGCATGCTGTTACGCTCATTTGTTTTTAAAGGGTAACTAAACCCCTGGTCAGAGCCTGACTCCACCCACTGGCAATATTTGAAAAATGCTGAAAAGTGGGCAGAGCACAGCGGAGATAGAGGGGACGAACCGAGGGTGGGGCGTGAACCTGAGACCCGCAGTAACGGATTGATTGACAGCTGCTGTCAGAGTCGCTAAAATGGAGAGTGACTAGTGACGCAAGTAGAGGACTTTTCTCCCCCACCTTCACCTGAAGTGGAGGATGTCGAGGTGTCTGTGGACACAGGGCCAGGGCCTGAGCCATATCAATTCGAGCCGCTGGCTCAAACTGCGGTCTTAACTCTCGCATCGCGATCGGCATCCGACGATGCTAGTGAAGCAGCCGCTACAGTGATTTTGACGGAAGATGGTTATCGCAAGCCGTTTTAAAAACTTGTTTTTGACTATCCATAAATATAATTTCGGATAGTCACAATTGTAATTCCAAATATCTATATTGCAATTATGACTCGTCGTAATTGGAATTAAGATATCTACAATGTGATTATGACTAGTCGTAATATGCATTGACGATATCTACAATGTCATTTTGACTAGTCACAACATTCCAGATATCTACAATGCTATTACGACTAGTCATAATCTTCCATTGACTTCCATTGAAAAATATTTGCAGATATCTTCAAATTAGTTTTGACTAGTCGTAATTCCAATTCAAGATATCTTTAAATATGATTTGCCTAGTCAAAACTAATTAAAGATATCTCAAAATTTGACTAGTGATAATTCAATTAGAGATATCTTCAAATGAGTTTTGACTAGTCGTAATCCCAATTCAAGATATCTTTAAATATGATTTGACTAGTCAAAATACAATTTAAGATATCTTTAATTCAAAATTTTAAAGATATCCAAAATACATTTGTAGATATCTGCAATTCATTTATGACTAGTCAAATTACAGTTGTAGATATCTTGAATTGGAATTTTGACTAGGCAAATCATATTTAAAGATATCTTGAATTGGAATTATGACTAGTCAAAACCCAATTAAAGATATCTGCAATTTAATTATGGATATCCCAATCAGATTTTTGACTAGGAAGAACTAGATTTAGAGATATCTGCATTTAGCTTTGTGACTAGGCGTAATTGCAATGTAGATATCTGGAATTAACAATTTTGACTAGTCAAAATACGTTTATAGATATCTACAATGTGCATGCAAATACACCTTTGTTGAGCCCCACCTTAAACATTTTATTTAACCAATCCTAGATCGGAAACTGCTGTCTTTTGCAGTCTTGTCAAGAGTTGTATAATAAAAGTCCTGCGTCTTTGGGTGATTTTAAACTGTTTTATACAGAAGTAATTCAAAAGTATGGAAATAAAAATGTAGCTGGAGCGTGTGTAAAAGTGGTAGGATAAACAGAGAGGACTTAAATAGGCTTTTGAACCTGTTTTATATCGTAATGTTGAGACGTGTGTGCTGTGGATTAAATTTTGTTAGCCTTTATTTACAAACGAACACATGCATAAACCTCATGTCAGCCGTTGCAACATTTAATATAATGTTAAAAGAATCAGTGTCTATTTACACTAAGTGCAATCCTGCCTTGTTGTCAGAGGCTAATTACACTATCGCCCACCAACATGTGATTGGAATAGTCAACACTCATAAACGACGCAAATTCAGAATCAGGTGTAGTGGATTAGTGGTTAAAATGTATACTTTTTGACGCAATCGACCCGAGTTCGCGTCCGCCTTTTGCCAAACATTTTTGTCCTTTTTCAAATCTCATATCGTATCGGAAAGGCATTTATTTTCAATAAAAATTAAGGAAATAATTAAAAGGTTGAAAATAAATATTTGGTAGGGTTAGGGTAGGTGTAGGGAGGGCTTTATTGTCCCAGTAAAGTGGCATCTATTTAAAAAATTGAATTAAAATGATCATTTACACTCACCAAGATATTATTGTGTACTGTTTTATAATGTACTACAATACTGAGGTGCAGATAATTGCTACTATTTGCAATAAGTAGTATAAATAAAATCTTGCTGTTTTAACATAGTGTAAATAGAATCTATAGTTATTTGCACTTAGTGTAAATGGCACATCGTTAAAAAAAATACTGCTATTTTCACTTAGTATAAATAGCATCTATCGCTAAGAAAATATGCTATTTACACCTAGTGCAAACAGCCGCTGCATAAAAGAATACATTGGCACTCATCACTGAACACAGCAGAATATCATCATCATGGATCTCTTGCTATAATACAATACAATACTCCCACCTTGTGGGCTATTTACGGAAGCTCGTTTCCGCCACTACATAGAAATTAATTAATAAATTAATTAATAAAGAAATAAATAAATAGCTACTTTTTATCTCAGTTATATATATATATATATATATATATATATATATATATATATATATATATATATATATATATATATATATATATATATATTGTCTCGCATTGTCTATATAGCTATCGCAATTCTGAGGAAAAAAAGTCAGAATGAATGGTAAGATAAAATCTGCAAATTAGGCCTACCTTAATTTTTTTTAAGGTAGGCCTATCTTTCTTGAAATAAATAAATAAATAAACATTGTTTTTCATTGTCTAAATATATAATAAATAAATTCAGACGAGCAGTTTGTGATTTTCTGCCTTTATTGAACATTACACTGCATTTGGTCTGTTTTGCAACATGATTCTGTTAAAACGCAGCGCTATACATAGGCTACATGCACGCTGGAGACCTTTTACCACACAAGGCTGCATCCAGATTTATTTAATAATCCAGGAAGCACTTCATCCGGTAGCTTTTCTCTCCATGACAACAAAAGCAGACTTTTATTATGTTGTTAGCAGTTAGCAGAGTCGGTGGGGAGGAGCTGAGTAAATTTATTCTGACGTCACACAACAGCAATTCAACTAGGAGCAATTGCAATTCAGATATCTTAAAATATAATTGTGACTAGTCGAAACTGAATTAGAGATATCTCTAATTACATTTGTGGATGTATGACGCGTCTATTGAAGATATCTATAAAGCAATTATAGATATCTTAAATGGAGTTTTGATTAGTCATAAAGTATTTAGAGATATCTTTAATCCGATTTCTTACTAGTGCAATTATAATTGCAGATATCTCTAATTCTCATTGTGACTAGTCGAATTATAATTATGACTATCCGAATTAGAATTGTGACTATCAGAAATTATATTTATGGATAGTCAAACCAAGTTTTAAATGCTAAAACGGCTTGTGATAGGCTTCATCTTAGAAAACCGTGCAAAAAATGGAGCGTAAAAGCAAAGGAGGAGCAGAGCGGAAACGTATAAAAAGGAGAAAAGCCCTACTGGCCAAACCATTAATTCTTGTTCAATACGAATACGAACACTGGATCAGTGCATTCTTTTAAAGTGACAGTCTTTATATTAATCGAACAGTAACAACAAAGAAATCACCCACTGCTCTTGATTGAAAAGCTTTTGTAACTTTAATAAAGATTTATCTTTAATTTATACAGTCAAATATGCAATGCTGTTTTACATTTGATTACTTTATTCAATTTCTGTACCTAAAAACTATGCTATACCAACCTAAAAACCCTGAAAGTCAGTTTATTTTATTTGTAGCTTTACTCTATTGTATTTATTTGTGCTGTTGCTTGTAGTTAGAATATTCTTAATAATATGATAAAATATATATTTTTTGAAAGTATAGTTTTTCCATAAACATAGCACATACAACGGTACCGAAACAGTGACTCTAAAACCGTGAAACAAACCCAACGTGAAAAACTGAACTGTTCCACTCCTTATATTTATGTAATCATTTGGCAGACGGACGCTTTCATCCAAAGAGACTTACAATTGATACAAACTATTCTAAAAAAAATTACAAATATATATAATGATGGAAGTTTTAAAAGACAACCTAAATAAAAAACAACACACTGTTTTACATATGGGGATAAAAAAATTTTTTTTTTGTGCCAAATTTGACCAGAAATTTTGATTTTCCATTTCTAGCATACAATATGTAGCCTAGTCTACAATGTTTATTTATTTATTTTGAAGGTGACGAAGGAAGCAACAGTTGCACTAGTGCTGCAAGTGCTCCTGCTGTTGAGGGGATGTACAGTTCAGCTTTTGAGTCAGATCAGGAACCTTCAGGTAAAGTTTAAGCTATAAGCAAAACTAAACATGCTGGCTATACTCTTAGAACAATATGTGCTTTTATGATTTATAAGATCATCAGTAATAGGACTGTGATCATGGGGACATACAATTGATGGCTGCACAATTAATATAGATTATGAAAGTGCTTATTTCATATTGCAGAGAAACTAGATGTGCAGAGTGAGAGAGAGGGGGATTCAGGGAAAGATGATATAGATGGTGGATTCCTAGTGAGTTTTTGAGGGTTTATTTATTTATCCATTCATATTATGTATGGTAGTCTACCTGTTACATCAACTAACAGGGTTAGCCTACAAGTTTAGCAGTCTGGTGGACACATGAATTGGGTGGTGGTGACTGCAGCAACAGAGGTGGCCTGGGGTGAAGTCAAATTGCCGGCCTGATTTACTGTCCCAGTCCGCCACTGAGTGTGCCTCCTCTATTTTAAAACCCACGAGCCGCCACTGCTATTATAAGCGTCTTTTTGGGTTGCATAAAACTTACAGGTTACAGAATGAAATATGCAAACTGTGGTCATGAAAAATGCTATGCTATTTCATTCAGTTTGCAAAAATCATGATAAAAACATTCATAAGAGCATCAGACAAAATTCTTATCATCATACATATAGCAATACTTTTTAATGAAACTTATTACAGTAATAAGCATTGTTGCATGAATAATAAATTTATCCACACCTAACGTATAGTAAAGTATCAACTAATTGAAAGAATTGCAATAAAAAATAATGTCTGATTTATTAATGTACATTTCCCCCAAAACAGACAGCACGGAGAGTATAATGAGTTTCATTTTAGGTGTTATTAGGTGTTAACAAACATCTCCCCATGCGATGGCATGGCGCCATGGCAGATTTATTGTGAAGATAAAAGCCCACAAGCGTATGGTAACTTTAATTTTCAACTTTTTTTTATCTCTTTAAACGTTTTATTCTGATAATATTTGCAAGATATAAAGATACATTATTTTTTATAAGAATATAGTGTGAGCGAACTCTGTCAAGCTTTGCTGGCCTTTTCCTCCCGCAGGGCGGCTGTCAGACCAGAGGGGAGATTCGTCGTATAGTCCTTTTATCTGTGATTTTACTTGTACTATATGTATGTTCATTGATGAAATATGGTTAATATGTTGGTAATTCTGTGTTATTGAAATTCAGCTGTGGAAAATAAAAGATGAATCATGAATAAAGCTGTTGGTGTGAAGCAATAACTTGTGTTATTGAATATATACAAATATATATTTAGGTATATACAGTATGTAGGTATTAGGTATGAAGCTGAGAAGTCTGCACAGGCCCAGGAATAATACCATTTCATCCTGTTCTGTTCAAGTATTTTATCCAGGTTTTATCATGTTTTGTTTTACTTTGGTTTACCCAATAAAAATGTGATTTAGAGATTCGAAGAGAGTTGAAGTCATTCATTCAAAATTAAATTCAATTAATTCATTCAATATTAAAATATTTCAAAGTCTTCACATTTTAAATATTTTAACATGTAATTTAAAATGTGTTGAGCACCATTGTTTTTTGTTTTTTTTGTAATTTAGAGTTTTATTGCATATTAGCACATTAACTTTATCCAGAGGAATTAATAAAGAAATATAAATAGGGCCCAGTTCTGGCCCACTGTGGTCCCACAAAACCCCCATATATGGGCCATTTGTGGGTTCAGTGTGGTCACCCATTTGGGCCCCACCTTGGCCCCAATTATTAGAACCCATGTGGGCCCAAATAATGAAAATCTACATGGGCCCCACTTAGAGCCCACTATGGACCCATCATGTGCCCCTATGGGCTAACACACATGGGGCCCAAGTGGAGCCGATGGACAAAATTGTCTGGGCCCCACTTGGAATGCCCATGCAGGGCCCAAGTGACAGCCCATCAAAAACCCACATGGGGCCCACATGGAAATGTTGGCTGGGAATTCTTCTAAAATATTTATTTTTTTAAAACTGATTTCATGTGATTATGTATTTAAATTATGCATGAATGTTCCCAAACACTATGACCTTTGTGTGATTTATGTGACTGTTGTCATATTTCTATAAAAATCTAAAATAGCCTAAAGTAAAAATGGATGATACACCTTTCGTATGGAATATAATACAAAATACGAAAAATTTAATTTATATCAAGCACTCTGAGTGTCTTGTTCGTCATATTTATTTTCATATAAAAGCATCAGAACTGAAATGATATCATGTTTATTAGCAACACAGCATGTTAATGAGAATAACGGGTCCGTCTTGACCGCGCTTATTTCACTCCTCCCCTCACTGCAGCCGCCTACTCTCGCCTACATTTCAGACAAGGTGAGGCGAATCTCAAACAAGCTTATTTTCAACTTGTGCCGAGAACAACGCCAGTGACGGGACGACGGACAAAGTAGTCACTCACTGCAGAACAAAATTCAATTCGGCAACGCATGACGTCACCCATTCAAAGTAAATGAGAAGCTAACGCTGACGCCCGTGTGAATGTGCTGTTGTTAATGTTATGTAACATACTGAGCAATGAGGGATAATAGTTAAAAGTGATTTCATTTTGACAAATAACAAATACTGTATTTACCTGACATGGAAACATTCTGTAAACACTGCTAATAGGGATTAGAAGCGAAAAGAGGAGAAAAAGGTTTTTTTTTTTTTTTTTTTTTTTTTTTCAAGTGAAAACGAACATGGAAAGAGACGTGAGGATCTGTGGAGAAAAACGAGATTCTTCAATCCAGTGAATTATTCATGGGATATGTCGTAAATGAAATGGCTTTATATATATACAGCGAACTGAAAAGAGCTCTTACCGTAGACATTCTTGTCACATTGAAGGCTCGGGTAAAAGATTCAGACAAACAAGACTCAGAAAGTGTTAACTCAGGCAATTTGTGTAAACTCTATGCAAAAACTATTAACTATACCAACTTGTAATTTATTTGTTATCACAGAGTTATTTAAAGATATTTAAATATTGTGTACCAGCCTGTATACAGAAACCCATAGCGGACATTTACATATGAGTTTTTCTTTAATTAATTGCAACTTCGAGTATACGATTGAACTTCGAATTAAGGCTAATTTTGACACAGACAGCGAGGGGTGCTTCACAACTTTTCCACCACCGCATTTCTCCACTTGTAGCCTACTTGTATCTCTATATGTAGGACACTTACAAGATTGCCATTTATTTGTTTATTAATATACAATTTAATAATTGTCTTCTAGTATTCCAATACAATACAAAGCAAATCATACCAAACTTAAACTTAAGCTAAATTAAAATAAAAATAAAACAATCACGAAGACAAATAAACATAAAGTGAAGATGCTTCTAATAACCCGTTCGCAAGATTCGAATGTATAAGATCAACATAAGTTTTATGATGATTTTGTGAAATAAGTTATAGAGATACAGTGGTATAATTAGAGTTTATATTCACGAGTCGTAACGTGGATCAGTGAATTGTGCTGATCACCCCTTTTCAGCAAATCATTGGCCAGCTGTATGGTTACATAATTAATAATATTCATTATCCAAGCCTGCACCAAAAGACATTCCCAATATGCGCTGTGTATGGACTTCTAGATGTATCCTAAAACGCACTCGGCATTGAGATACAATACCAGAACATCAAATTAAGATCTCATTTTGATTAGCCTAACTAAAATGTAAATTGTACAAAGCAAAATAAGTACTGATGTACTATTTCTCTAAATATAAAAATACATATAAAATACATAAATGTATGTATGCATGTATGTATGTATTGATTGATTGATTTACCCATTAATTCATGCATGCAACGTTTGCTTTCATGGTTACATGTGTCTACAAAAATAATTAACTGTAAAACTGGCTTTTTTCCCCCGGGCTATAAATGTATCTACATTATCTAATATGATGTGCTGTCAAAAGTACAGTCCTATTCCCGAAATTGCTTCAGACGATTCTAAAAAGGTACATTTTAGGTAGATATCTAAACATTTCTATGTTGGGTTTATTGAAAATACAGGAACATTGCACACCACCTTCATAACATCAGAAATTTAATGGTGGTAAAGTGAAAAAAATAAAATAAAAATAAAGTGAGACTAAAATAATCTTCTTCTGCATTTCATGAGTTCACACTTAGCCTACATATATAGTTGAAGTATAGTTTAATGCGTATTTGGGGTCTGTCCGGGGAAAGGGCTCCGAGTTCGGGAATGGCCCGAACCCAGAGTACTCCCAGTACTGTATAAGTGAAGTTAGACCTCGAAGTGAGGAGATGGGGCGGTGGAGTAATGCTGATGAACAGTCGATGGATAAAGGTAAGTCTGCTGTGTTTATACATCTTGGTGTTGATGTATTTGTATGTATGTAATTGCTGCCAGTGGGGACAAAAATATTAATTTAGTGAAACAAAACAGCAATGATATGTGATAAGTTGCTCTGTTCTCCCTAGAATGACAAAATAGTAATGCAAATCCAAAGAAAAAAGGCAATAAAACAAAGAAATAATGAACAAATGATAGGATGCAATTGTTTTTATAAAATGTAAATAAATAATAATAATAATAATAATAATAATAATAATAATAAAAACCTTGCAATCACGAATGCGTAACGGAATGAATTACTAACACTGAATTACTATCATTGTCTTAAGAAAAATACATTATTTTTGGTGAAAGAACTAGACAATATGTACCATTCGTTTAAAGATATTGTCTACAAAATGCATATTCCAACTAAAAAATGATTTATGAATTTATACTTGCATTATTAATATATTTTAATGAACAATCACAACAATGAATTAAAAAACACGGTTAGCACATTATATATATATATATATATATATATATATATATATATATATAAAACACTAATGCAGCTTACATTATGCGTATCATTTTGTGTATCTTGTAATCTTGTATATGTCATTTTTCAGACGGTCAGACTTTATGTATTTATAGGTATGTATTTTAGGAGAAGACTCGCTTGCTTTTTCAAGATGTTATTTTATTGATGTTCTTATAAGAGGAGTGACTCCAGTTTGATAGATAATAGGTTACCTAATTACAAGAATCTTGCAATTTTAGTACTTTAGTATCATTATTATTATTATTATTATTAGAATCCTTATGTTACAAACTGTAAAAGCAACGCCATTCGTTTAAAGTTAGTGTCCAGGGTGGATGCATCACCTGAAAAATCACTTATATCTGTAATTTTCAAAACAATGACATCAGTGATCGCCAATAGATACATAGAAAAGGTGCGTTTTTATAAGCTGCGTTGTGTTTGTTGTGCTAACGACCGGTCCGTGTTGGTGTCAGCAGTGCGGCTTTTCGTTTACCACACAACAACTAATGACCTGCAGTAGATCACATTACCTCACCAACTGGACCAGTCCTGTTTCTGTGACCATCAGCTTCGGCGCAGTCCCAATGAAAGTCGCTCGCATAAATTTCGCTGACTACTCTTGAAATACGAACCACACCGTCGGGTTCATTTTTAAAAGAGGCTGTAATTTTCCCCTTAAAACTATAAAACGCAAAGATAAAATCTGGAATGTGTAAGGAAATTGATTTTAACAGAAACTGTGCCATTTCCACCCTGTATCAAATATCGAACTTTCGTTGGTTTTTGTTGCGAAAGGACTCGCCGTTGGAGGTGAAACACAAGGATCATTTAAAGTTAAAGAACGCAGTGTTTGAGGTAGTGTGTGTGTGTATGTGTGTGTGTGTGTGTGTGTGTGTGTGTAAGCCCAACCTCCTTCTTTACATAGACACAACAGCGTTTACCTGAGACTATTACCTGTGTGAAGCGCAACTGGACGGACTCACACAAACGTGGATTTTACAAAAGAAAATAAAGACGCTTTCTGGAAGTAAAGATCTAAAGGACGTGACTTAGAGATGTATGATCCATTTTGTAAACTGATCTAGACTCCAAACAGAAATTTGTCTTCAGGCAGATTTTTAATTCTTATGATTGCTATGATCCGGAGTTGACTCACATCATGTCCAAATCCTCAGATCAGTTTGACAGCTCAGATTGCGTGTGTTCATTCGGCATGAAGCTGACTTGGGATATAAACGACCCCAAGCTTCCACAGGTAAAGATTTATGATTTTTATGCATTTGTAGGCAAACGGAACAGAATATTTTCCATTCATTTTAGAATAGCCTACTTTTCATTCTTGTTTCAGTGTTTAATTTGCACACAGTAAAGTAGCCTATAGGCTACATAAAAGGCATTTTAGAGTTTTTGTATATCGGTACAAATTTTTTAACGACATTAGATGTCATCTCGCAAAAATAAACATCTTAATTGTTATTTTTCCAGGACACGAAGCAGTGTGATGCGTTCCAGGAGTGGACAGATGGATATGTACGTTATATTTACAGCAGTGAAGACAAGAACGCACAAAGACACCTGAGCGGATGGGCCATGAGGAACACTAACAATCATAACTGTCAGATCCTGAAGAAGTCATGTCTTGGTGTGGTGGTGTGTTCACGAAACTGCTCTCTCCCAGACGGGTCCAAACTTCAGCTGAGACCGGCCATTTGTGACAAAGCACGACAGAAACAGCAAAGTATGTTGAGAAACTTTTTCTCCAAACAACCAGCATCTACCAAACGAGTTAGTCGTGTTATAACTTCTATAGAAACGAATCTGATAAGAAAGAACAAACATATTTTACACTACAGGCTTGTTGTAGCGCGTAGTTTGAATCACCTTTGAAATATACGAATAGCAATAATTCATATCAAGAATCATTTTATTTCCTGTATGTCGTTTTCGCATTGGATACTTGGAGTTCAGGATGTTTATAGATTTTTAAGATCAGAACGTGTCCATTTTAGGTGTCATCCGATACCTAGAACGACCCAATTGTTTTCTTCAAAGAACCAGTAGATAGAACAATTATTTCTAAAGTGTAGTCTTCTCAGTGACTCCTGTTAATCAGCCTTAGATTTTGCAGTGAGAATGTTCAATAGACTGACAGACTCTTTTCTCTCAGTTTAGAGCTGACCCTATCACTCATGACCTTGACTGTTTGGCTCAGTCAAAACACTTTACCTCTTTTTTTTGACTTGAACTTACACATGAGAATTTCATTAAAAAATCTAATTAAAATATGTAATGTTGGCATATTTGTAAAATGCTCAGTAAAACAATTTATTCATACTAAATATTTTTAATAATATTGTTTATTCATACCTTTGCAGAAAAGCTTTGTCCAAACTGTAACTCAGCTCTTGAGTTGATTCCATGCCGAGGTCACAGTGGCTACCCAGTAACCAATTTTTGGAGAGTAGATGGGAAGGCAGTTTTTTTCCAGGTGAGGTTAACTGATAATTATTTGATTTGCAAATGACATTGTAGAAATGTTTGGTCAAATAATCAAAGAATGGCATCTATTTTTAACTTATTCAAAAACCATTCATCCATCCACTTTTCACAGCGCTTTATCCTTTACAGGGTCATGGCGGGCTGTCACCTAAAGTCAAAAATATAATTTAATATTACTGAATAAACTTGAATACTTTGACTACACCAAGTAATTTTTTTGAGGAATTAGAGCAGGTAGAAATAAACATCAGTTAGACATAGGTAAACAATTCCTTTTACAGTTTACTAAATATTAAATATTTTAGAAAACCATCAGCTTTAATTGCACAGACTGATGTCACTGTACAACAGAACTTGTATAATTATGTAGTTAAATATTTAAATAGTTATGCATATAAACCTGATATTTCCCTATTCCCAATTTGCTCTGTTTTAAGCTAAAGGAGTACATGACCATCCCAGACCAGAGAGTAAGTCTGAAACAGAGGCAAGAAGGAGTGCAGTGAAGAGAAGGATGTCTTCACCTAACTTTTCACAGAAAAGAAGACTGGTGGAGCCGGAGGTAACACACACATATTCATAAAAACTGTGACACTTAAAGTTAATCCCAAATACACAAAAATCCAGGTATAGGTTAAATATATATACTTAGAGAGCAACACAGTATTATTATGTAGCATTTAGAAAACATTTTTGAGACACACAACTATACCTTCTATATAACCTTTATTTATTATGCATTAGAAGGGTATTCTTACAGCATTATACCTATTAACCTACTCACCATCTGGTTAACATCTTTAAGTCTTAATAAGAGTATGATTTCTAACACAAAACAAATAACACATGACATTGTATCCTGTTAAGTTGCAATGATTTATAGTTTCTATAATGCATTATATGTTTCATGTTGATGTTGTTTAATATCTGCACAGTATCTGCACAGTATCTTTATCTTATGAGTGGCTTTTTACTGTAACATGACAAGATATTCTTGTAAACATCCAAAAGGCATTATAGTGTTGCAATAATATTTATAAGTGGTCTTTGTCTGCTTCAGGTAAAGAAACACAAGTTTTCTTTAACATTGTGATATTGTGTATTGTGAGCAAAAACATATTGCATTGTTCCAGCTGTAACCTCTGAAATTAGATAACCACTGAAATCACAGGAAGCACTCAGCTTGAACAATGTCTCTTTAACAACTCATAAGGTAGCAAGAGACTGTACAGGTCTTAAATAATGTCAATATTTGAGACTTATTTTATATTATAACTTTTGGAACTATAATCTGGTATAATTTAAAAAGCTATAACATGGTGTTCCTTGTGTGTTATAAATCACCTTACTCTTAGAAGATATACAGTAGCCAGAAATAGATAAGTATTGTTATATATCGTGTTGTTATGTACAGTTGTAAAGATTGTTCATAAGATTAAACTATTTTTTAAAACTATATTATTATTTTATTTTTACTATAAGATAAAAAAAACATGCAAGAGTATGGGAAGTTGTGGCCTAATGGTTTAGAGGGTTTGACTCCTAACCCTAAGGTTGTGGGTTCGAGTCTTGGGCTGGAGGTGCCCGTGAGCATATATATATACACACACATACAGTATAGAATCAAAACCTTGACCTTTTTGTATACAGAGGCTAAAAATGTGCTGCTTACTATGATATGATGATTTCTGAGTGGATAAGTTATTAAACTATTTCTGGCAGTTCTTCATATGAATGGTCATTTGCAGAAAACATATCTTTGATTTTTTTCTGTTGTCACCAGCCTGGACGTTATCACGACATGGCCTTTCCAAATATCCACCAGCTCACCATGGAGGGCCCAGAGCGCTTCAGCATCATTGCAGAATCCAACTTCCCAATACAGACCCAACACTATCCTCCTTTTCAGAACACAGAGCCCTACAAGTTCCCTTATGACACACACACAGCAGCGGCCATGGCGGATGCTCCGAGCTCACTGCAGAAGCCTGCCAACCACCGTCTGTATATGACCTGCCCTCCTTGTGGGTATGACTTTGCAGTCCCAGGATACCTTGGCTCAGGGCCTTATCCAACAGCACTGTATAAGGATCCTTCAAGCCCACAAACTGAGACAGAACCCAATAAGTCGGGGAGCAGTTTGAGTGCCATGCCTCATGGCACAAGTCCATTAGGCAGCCATGAGCGGAGCTACACAGAAAGTACAGGAAAGCATCATGGCTGGAAGCA
Source organism: Cyprinus carpio (assembly GCF_018340385.1). Lineage (NCBI taxonomy): Eukaryota > Metazoa > Chordata > Actinopteri > Cypriniformes > Cyprinidae > Cyprinus > Cyprinus carpio. The sequence goes on along the minus strand of NC_056595.1, from coordinate 9,050,514 downwards.
AATTCTTAGTAAAGGTGCCTATGGGGAGAGAGGAGACTACTCTCAACTGCCAACCAACGCCAACCACCACTACTATAACAGTGACTACCCATGTAGGTACACGGGACCTGCCCCTGCCACCCCTGCAGCATTGCAGACTATAATAACCACAACCACAAAAGTGTCCTACCAGCCATGCCCCAAGCCATCTGTTGTCAAATATGGAGAGAACCTCTATGATGTGAAAGGCCTGTCTAACTGTAACTCAATCTTGGAAGAAGCCTCTTCCAACTCCTACTCGGACCTGAAGATTCCAGAGGATTCAGGAGTGATTAAATCTGCCCTATCATACCAGGACACCCTTCCAGCTAAAATCGAGAGGTCTGAAAACTTTGAGGGCTATCGCTACAGCAGTTACAGCTCAAATAGTTACCCTGAACGAATGTCGCATCCTTTTAGGTATGACAGCGGAGAATACTGAGGAACTACAGAAAGATCAAACAGTGTGTGTATATATATATATATATAACAAACATAAAAAACAGAGCAAGTACATATAAATGTGCCATTTATATTCAGTATTTGAGCTGTTTTAATGTTTTTAGTTTTAAAGTGATTGTAGATAGCTTGTGTAAACTTTTGATTCATATTGATTAAACAGACTGATATCTGTGATGAGTATATTTCCATATATTCAAGTAATGTGTTTAAAGCCATGATTGTTAATTAGCTGTTGTCTTTTAAATAAATAAAAATGTGTCAAAAGAAACGAGTATTTAGGCAGAAAGTTTTTTTTTTTATGTTCTTTAAAATGGTCTCTCTAACAAAACTGAGGGAATGCACAGCGTGATACTTAATCTAGAACAAACATATTTTCATCTATAACAGGAAAAAGACACAAGTTATGTTAGTCAAATTTATCTTGTTACAAAGAAAGTTAAATAATAATTGGGAAAAAAAAATCAATATATGTAATCACATTTGGGATTGTAAAACAGGAAGTCGAATACCTTCTTAGCTTTGACTTGCAGATAATTTCTCAAAAATACCAGTGTTTGTTCAGCATGTCTGTATAGGAAGTCTAAAACATGACATAATAACATTTAATCATGGGCTTTGTGACAGAAAGCTTTTAAGACATCTGAGAGAAAGCGAACACACTCTTCATAAGCCATCTGAATCCAGCGAAGAATATTCCACTGTCAGAAGGGATCAAGGATAATCACAAACAATTAATCGGCTGCTTTGAATGAGAGAGGTGCCCTGACAGGCTACAGACCTCCAACCACTCCACTTGACAGAGAAAAGGAGATAGAATTAAACAGACAGATAAAATATCTGACAGTCCAGCAACAAGAGAACACAGAAATATAAAGACAAGGAGACTTTTAACAGGCAATAAGAGCAGGCCAGAGAAGCTGTAATACCTCCTGCTGACAGCATCTCTCCTCACAGCCACTTTGTATCAGACAAAGATGCAGGAATGAACTAACACAAACTTAAGCTATGTTTTCAGATGTTCTATTTAACCTACACAAATGCTGTATTCATTGATGTTTTATCATCCACTTCCTGGATGATGACATCATTAAGAAGTCATAAAATACCAACAAATATAGAATATACAAACTCTCTCTCTCTCTCGCTCTCTCTCTCTCTCTCTCTCTCTCTCTCTCTCTCTCTCTCACACACACACACACACACACACACACACACACACACACACACACACACACACACACACACACAGTTACTGCACATGCAGCTGTGGAATAGTCCTTAGACAATTAAGGCCACGGTAATAATAATATTAAAGGAATCTTTCTGACTCTGGAAAACACTCCAAAAAAAAGAGAGAGAGAGAAAAAAAGATGCCCAGGGTTCCTACTGACCTATTCACATGCCATTGGGTGACATGAGGAACTGCAGATGTGGCTAGAGCAATAGATTGTCCGTAATATAACATGTCCGTAATATAACATGTCTGTCATATAATGTGTAAGACAGTTCTACAGGGAGACAGGAAGGATAGCTGATTGTCCTCGCAGTCGCAAACTGTCAGAAGAAAAATGTCAGAAGTCTGTTTAGGAAACCGTAAGTGTTTCATCTCCAGAGCCCCACCAAATGGAATTGCATAAATGTCTGCTTTCAAACAGGTTTCTACCTAAACAGTTTCCAGTTCCACAGGAATTAACTTGTTAATGACTTATATAGCTATTTCTGCATATTAGGCTAAACGAAGAGAGTGTTTTGTAAAACAATCAGTTTCACTAGAGATTGGCTCATAAACAACAAAATGATCTACCCTGTTTGTCACAAATAGGCAAGCCAAATGCAAGCCAATAAAAAACTAAACTAAACTAAAATAAATAATTTTTTCAATGAAAATATGATGTTACTCTATATCTCTGTCACCCCTATATTTCTGCTGAAGGCTGGTAGCCATCATGATATGCTGTTAACTTCAAACAGTGATGTTTACAAACAGTGAATGAGAGATAGGCCAGACTCAAAGACAGCTGCATGATAATCTCTGGAACCACAGAGCACTTCAAAGACACATTCACGAGTGGCACCACAACCCTGAGTGATCAGACTCACACTGAGCTTTGGACTTCACTGTACATGACCCCATATCATTTTTGGTGCTATTGAGATATACAAGTTTTCAGTAAATGTTTAAAACTTAAGAGTCAAAATCAGACTGGAGCTGGACTTCTAGAGCACTGACTCTAAAAGAGATATTGCACACCAAGTTGTTTTATATGCCGCTCAACTGCAAGAGCGTCATGCAATGTTGAAAGCATGGGTTTGTTTCTCAGGAAACACACATACTGATTAAACATTTAGCTAAATACTGCTTTCGAAAGAAAGAAAAAAGAAAAGAAAGAAAGGAAGAAAGAAAGACAGAAAAGAAAGAAAAGAAAGAAAGAAAGAAAGAAAAATGTATATTCTCTGAATGCAATAAAAAATTTTAATTACAGGAAAATGCCACTCCCATTTCATTGTCAGATTTGACCTTTTTATCATCATCATTATTTTTTCTTTAAGAAAGAAAAAACACTTCAGTGTAATAACTTTGTTAAAGTAATAATACCACTTATTACTCATGCTTTTCATTTAAAGTTTAGACCTTATTTACATAAAAAAACACACACATTTTATATTACTTTCACATCAGCTGGATCAATATTCCATTCATTTACCATGAAGTCTGACAGTCACAACAGTCTCTCTCTCTCTCTCTCTCTCTCTCTCTCTCTCTCTCTCTGTCTGTCTAAAGCATTAACAGGAGAGCGCAGGTGGTGTGTGCTATGACAGTCTGAGTAATGACCTCTTACTGTCTCTATTGTTCCTTTATATCAGCCATTAGGTCTCATGCTCCTCATACTCTCCACCTGCAGTCTGGTGCTCATGGACACATGAGAGCATACATCAACTCTTTTTGTTATTTGTGTCTCAACCTCTTCATATCAATCAGGTCAGCGTCTGGAGTGCTACTATGTGCTGTAAAGCCCTTTGAAATCACATGCATGCCTCTTTGACACAGTGAAGTGAGGAGTTTTAAAATCTTTTCACAAGTTTCCAACATGAGTGCATTTAAAAGCATTTGTCAAATACTCAATATGTACATGGAAGAGTTTGTTTAGATTTTTTTTTTAACATCCTCCATATTACCAAATATTGTTTTAACTTTAAAACTATAGTCAAATGCACAGAACTTTGAAAACACTTTTGATGCTATGTGAATATGGCTGAATTAATCATTTTGAGGATCGCATGAATAGGACAAACAGGATGTGTGACATTTCTCATACCGTACATCTGATCTGACACACTGGTTTCAGAGGAAACTGTCTCACTGATGGATACTGTTGTTTTGTCCGACAGTTTTGTTTTGCTAGCAAATGGAACGCCAGCCCAAAGAAACTGTTTGATTGCTATGAATGACTGCATAACAACAGGTTAGTCTTTATTCCATAGTACAAGATATTGGCTACTGATTGGTGCTGGAATGTGTGCAATTGGAAAACGAGGAACTTAACATAAATCAAGTGTAACCATGGCAAAGGTCAAATAATGCCAATTTCCATATGATTGAGGCCCCTGTCTCTACAAAGGCACTAAATTCTTTAAACTTTTACTCCAAGAGCTGAACAGTTAAATTATCAAACACAATAGTACACTCAGGTTTACTTACTGCACATCTTAGCACACTATGAGCGCATTAGAAAAGTATATGATGTATTGATCCTTAAAAAAATATTTTTTTAAAGGGGTCAGGAAATGAGAAATCTAATTTCTCTTGATCTTTTGACATAGAACAGGTCACTGTACTATAAAAGCATAAGTTTCAATACTCAAAACCCTCTTGTTAGTTAATTTTAAAAAACAAAAAATTATTTCAAACCATGCTCAGAAAAGGACTAGTTGTGGAATGTGCCACTTTATGATGTAATAGTGTGGCTAAGCACTGCCTCTGCAGGAAAAGACCAGCAGCCAGCTTCTACATCACTGCCTTTTTAGCCCCGCCCACTGATAGGCGATTGTAGTAGGAGAAGAGGAAATACTAGAGAGATGTGATCACAGGATTACTCAGTCAGCAGTAGAACCATACATATGACATTACAAGACACTGTGTAGTGTAAGTTGTGAAAAATAGTCTTTGAATTGCCTTTCTTGTGATACTAACCAGTGGTGTAGTCCTAAAGAAAAAAGTAGTTTACTATTAACCAGTCACCCCCAAACCCACCACCAAAAAAATAAATAAAAATTAAAATTAAAAAAAAAATATATAATATTTGTTATTGTTGTTGGTTTATTAGTACTTTATACAGTAATGTAGTAATATTAATACAGTGCACTCTAGAATACATTATATATAATTTCAACATGTTGCTTTGGAATTATATTCATTGAATTATATTCAATTTGGAGATTTCCTCTCAGACCTGTTGGTTACGCTGATAAAGTGCTAATTTTCGGAGATTTTAACATTCATATTGATAATACAAATGATGCATTAGGACTTGCGTTTACTAACTTATTAAACTGTTTTGGAGTAAAGCAAAATGTCACCGGGCCCACTCATCGTTTTAATCATACGCTAGATTTAATTATATCGCATGGAATCGATCTTACTGACATAGATATCGTACCTCAAAGTGATGATGTTACTGACCATTTCCTTGTATTGTGCATTTTGGGAATTGATGACAATAACTATATAGCTTCGCGTTATCGTCCGGGCAGAACTATTGTTCCAGCCACCAAAGACAGATTCGCAAATAACCTGCCTGATTTATCTCAACTGCTCTGTGTACCCATAAATACGCATGAACTAGACAAAATGACTGGCAACATGGGCACCATCTTCTCTAATACATTAGAAGCTGTTGCCCCCATCAAATTGAAAAAGGTTAGAGAAAAACGTACTGTGCCATGGTACAACAGTAATACCCACGCTCTCAAGAAAGAAACTCGTAGTCTTGAGCGCAAATGGAGAAAAACTAACTTGGAAGTTTTTTAGAATTGCGTGGACAAAACAGTATGTCCAGCTATAGACAGGCTCTAAAAACTGCCAGGGCCGAGCATATCCCACAAACTCATAGAAAACAACCAAACAAACCAAGGTTTTTTATTTAGCACAGTGGCTAGATTAACAAATAACCAGACGCCACCCGATCTAAATATTCCCTCACAGTTAAATAGTAATGACTTTATGAATTTCTTCACTGATAAAATAGATAACATCAGAAATACAATAACAAATGTAGATTCTACAGCGTCTAATACTTTAGTCTTATCCATCGCACCCAAAGATAAACTGCAGTGCTTTACAACTATAGGACAGGAAGAGCTAAATAAACTTATCACTTCATCTAAACCAACAACATGTTTATTAGATCCTGTACCCACTAAATTACTGAAAGAGTTGTTACCTGTAGCAGAAAAAACCGCTTCTCAATATTATTAACTCGTCGTTATCTTTAGGTCACGTCCCAAAACCATTCAAGCTGGCGGTTATTAAGCCTCTTATTAAGAAACCACAACTAGATCCTAGTGAACTGGCAAATTACAGACCCATTTCAAATCTTCCCTTTATGTCTAAAATTTTAGAAAAAGTTGTGTCTGCTCAATTGTGCTCCTACCTGCAAAAAAAAGATCTCTATGAAGAATTTCAGTCGGGTTTCAGGCCCCATCATAGCACAGAAACTGCACTTGTTAAAATTACAAATGACTTGCTTCTTCATCAGACCAAGGCTGCATCTCATTGCTAGTTTTACTTGATCTTAGTGCTGCGTTCGACACCATAGATCACGACATACTCATAGATCGATTACAAAACTATACAGGTATCCAAGGGCAGGCTTTAGATCCTACCTGTCCGATCGCTACCACTTTGTTTATCTAAATGGGGAGTCATCTCATTTATCACCAGTAAAATATGGAGTGCCACAAGGATCTGTCCTAGGTCCTCTACTATTTTCAATATACATGTTGCCCCTTGGAAATATCATTAGAAAATACGGGATTAGTTTCCACTGTTATGCTGATGATGCTCAACTATATATCTCAACAAGACCAGGTGAAACTTCAAAATGATCTAAGCTAACAGAGTGTGTTAAAAATGTAAAAGATTGGATGACCAATAATTTTCTCCTATTAAATTCAGATAAGACAGAGATATTACTTATTGGACCAGAAAACATTACACAGAATCTCGTAGATTACAATGTGCAATTAGACGGATGTACTGTTACTTCTTCTACTGTCAAAAATCTGGGTGTTATATTAGACAGTAACTTGTCTTTTGAAAATCATATTTCCCATGTTACAAAAACAGCATTCTTCCATCTTAAAACATTGCCAAGCTACGAAACAAGTTACCTGTTCCTGATGCAGAAAAGCTAGTTCATGCATTCATGACCTCTAGACTGGACTATTGTAATGCACTTCTAGGTGGTTGTCCTGCATCTTCAATAAACAAGCTACAGATAGTCCAAAATGCAGCGGCTAAAGTCCTTACCAGGTCAAGAAAATATGATCATATTACCCCAATACTACAGTCTCTGCACTGGCTACCTATTAATTTCCGTATCAGTTACAAAATATTATTACTTACTTATAAGGCCCTTAATGGCTTAGCTCCTGCGTACCTAACTAGTCTTCTACCACGCTACAATCAATCACGATCCCTAAGGTCACAAAACGCTGGACTTTTGATAGTACCTAGGATAGCAAAGTCCACTAAAGGAGGTAGAGCTTTTTCACAATTGGCTCCCAAACTCTGGAATAGCCTTCCTGATAATGTTCGGGGTTCAGACACACTTCCTCCGTTTAAATCTAGATTAAAAACACACCTTTTTGGCCAAGCATTCAAATAATGCATCTTATAATTTTGGACTGCAGTTATATCTGATCAAATGCCCATTATTATTCTTTAGCTTGGGTTAAACTAATCAATTTTACTTGGCTGGAACAGCAGCTACGCTAATTATGTATCTATTTGTTTCTCTGTTTTGACACGGGATTTACATCCCGTGGTAACTACGATTTACACAAGCTCCAGTCTGGATCCAGAACACCTGAGAAGAGATGATGCCAACCCCTCAGAGGACCTCAGATGATGCTAACCCAGAGACAACATACAGAACTACCACATTTTGCTCTAAGTTTGATTGTATAATTGCTGTTAATAGTGTTAATCGTCTGTTTGTTTACGTCTTTTATTGATTTTTTTCTGAACATTTCTGCCGTATACACATAAACTGACAGTCACCACTGATAAGCTACTACTAAATATTGTAGAAACTTAATTTTCTGTAAAGTTGCTTTGCAATGATTTGTATCGTAAAAGCGCTATACAAAAAAACACAAACACAACCAAATCAAATTGAATTGTGAAAAGTGCTTCACAGAGACATCTGAATATGTTTTGTTTTATGGCTTACACATAACACACTAATATGCTTCTAATATCCAAATCCGTTAAAATGTTAAAGATTTTTAGGCTGCATTAATTAGGTAAACCAGAACCGGGAACACTTCCCATAACACCCGATGTACTTGCTATGTCGTTAGAAGAATGGCATCTACGCTAATATTAGTCTGTTTCTCTCTTATTCCGAGGTCACCGTAGCCACCAGATCCAGTCTGTATCCAGATCAGATTGTCACTGCAGTCACCCGGATTCAGTACGTATCCAGCCCAGATGGTGGATCAGCACCTAGAAAGGACCTCTACAGCCCTGAAAGACAGTGGAGACCAAGACAACTAGATGAGCCCCAGATCCCCTGTAAAGACCTTGTCTCAGACGACCACTGGGACAAGACCACAGGAAACAGATGATTCTTCTGCACAATCTGACTTTGCTGCAGCCTGAAATTGAACTGCTGGTTTCATCTGGCCAGAGGAGAACTGCCCCCCCAACTGAGCCTGGTTTCTCCCAAGTTTTTTCTCCATTCTGTCACCGATGGAGTTTTGGTTCCTTGCCGCTGTCGCCTATGGCTTGCTTAGTTGGGGACACTTCATTTACAGCGATATCGTTGACTTGATTGCAAATGATTGCACAGATACTATTTAAACTGAACTGAGCTGAATGATGACATCACTGATTCAATGATGAAATGCTTTAACTGTCATTTTGCATTATTGACACACTGTTTTCCTAATTAATGTTGTTCAGTTGCTTTGACACAATCTGTTTTGTATAAAACGCTATATAAATAAAGGTGACTTGACTTGACTTATGCAAGTGGGTAGAAAAAAAAATACATTAAATGTGAGATGACAAGCTCAATAGTAACCAGGCGAAAGGGGGCATTTTTTATTCAGACAGGTCAAAAATATAACATCACATCAACAATCTTTGATGCAAATACTCACATGAGAAAATAATAAAAACTAAAATAAAATTAAAATAAATAAGAAACCGCAAAAAGAAAACCAAGCATATATGGCCACAGGTTACCCTAGAAAGTGAAGACAGAAGTGGCACAAGAGCAAAAGTGTTCTCACAGCAGTCAAGCCCACAGCAATCACACTGCAAACCTACAGAGAAAAACAAAGATAAAGTGATCAAACCACCACAAGATCCCAGCCACCTCACTACCGCCCTCCACACAGTGAGGGCAACTCAGTGGCCAACACTGGCTTAAGAAACCAAAACTGAACCTATAAAAGAAAAGAATAACTTAATTAACAATGGGCAATGCAGGTGACACAAACACAAGTCAGCATCATAACACAGTCACTATTAACCCAGTTTCTTTGGGGCCTAATCTCTAATTTGCCACTCTTGGTCCCAAATTCACAGAACATAAGAAAAGAGAAAAGAGAAAAAAAAAAAGAAAAAAAAAAAAAACTAGGGCTGCACGATTAATCGAACGTGATTTATCGCGATTGTCATGCACATTTTGTCAGTAAAGCCAATTCTGTGATTACAGGTGCATCTCAAAAATTTAGAATATCATGGAAAAGGTTTTTATTTTTTGTAATTAAATTCAAAAAAGCAAACTTTCTTATATTCTAGAATCTAGATTCATTGCTCACAAACTGAAATATTTTGAGTATATATTGAGTTTTTTTTTTTTTTTTTTTTTTTAATTCTGATGGTTACAACTTACAGCTTAGGAAAATTAAAAGTTCAGTATCTCGAAAAATTAGAATATTCCATTTTGAGCTTGGTTAATTTGACTAATTTTGAGTATAAATACTGGGTACCTCCTGGGCTAGTTTAGAACATGCAACCACAATTACGGGAAAGACTACTGACTTGACAGTTGTCCAGAAGACGATCATCGACATCCTCCACACAGAGAGTAAGCCACAGAAGGTCATTGCTGAAACGGCTGGCTGTTCACAGAGTGCTGTATTGAAATATATTCATAGAAAGCTGACTGGAAGGAAAAAGTGTGGAAGGAAAATGTGCACAAGCAACAAGGATGACCACAGCCTTGGGACGATTGTCAGGAAAAGCAGATTCAGGAACTTCACAAGGAGTGGACTGAAGCCAGAGTCAGTGCATCAAGAGTCACCATGCTCAGATGTCTTCAGGAAATGGGCTACAGCTGTCACATTCCTAGAACAAAGCCACTCCTAAACCAGAAAAATAAACGCAAAAAGCGTCTCACCTGGGGTAAGGAGAAAAAGAAATGGACTGTTGCTCAGTGGTCCATAGTCCTCTTTTCAGATGAAAGTAAATTTAGCATTTCATTTGGAAATCAAGGTCTGGAGTCTGGAGGAAGACTGGAGAGGCACAGAATCCAAAGTCTAGTGTGAAGTTTCTTAAGTCAGTGATGATTTGGGGTTCTGTGATGTCTGCTGGTGTTGGTTCATTGTGCTTTATCAAGTCCAAAGTCAATGCAGCCATCTACCAGGAGATTTTGGAGCACTTCATGCTTCCATCTGCTGACAAGCTTTATGGAGATGCTGATTTCATTTTGCAGCAGGACTTTAGCACCAACCTCGATATTACTGTGCTTGATTGGCCACCCATCTCAACTGACCTGAATCTTACAGAGAATCTATGGGGTATTGTGAAGAGGAAAATAAGTAACATTTGACAAACAATACAGAGGAGCTGAAGGCCGCTATCAAAGCAACCTGGGGTTCAATAACGCCACAGCCACAGGCTGATCACTACCATGCTACACCACACTGAAGCAGTAATCCGTGCAAAAGGAGCCCCAACCAAGTATTGAGTGCATAATTAAACCTACTTTGGAGATCTTGAACATTTCTGTTTTGTAAATCTTTTTTTGATTGATCTTTGAGAAAATATTCTAATTTTTTGAGATACTGAATTTTTCTAAGCTGTAACCCAGCAAACACAGAACGTTGTGAGGACATCCTGGTAAAGTTCCATTTTAATTAAGTCATAACCATCAGAATTAAAACAAAAAACTCTTGAAATATTTCAGTTTGCATGCAATGAATCTAGAATATAAGAAAGTTTGCTTTTTTAATTAAATTACAAAAAATAAAGAACTTTTCCATGATATTCTAATCATTTGAGATGCACCTGTAGTAGTATGATCTCCATCACCTTGCTTTCAGGTGGAGCAGCATGTACTACACAGAACCGTTCTCTGACAAGCTATGCAAAATCATGTTCATAGCCGCAGACGATATAATCGTAGGATTATGAAATTAACTAAATCGTTCATGATAATGACAGCTTGAGTGAACTACATCTCAGCGTAACAAATGCTACTCCATCTGAGAGCAGGTGAAAATAGCACATTAAATATTGTTTTTAATCAAAACTCACTTCATAAAGTCAGCCGAGTGTTTGAAATAAATCCTTCTGTGAGATGATGTGGCTTCTTAAACAGAATTAAAGCACACAATTAATTAAGGCACATAATATTTCATTGTATTCTACAGTGATAGTGGCTATGTCGATTAGCATTTAATTATAGATATACTTTGATGAAAATTATAATAATAAGAACTCAAACCTTTCTTCCAAATCTTAATTTAATTTAAATTTCTATTCTTCTTCGGGGCATATTTGGATTTTCAGTGCGAGAGCACCCCCTGGCCTTTGGATAGAGATTTACTACTGATCACAGAACTGTGCTTCACTGAAACGGATGACAATCGCAGCTTCTGCCTAATCGTGATTTATTGCCTTTGTGATTTAATTTTGATTAATTGTGCAGCCCTAAAAAATGATTACAAATGTATTAAATCTAAAGTAAATCGTAACCGTGCATCCCTAAAAGGGAAAACACTGTCTATTACAACAGTGGAATATATGATATAAAAACATCAATTAAATAAAATGCACTCACTATAAATACTACACATAATTTAAAAACATAAAAAATTCCCTTTATATTAAACACAATACCTCTTACATCCACTATTTTCGACTGGGACATTCAGGCAACGATCAGTCAGGCAATAACCCAGCCACAACACTAAAAACAGAGAAGAAGAATATAATTAAAACAAACTCCTAAGATAGGTCATCAATATTACAAAACTACTACCCCCTTAATCGGTGCATCATATGTTCAGTTCTCGACGAAGCTCAGACAGTATTTAACGTAAATGCTTATCTGCTGCCATTCTTTTGAAGTGCTATACCTGCCGCAACATCAGTTCATACATGGAATACAAGCAAGAAATGTAGCCTATTCTACTTTTGCTTTCTCTATCACCCTCCTAAAACTGGGCTTTAAGTTATTATATTTGGAGATGCTTGGCTAGTGATGGCAAGATGAAGCCTTATGAAGCATTGAAGCTTTTCATTCAAGTAATAATAATAATAATAATAATAACAAAATAATAATAATAATTCACATTTACTCTCTCTTCTGCTCGCTTTCTTCTGCACTACCACATTAGGCTTGCTTTTACGATTCAAGCGTGAAAATGTCTCCACTGACTGACTACCATATTTTCTCATGGCATGTGTCTGCTGCTGCAGCGAGAGAACTGCACTCAGTGCCATTCAAATCACTCACCGATCGCGAGCCGCACTGAGCGGTGTTCTCTCAATGCAGCAGCAGACATGCACAGTTGATATTGTGCGGGAAAAAGTTGAATTATAACAAAGCATCACGAGTTTCACACAACTGTATGGGACATCATTAAATGGAAAGCTACATGACATGGACTTGTGAAGCAACAAAACAAGTGGGTATACGCAAATATTGAACCTTAGACGTCATAATACGCAAACAGTCCATGGAAAAAAGTAAGCATATGGCGTATACTTGTGTATGGCTCTGACTACAACACTTATCCAATCTAGATAGGAAGCATGCGCTGTTGCATCATATCGCAAATAAATTTTTCTTTCAGAATGCTTGTATGTCAGAAATAGAGCGGGACATGAGTTTACTGTTGGAGATTTGTTACGTCAATTCGTGCCACATCCAGTGTATAATTGTCGATTATAATAGCTACGTCCCAATTCGTAGGCTACATCCTCCAAAGGGCGAATTTGAAGGCCGACTGCATCACAGCAGCAAGATGAAGGCTATCCCAATTCAAAGGCCACATTCTAGTCCATTTTTTATAGCCTTCACTCGCAAGCCCCGTTCCATTTGGAAGGGCATATCCCTATGCCCTAACACCTTCAAAGGGTTTACCCTTCAGAGTGAGAGCTCAGAAATCGTCTCAGGTTACGAATGTAACCATGGTTCCCTGAGTAGGGAACGAGACACTGCGTCCTCTAGGGGTCGCTATGGGGAACACCTCGTCGTGACCCGTGTCTGAAGCATACAAATGAAAAAAACACCAACGAGTTGGCCGGCGACAGCCTCTGACGTCACTACCGGTGCGACTATAAAACAGGCATCGGGAAAACACGTCATTCACTTCTTCGTCTGAAGCTTGCGTCCGAAGCATGGCAGGGAGCTAGAGGACGCAATGTCTCGTTCCCTACTCAGGGAACCATGGTTACATTCGTAACCTGAGACGTTCCCTTTCAAGGGAACTTCGAACTGCGTCCTCTAGGGGTCGCTATGGGGAACAGTATACCCACGCCGCCATGCTGAGGGGAGTGCAGGCCAGAATCATGGCGAACACTAAGTACCAACTCTACCATTTCAATGGGAGTTGCCCCTGGGACGTTTAGACGGCTGTCTGTGACAATACCCCTTACGGCCAAAGGCCTAAGCTACATACACAACTTAATTGTTAGGGCCTCGGCCCGGTGGTAGAGCTAAAGGCTTGGAATCAGGAAAGATTCCTTTAAAGGGATACGGCTAGGAACCTAGCATTTTATACTAAGTCTAGCCTGTCACACAGGGGCTACAGCTTGCTTCCGCAAAAGCTTGCTGAAGGAGCTGTCTCAACAGATCTCCAGTAGCAACACCCTGTTTAGATAGGTATCCGAGGATACATGGGTGGAGTGGCGCCCAAGATGAACGGGGCTTTTTACCAGCTCAAGAAAGGGCACGAAGCAACCGCGCGAAGCCCTCACCATATAGGATTTTATAAAGAACGCAGAGTACTAGCGTGCGAACTTACCACAGTGTGGATTTCAGAAAGTGTGCAAAGACTTCACGTGTACACTTACCATATCATGGATTTTCAAATACTGTTCTAAGGAAGGGCTCTCGGTGGCACTCTGATAGAGCAGCTCATAGATGGAATGGTGCATCTCAAAAAAGTATGTTTGAGAGTCATCAACTCGATCTGTGGAAATAATGCTGGAGCGCTCTGGGAAAAACAGTGAACTCAGTCTCATATGAGAGGAGAACTCCTGAATACAGAGAAGCATGCTCATAGGCGACCCTTCTTGGAAAAGGGGAGCGCTGCTAAACTACCACGAGAATCGCCCAAATAGCCCTTCATGTTGAGGGAAGCGATGCTTGAGGTGTATAAACAAATACACACTGGCTGAATGGAGCCCAAGGAACCAAGGTCTAATCATCTCAAGAAAGGGAACGAGGCGGAGCGCGTAACCCTTACCATACAGGATTTCAGAAAGTGCGCAGAGTCTTGCGTGCACACTTACCAATACGTGGATTTTTAGAAAGTGCGCAAAGTGTTCACGTGCACACTGACCACCATGTGGCTTTCAGAAAGTACACAGAGCTTAGCGTGTGTACCTAAAGGTTCCTAAGCATCGCAGAGGCGCTGAACCACACGGGAGAGGCAAGCTCGAATTTTATAAACCTCTAGCGAGGGGAGCATTACCTGAGGCAGCATATACAAGAAGACTTCTGTAACTGCCACCTTCACTTCCCGCTGGATGCGACAGCACCTAAGCGGCCAGGAGACCCCTCAGGGTGACCTGGCCGGACATCCATGAAATTCCCTGCAGTGCTGTGCCAAGCCTGATGATCAAGGAGGCTCCCGCAGAAACCTGTGATCTCAGCCGCCTAATACCGGAACATGAAGCCGGATGGCTGGTGCTGACGAGTGTTTAATAAACACTGTAACTGAGCACTGCAAAGGAAACTCACAGAGTTTATTAGTAGACACATAACCACCAGCAATTTACACATAAGTATATACAGAAAGGGTCATTTTTATACTCCCACCCTCCTGCGCTGGAGCCCCGCTCAAGGGGCGCCTCCTTTTAGTCCGGACCATCAGTAAGGTGGTTGCTATGAACATAGAACCAGCCAAAAAACATTATAGGTCCAGCATAGGAGACTGTTATGCGTTAGAGGTTTCCACCTAACCTCGATCAGGTGGAGAGCTGGTGGTTACAGGGGATATTAGGAAGGGGAGGATAAAAGCAGAAGTTAAAAATCCCTAAAGGGAACGAGTAGATACCTCAGTATCACTCTGACTCAGACGAGAACGCTGCCTCGTCTGGATCACATCCCTTAGGTTCTGCTTACCTCCTTGTGACCACACAATTCCTCTTACCCCTGCCCGCAGGTGGGGAGGAGCGTGAGTCGCGACACTAGCCTTCTGTGCCCGTCTTTGATCCTCAGATCGAGACAGGCCAGGACCCCTATGTTGTTCGGGCTCAGACCTGGACCTTCGTGGAACGAAGGATCTGAAAGCAGCAGAGTGCGCCTTCGTCTCCCTGAACTTCTCGATCACCGTCTCAACGGAAATACCGAAAAGTTCAGAAGGCGAAACCTGAGCATCGAGAAGAAAGCCTTTTCTTTCTTCCCCATGTCTGCCAGGTTCATCCACAGATGTCTCTCCGCCACCAACATGGCCGCCATAGTCCTGCGCTTAGCAGAGGCGGCCTGCTTGGTAGCCCGGAGAGAGGCCTGTGGTGCGGCGCAGCTCGGCTACCTGATCAGGAAAAAGGCCTTCGCCTCTATCCAGGTCTCTCAGCAGATCAGTCTGATATGCTTGAAGCATTTATTTTGTAATAAAGCCACAGCCTGACCTGCTGCTGCGTATGCCTTGCCATTTAAGCAAGATGCATTGCTTGAAGGGGCTTAGATGGCAAGGAGGGAGATTAAGAGAGGATGTCTCCCCCGCAGAATGAAAGCTCTTTCTGCAGGGGGCATCCTCTCATAGCCGTTTTCGCGCATCGCCTCGATGTCGGCAAAAACTCTTATGCTTAAAAACGATAGATGCGAGAAGAAAACGGCCTCTTTCATTTCCTTTCGATCTCTGTATGGAGATCAGGCAGAAATGGAAGGCTCACCTGAGCTGGAGGGCTATGGTCGTAAAAATAACGCTTATCGAGGTGCCATCCATAAACTCCAACAGCTCTACATACGCAGGGCAGGAGAATTGAGAAGGCTTAGCCTCAGCTTCTTCACCATCCTCAAATATCTCCTGCTTTTCCTGGGTAAAAACCCAGCAGAGCACTAACCTCAGTATCAGAAAGTGTTAAAGATATAACATCATCCTCCCGAGGCTCTCTCTCGTCCGCCGCCATTTTGAGCGCGAAAGGGAAAGTCCCTCTTTAAACCATTCAGACAGATCCACCTGAAATTCTCACGAGCTCATTCTCCTCCGTGCCTCCGTGCTCTCTCTTCGGAAAGAGAGACGAACGAGAGCGGAGCTTTTTTTCTTGAAAAAATGCTCGCAATGCACGCAGATTGCCTCCTCAAAGACATCGCGTGCGTGCTCTTTACCCAAACAAATCACGTAAAGATCGTGTGTGTCATCAGGTGTCAAATAACGCCGACACGGATGCATACATTGTCTAAACGCTTGCTAGTAGTCGCCATGATAGACAGAGAAAGAGCGCTCTTACCGGTTCTTTCAGATGCACGCTTCAAACAAAACAGTCAGTGAAGACGAAGAAGAGGATGACGTGTTTTCCCGATGCCTTGTTTTATAGTCGCACTGGTAGTGACGTCAGAGGACGTCGCCGGCCAACTCGTTGGTGTTTTTTCATTTGTATGCTTCAGACACGGGTCACGACGAGGTGTTCCCCATAGCGACCCCTAGAGGACGCAGTTCGAAGTTCCCTTGAAAGGGAACCTGGAATCGCCTCTGCTATTAACTTAGAGTTTTTCCTCAATAAACTCCTAATTTAGGGGCTGTTTACACAACATTTTCAGCCAAAAAGGGGGAAACTTTTTATGCGTTTTGCCTGTTCGTTTTTGGGGACTCAAAATGGATATTTTTAAAAAAAAAAAAAAAATGTTATTGAAAACGCAGCCGTTATTATTTCCATGTAAACACCCAATATGGGAATCTTTGAAAACTGTGATATCATGCGTGTGTAGTACGTGTTAGGTATGTAGACATGCGCAGTATGTGTCGATTTTAAAGGCAAGCGCGATCAAACATACACAACACTGGTGAAGTATATGGTATATGGTACTGCGGAGTATATGGTACTGTTGTTTGTATATGGACGTGTGTCGCTGTTGGACAGTGTTATTCCTGCTTCCTGTTTACCGTGCTGCTGGATTGTGATCGTAGCTCCGTGTAGCTTTGTTTTTCTGTAGAATCTCTATCTTACTATCACTCTCTCTTGTTTAAAGTGATAAAATATAACTTAATTCCCACCATATTTCTGATATTATCTATCAATCTAATCTGATTAATTTGATCGTTTGCTTTTATTCTAAATCCGTGAGTGCAGAGCACCTGCAGTGCAGTAGAATTCGTTAGCTTGTCATTAGTGTTATTCATGCCTATTGCTGGTTTTTTTCCTACTCTCCTCTCTCTCGCTCCATTTCTTTTCTCTCTTGCTCCATTTTTTTTTCACAAGTTCATCAAAGAACTCTGGTAAGAATCATTCATCAATCGCGATGGGTAATGGCTTCTCCTGCTATTGTTATTTGCACCGCTTGCCACATGTATAGTTTATCTCTCTCTGTTGGCGACAAGGGATTCACATGTGATAAATGCAGAGAATTAGTTGGGCTGACAGAGAGAATTTTAGAACTAGACACACATCCAAACTTTAATTGAGGATAATAACAATGTGAGGGCCTTAGATACAGCTTTGGATGCGACTAGCTCAGGGAGTCCTATACATTGTTCAGTTCCGGTAACAATGCCTCTGGAGCAGGGCAACTGGGTAACTGTGAGGCGGCATAGCCGGGGGTCAAAACACAGCTCTTCTGTTCTGATCAAAACATTAGAAAGGTTCTCCCCACTCATTGAAGCACCCACTGAGAAACCTGATGAAAGTGCTCTAGTTATTGGCGATTCTATTGAATTTAAAATTATTGTGAAATTAGAGACACCAGCAACCATAGTCCAATGTTTACCGGGAGCCAGAGTGCCTGACATCTTGGCAAATTTAAAAGTGCTGGCTAATGCTAAATGTAAATACAGTAAGATTGTTATTCACGCCAGCGCTAATGATGTTTGACTTCGCCAGTCAGAGATCACTAAAAATAACTTTAAAGAGGTGTGTGAACTTGCAAGCATGATGTCAGACACTGTAATATGCTCTGGTCCCATCCCTGCTTACCGTGGTGATGAGATACAAAGCAGACTGTCGTCACTCAATGGCTGGATGTCTAAGTGGTGCCCGCAGAATAACATAGGTTTCATAGACAACTGGACAAGCTTTTGGGGCAGACCTGACCTGTTGATAAGAGATGGTCTTCATCCCTCCTGGGGTGGTGCCGCTCTTCTCTCTAGAAATATGGCACATAGTCTTAGAGTTTGTACTTGACTAACTGGAGCCCAGGTCAGGAAGCAGACAGACTGGCTTAACTGACCGTCTGCTAGCCGCCTCATGTCACAGAAGTTAGTTAATTCTCAGCACATAGAGACTCTTTCACCTAGATATCACACTATAAATTCTGTGTCTGTTTCCCAAACTAGAAAATAAAAAAAATAAAAAACATGTCCAAACCAATTTAAGAGTAACAATTTAATTGAGGTTCAACAAATAAAAAACAGACGCAATACGGATAATCAAATGATAAAGATTGGTTTATTTGAATATCAGGTCCCTTTCTACGAAAGCACTTTTTGTAGATGATATAACCTAGATGTGCTCTGTTTGACAGAAACCTGGCTAAAACCTGATGATTACATTATTTCTATCCTCCAAGATTACATCTAGTCTACTCCCCAAGATTACTGTTATAAACATGTGCCATGTTCAAAAGGTAAAGGGGGAGGTGTTGCTTTAATTTCTAACAATGGTTTCAGTATTTCTCAGAGGGCGGGCTTCAAGTATAACTCGTTTGAAGTAATGGTGCTTCATATAACATTGTCCAGAGAAACAAGTGTTAATGATAAATCCCCTGTGATGTTTGTACTGGCTGCAGATAAAGTTTTAATTGTTGGTGATTTTAATATCCATGTTGATAATGAAAAAGGTGCATTGAGATCAGTTTTTATAGACATTCTGAACTATATTGGGGTTAGACAACACGTCTCAGGACCTACTCATTGTCGAAACCATACTCTAGATTTAATACTGTCACATGGAATTAATGTTGATGGTGTTGAAACTAAGCAGCCAAGCGATGATATCTCAGATCATTATTTAGTTTTGTGCAAAACTGTAAATTTTACTTCTTGTTACAAGTATAGTAGAACCATCACTTCTACCACAAAAGACTGCTTTGTAAGTAATCTTCCTGATGTATCCCAATTCCTTAGCATATCCAAAACCTCAGAACAACTTGATGATATAACAGAAACTATGGACTCTCTCTTTTCTAGCATTTTAAACACAGTTGCTCCTTTACGCTTAAGGAAGATTAAGGAAAACTGACATTGTGGTATAACGAGCACATTCGCACCCTAAAGAGAGCAGCTCGGAAAATGGAGCTCAGCTGGAGGAAAACAAAACTACAGGTATTTCGTATTGCTTGGCGGGAATGTAATCTATCCTACAGAAAAACATTAAAAACTGCTAGATCTGATTACTTTTCATCTCTTTTAGAAGAAAACAAACATAGCCCCAGGTATTTATTCAATACAGTGGCTAAATTAACGAAAAAAAAAAAGCATCAACAAGTGTTGACATTTCCCAACAGCAGAGCAGTAATGACTTTATGAACTACTTTACTTCTAAGATAGATACTTTTAGAGATAAAATTGTTACCATGCAGCCGTCAGCTACAGTATCGCATCAGACAGTGCACTATAGATCCCCTGATGAACAGTTCCACTCATTCTCTACTATAGGAGAGGAAGAATTGTATAACCTTGTTAAATCATCTAAACCAACAACATGTATGTTAGACCCTATTCCATCTAATCTCCTAAAAGAGGTGCTTCCAGAAGTCATAGATCCTCTTCTGACTATTATTAATTCCTCATTGTCATTAGGATATGTCCCCAAAACCTTCAAACTGGCTGTTATTAAGCATCTCATCAAAAAAACACAACTAGACCCCAAAAAGCTAGTCAATTACAGACCGATCTTGAATCTCCCTTTTCTGTCCAAGATACTAGAAAAGGTAGTATCCTCACAATTATATTCCTTCTTGGAAACTCTGGAATAACCTGACAGACAGGCAGACACACTCTTGCAGTTTAAATCTAGATTAAAGACCCATCTCTTTAACCTGGATTACACATAACACAGTAATACGCTTCTAATATCCAAGTCCAATTTTTAAGCTGTATTAATTAGGTAAATTGGAACTCGGAACACTTCCCATAACACCCGATGTACTTGCTACATCGTTAGAAGAATGGCATCTATGCTAATATTAGTCTGTTTCTCTCTTATTTCAAGGTCACCGTAGCCACCAGAAATGCCACTGTCAATCAAACTATTGTGGGAGGGGTCTGTCTGTCTGTGGCTCTATTTGAGAAAGGGGAAATTATTTAATGAGAAAAAAAAAAAAAAAAAAAAAAAATCACGCTTTTATCATGTCCGGTTTGTGATCTCAGTAGTTCCAGTAATTTATTCCAGTTCCAGTAATTTTCACATTCTTTTGCAGGGAAGAGAAGCAGTTTTGTCGCTTTCCATGATAATTAGATGTTTTGTAGAATTTCGCTTACAATGTTAATTTGATTACGGTGGACACTCGCTGCTGCTTCAGCCATCATATGGTAGAATATCCAAATAAATGTATGTGTTCAACAAGCTGACAGAAGTCCATCATCCATTTCTTTGTTAGAAATGTTTCAGTGACTTTAATTGTTGTGATTGTAAATATAATTTTTCCGTGGCCACGGAGGAGAATCAGAGATTGTGGGTCACATTCAACAGACAGACACGAACACACTGTATTTTATATTTGTCAACAAATGACAACAAAAATCAAATTCCTGGAATTTGTAACAGTTTTGTAGCATTTTGTAGCACTACTGCCCTAAACTCAACAGCGGAAAAGCAGCGCAATCCTAGCATGGCAGAAAAACAAAGAAGTTCCCAGAACTCAACGCGGTGTGACGTCAGCTTCACATTCTCTATGGAATCATTTTTGTACTTGTATGGTGTTTTTTACAGCCGCTTTGTAAGGATGGATGTGACACAGCCGATCACACGCAGACAAAATGGTGGACATGGCACAACACAATGAGAGCTGAGGATTTGGTAGTCTCGCGAAGCCAGACATTCAGATTGACGGCTGAAGGTCTGGAATCCATGGAAGCTTTCATTGGCCAAGGACTGCCCTTAAGACCGTTTGACCAACATGTCAAACAACCAATCACAGTTTGTTTCATTCAGCAGCATGTTGTGGGGCGTGGAAATGTCGCCACAATAACAGACCGGTATGTAAAACTCTCAGACGCATTTCAAAGACTCTGTGCCACGAACTTTGAATATTTCACATACTTTTCAAACTCCAGTGTTTAATTGATCCTGATAAGTGCTCATCGTCACAGTTTGGCGCCATGGCATCTTTGTTTCCAGATGGAACATTAAAGAATGCAACACAGACGTCTCCTGGAAATCCTGTAAAACCTTTCAATCTGATGACGACTGCGACACTCCTGAAGTGTTTCCACTTTTGTG
Source organism: Cyprinus carpio (assembly GCF_018340385.1). Classification (NCBI taxonomy): domain Eukaryota; kingdom Metazoa; phylum Chordata; class Actinopteri; order Cypriniformes; family Cyprinidae; genus Cyprinus; species Cyprinus carpio. The sequence continues at coordinate 9,028,745 of NC_056595.1, read as the reverse complement.
TCCCATATGCATCAGACGTTTAGAAGGTCCGTGGGCATTACATCTGAGGCTGAGACTAAGGATATGGTAATAAGGATAGACATATAAAGTGTTGGGGAAGCTACTCTGAAACTGTAGCTTAACCAGCTGCAAGCTACTCGTAAATTAACTCGTTTTTGTAAGAAAAATATCCTTATTCAAAACTTAATAATCACTTTAATCTAGCTTGCGCTCACTGTTGTAAATTAAGCACTTCCGGGAGCATGACGTATGGGGTCAGCGTTGCGCATGCGCTGATAAGTCAACGTTTGTTTACAGGATCAAAAGAAGCAAAGTTTCCTTACTTAAGCAAAGGAAAATCAGTCTCCTCTTGGCTTATATCGAAATCCTCTGAAAAATCCTCATTTTGTACTTCTAATTAGTGACTATTGTTTTGTTTTGATCTCTCCGCTGTGTTTCCTCATGCAGTCACTTCTGAGAGGTGCATGCGCAAAGCTGACCTCATACGTACGTCATTCCCATGGAACTGCTTAATTTACAACAGTGAGCGCAAGCTATATTCAAGTGATTATTACGCTATGAATATGGATATTTTTCTTACAAAAATGCATCAATTCGCTACAGGAGGCATTTGTTCACCCCCCGCAGTCGTGTGAGACACTTTTTTTATGGAAGGGTAATTTTTATTTCACGTCTTTTGGACTGAAGGAATGCAACACCCGTTGAGTGCCATGAAACAGCTTGAAAAATCAAAGACAATTTTTAATATAACTCCGACTGGATTTGCCTGACAGAAGAAAGTCATATACACCTAGGATGCCTCCGGGGTGAGTAAAACGCAGCCTAATTTTCATTTTTGGGTGAACTAACCGGTGTGTCTCATGAAAACCAATGTTTGTTAACATGAGCAAAGGAAGCAAAGTTTCCTTACATTAGCAAAGGAAAACCAGTCTCATCTTGGCTTATATCGAAATCCTCCGACATTCTTCTTTACAAATCCTCGTTTTGTACTTCTAATTCGTGACCATTGTTTTGTCTTGATCTCTCCTCTGCACTTCTGCATTTGACACTTCTGAGCGGCGCATGCGCAAAGCTGACATCATATGTCATCCACCCGAAACTACTTCCGTGTACAACAGTGAGCGCAAACTAGATTAAAGTGATTATTACGTTTTAAATATGGTTATTTTTCTTACAAAAATGCATCGATTCGCTACAGGAGGACTTTGTTCACCCCCAGAGCTGTGTGCGAAATTTTTTATTAAGGATGGGCACTTTTTATTTAACTTATTTTGGACTGATATACTGCAACACCCACTGAGTGGCATTAAACAGTTTGAAAGATCAAAGATAATTTTTTATATAACTCAAACTGGATTTGTCTGAAAGAAGAAAGTCATATACACCTAGGATGACTTGTGAGTAATTCATGGGCTCATTTTCATTTTTGGGTGAACTAACCCTTTTACTAATCAAGGAAAATAAACCACACAAATTTAAGAAAAAAATTATTTGAAGGCAGGTTAAATGTTCATATGGCCCCATATTTTTTAAATAAATTGGTTGGGGTGGGGTTCAGCTAACATGGTTTCAGCTAACAATGTTTGTGATGTCATATGTAACCATAAAAGGCTTTTGAAGCTGACAAGACATGGAGCAACCATGACCAAAACATTTGGAATGCAGTGGCCCAGCTCACACCAATCGCAGAGCTGTACTTTGCAGACAGGGAGCAATTTAAAACGGAATCAGCTTCACACCAGGGAAGTTAGCCGTGTTTGCTCAAAACTGGAGAGAACACATTGTATGGGATATTCAAAATAAAAAAATATCAATAAAAAATAAATACAAAAATACAAATACAAATCAAAATAATATATTTATAAAAATAAAAGAGTATGTTTGTTATGTTCACTATTCGCTAATAGTGTTTGCTGTGTTTATACTGTTACTGACTACAAAAGAGGTCTTACCTTACTGTATAAAGGCACTGAGAACTTGATCGAATGTAGCCGTTTACCTCAATCTAATAGGTAGCAAATTTAATTTGCCACAGATGTATCCCTTCTAGCATGAATCATTTGTTGCCAATGTTTGTCGACACGTATCAGAAAGGTGGGGCAGGAAGGAGAAACAATAATGTACAGTATATGGAAAATAATGTGTTTTTTGAACGCTAAACTGCATAAACTCATCGCATTACACCAAATACACAAAATAATTTTCTTTTTAGCAACGTCATATTATTCCTATAAAACAAAATGTCTTTAATTTAAATTTAGTTAAATTTAATTTATATCGGACTACTAAAGTATACTACTAAAATATTAAAGTCCCAATTAAGTTGGTCAAAAAAAAAAAAAGCAATTGCACTTAATATGAATTTAAACTATAATACTTTTGAAATCAATTACAAATAATATACATTTAGGTTTTCAAAAACATTACAGTTAATTAATACTTTAGTGTATTATTTAATGTATATTATTTGCACAATAAGTACACTTTAAAAAAGTATGCTAAAGTGTACTCATTATCTCTTCTGTTAGATTGTCTGACACTACATAAACAAGACTACTGCATAGACAATAAAGTTATAATATTAGAAACACCAGTCAGAAAAATGCAACATTTTATTCTTTGAACAGGATACTACATATTTCTTTTTCTAACAAGGCAAATAGAATGATACTGTATAGCACTCATTGTAAAAAAGTTTCCCACATTGTTTGTTGCATCTGTAATAGATAAAAGATTCCCTAAAAGAAGCCTCTTATGCCCACCCAACCTGCATTTATTTGATTAAAAATACAAAATAGTAATATTGTGAAATATTATTTTATTGGTATGGTTATTATTATTATTATTATTATTATTATTATTATTATTATTATTATTATTATTATTAGATTTTAAAATGTAATTTATTCCTGTAATGGCAAAGCTGAATTATCAGAATATTAGAATGATTTCTTAAGGATCAAGTGACACTGAAGACTGAAAAAGTGCTGCTGAAAATTCAGCTTTGCTGTCACAAGAGTAAATTACATTTTAATATATACTTAAATTGATAATACTTACATTAAATTGTAATAATATCATAGATTGTATTATATTTCAGTGATCAAATAAATGTGGACTTGGCCAGCACAGGAGACTTATTTTAAAATATTAAAACATCTTAATTATCCCAAACTGTTTACCAGTGTAAATATCAACTCTACAATACATGAGAAAGAAACATTGCACATCAACCATGGTTCCTGCACCAACGATCAAGCAAAAGTGAATAAACTACAAGATTTTGCTGTGCAAAAATCTGTTTGCACAATGTTTTATCACTTAATAAAGTCCTTAGACAAAACAAGGCTAATGTACTATACTTTCTCCATGAACCAGGAAGCTACTATATATACGGCTTAAAGAACAATTACAGCGATGAGAAGAAAGGGAAAGAAAACCCTCTAAACTTTAGAGTAAAGGGAAGTGTTTGAGACACACACCTGCATTGGCTTCTCATTTTACCAAAGTAATGTTGGTAATGTGCTGACTGTGTAAGGTTCAGTTCTCTCAGGGGTCATGTACAAGTAATCACTGTGTATGCGCTGAGAGAGCTGCAGTGCTGAAAAGTTTGCACAGGCTTCAGAAACACATTCTAGCTTAATTCTGTAGGGTGTGCATCTCAGTCTAATGATGAAATTGTAAGATTAATTATAATATAAAGAATAATTGGGTATGTTGTCCAATATAAGGTATGATTTTTGTATTGTTCAAATTAAATTAATGAATGAGTGACACTTTTATCAAAGCCAGCAACTACCATTATTTTTCATTCACTGCAGTAGCCCTGTACTTTGTAAAAGCAACATAATCTATACAGTCAACCAATAAATGAAAATTCTGTTTTACTCACACTGAATTGTTCCAAACAAAATCTAAATTTATTTCTTCAGCTAAACACAGAAGATGATATTTTGAAGGATTAGGGTAACCAAACAGTTGACAGTAGTCACCGACTACCATAATATGAAAAAAATACCATAGAAGTCAAAGGCTACCTTTCATTTTTCGGTCACCTGCATTCTTCCAAATGTCTTCTTCTGTGTTCAGTAGAAAAGAAAAGAAAAAAAAAAAAAAACATTCACACAGGTTTAGAACAATTTAAAGGTGAGTAAATGATTTTATAAATTTAAAGTCATGAATTAAGCTCAATATTTTATTATGCTTAAAACTAATTCTTTATTTGTAACAGCTTGATATGCACATTTCTGTATATCTTGTACTCTGTTACCACAGCACCAAAACACATCTGTTAGGAAGTCTGAGCTTCACCCTATGCAGGTGATTCACTTGTCTGACATGACAGTGTTGCTACTGTAAACTCTTCGTATGAATATCAATGGGCACAATTTTAAAAGCACTCAACAGTAGTTTGACCTGGGTCAAGGGCATCTAGGCAGAAGTAACTATAGACTGAACTCCTTCCAGTATTCTGTGGGTAAGAGTTATTTAGTTGTATAAGCTGTCAGGTTGAGTAGACTAACATTTGAAGAAAAATAATGTGTGGTGTCATTTTAAGAGACTTTTGTCATGATGGTGTTATTGTCCAGAACATAGTTCAATTTCTCACTGACAAACAGGCAACAATATGCAATACACCAATAAACAATCACACACCTCGTCATGACCCCCCCCCCACAGCAGATATTGTCAGCAGAGGAAGTGTTTCTGCTTCACTGATAACCAGTTATGTAGATGTGAACAAGTTTACTTTTCAAGAAGATGTAAAACACAGTTTTAGCTGTCAAAACCTGTTCAAAATGAGTCACTTCAGTGTGACTGATGGGATAAAATATTCTTCAGTGTGTGTGACTGCTGCTCTGATTCATGCCTCGCTTCCACAGTAATTATGGATCATACTGAAACTTGTGATACCATCTGATGATTGCTCTTTGCTACACACATGTAAAATAGAGCAGATCCTGTGTACATGATGCTTAGATATGGAAAGACATTCCGTCGTGTCCTCATTCAATAGCATTTTTATTTATTAGATTAATCTATTCTTAGATTCTATAGGTTTATTGTATTCTGAGCCACTTTGAGCCACTAAATCAGAAATTAGTACTAACACTGGGAGAACATCCAACCCCCCCAAAATAAATGGTTTCTGGCTCAGAATGACTCAAACCCAGGACCTTTTGAGCCATGCTGTAGTACAGTGTTTTTTTTTTTTTTTTTTTAATTGTTATCTAAAATGCTGCACATTTCTGTAGATGACATCAGGGATAAATACTGATATTTTTGGAATGGGGCATCTGTTCCATTTGGTAAACACAGAATCTGAAACATTGGTGGGGATTAGGGATTAGTTTAGTCATTTGGAACTGAGGGTATTGTTTACATACCCTGTTACACTTCAGCAGTATTTAGACTGACTTTGGCTACACCTGCAAGGGCTGGCGACCTGCCCTTCAAGATGATAAGGGTCATTCTACGGAATGCAATTTATGCTATTTCTATACTATAAAATTCAAAAATCCAAATTTAATGAGAACCATTATTGCTAATCTCTCAAAAAAATATATTTTTCCATCTCAGTGCCAAAGAAGAACTGTAACTGCCATAGACAGAAAGTAGGGATGCACGATATTGGATTTTTGCTGATATCCGATATGCTGATATTTTTCAAATCTTTTTCGCCAATAGCCGATGCCTATACCAATATATTTCCTTTTGTTTGAAAACAACATTGAGTCCGCCTTGTACAGAGATTATAAACAATTTATTTTTCATTTTGGTTAGTTTTTAACAAAAACTTACTTTTGAGAATTAAATAAAAAGTGAAGTTCTTTATAATGAGAGTACATCGAAAGCTCTGAAAATAACTATAAAGCAACTATAAAGCAATCCTTAACATTTTATTTGAATACTTAACATTTGTAAAGCAAAATAGTTGTATAAATTCTGAAAATCTTTTAGAGCTCCTTGTATTTAAGTTTTCATAATCTGTTTGAAAAGAAAAACAAATTACACATTAAATCTGTATATAAAAAATATTTAATTTACAAGTGTCTTGTTTGTGATTTTTATTCATGTAAGCTATAACTTCTGACCTTTAAATCAAACCATACTTATGATTTTGACATCAATTACTGCTTTATTTAATCAGAAACACAATCTTAATGTATTTTACTTTCATTTTATTATATATATATTGTGTGTGTGTGTGTGTGTGTGTGTGTGTGTGTGTATATATATATATATATATATATATATATATATATATACACTTTATATTATATAATCCATTACAATGTACACTTAAAAAAAAAATACATTTTGAAGTAGTAAATAAAACAAATCTTTCTACCACAAAATGTCAAGTTTAATTGACAGTCTTTTTTATTTTCATTTACTCTTGCAATTGTATTGAACACTTGTGGAAGCGTAACCGCCACTGGTGGGCACTGCTGAGTTGACAGCCAAGCAGGCTCCTGAGATCTTGTTTGGGATGCCAGATTGAGCCCCTTGCCTGTGAGAGGAGGTCCCTCTTTGGGGGAATGGGACAGGGGCACCCACTAGCATCTCTAGCAGGTCCGAGAATCTGGGCTGCATGGGCCATCCTGCCACAAACTGACTCCTTTTCCTGCCTGATCTTGCATAATCTAATGCAAGATTTTAAAAGGAGGGAACACATATTTGTGTGCTCTCAGCCTGCGGTGGCCCAGAGCATCCACTCCTAGAGTATGATTCCCCTCCAGAAAGAACATTCTCCATGAACTGGTTTCAATTGAACAATGACTGTTCACTATTGTCTTTTTAGAGCTGCTTTACAGCAGAATTGAGATTTATTTGCATCATTGAATCGCTATTTGCTTGTTTATCACCATAAAGCTGATTTGTAACAATCTATAAAGTGCTGTATAAATAAAGGTGACTTGACTTGAATGGGTCATTCCCTGTCACAACAACATGTCCACCCTATAGTTCAAATGGCTGGGGACTTGGTCAGCTTGAATGGACAGGATATGCTGAACTGCCCAAAGCAGAAAGGGCCTTGTGATACTTAGCCACTAGAATTCGGTAGTTTTAGTGGGGTACAAGACAAGATGTACAAGATCACCAAGATGCCTGCCATTAACTTAGTGGATCTATTGATGTATCAGTCACAGACAAGCAAGGGCATCTCCTTACAACAAAAGCAGAGCAATAAACTCAATAAGCCAAGCATTTCAAGCAAATTCTTGAATAGGCCACCACCAACAGAAACTGACCTAAATGTCAACATAGTATCATCAGAGAAAGGAGAAATCATCTCAGCCATTAGATCCCTCCGAAAAGCACCTGGGCATGACAACCTCAACACAGTTTTTCCAAGTGGACCCAGAGCTTACATTCAAAATGCTGTAGCCATTTTTTTAAGTCATATGTGAGGGGAATATACCAGGCGAATGGACAGATGGAATTATTGTGAAGATTTCTAAAAAGGTACCATAAGTAATTATAACAAGTGGTGGGGTAGCACCCTCATGTCAATTCCAAGCAAAATTCTTGTGAAGAATATCATTCACAGAATCTCAGATGCAGTAGATAAACAACTTAGGAAAGATCAGGTAGGATTCAAGAAAGGAAGTGGATGTGCTGACCAGATTTTCACCCTGCGCAACATTATTGAACAGTGTAAAGAGTGGCAGAAATAACTTCAGAAATAACATCAACTTTGGGGACTTTGAGAAGGCCTCTGACAGCATCCACATAATCAGTCTATGGCATATATTCCGTGCATATGGGATTCCACAACAGATCATCCTTCTAATAAAGAGTTTCTACGCAAACTTCATATGCAAAGTAGGAAACAGTAATCATATTTTTAAATGTATAGACAGAAGTCAAACAAGGATAGACTCAGATGGACATTCTTCTCAGCAATAGAAGATCCTGACTATGCTGACAACCTGGTGCTTCTTTCAGTACCCACCAGCACATGCAGGAGAAAACATCTCATCTCAGCAGAGGTGGAAAGAGTACGAAAATATTCTACTCAAGTAAAAGTACCATTACATTAATGAATTTTTACTAAAATACAAGTAAAAGTACCACACTCAAAAAAATAAATTGTTGAATGAACATGATTTATTCGTAGCACCCATTATGCATCTAATCAAATCAAGTAAACTTGCACTGCTTCGAATAATAATTTAGTTACAAATAACAAGAATTAATCATTTAACATAAGTAAACGTGTTATATTCTTATTAATCAGACATATTTGTATTTTGCAAATCAAGTAAATATACTAAAAAAAAACTAAAAAATAAAAAATAAAAAATATACCAATAAAAAAAAACTCAGATACATTTTAAACTTATTTACATTTTAACAGTGGGCGGGAGGCAAAAATGGGATAGGCCTTTAAATCTCAAACCAGTTGAAGGAATCAGTTTTTTATAATGATAAGACATTTGGGCTGTTACCAGGCAAATTAAATCAGTATCAACAAAATTAATCTTTTCAATACAGAGAAGTTGCATCTGAAGTGGCATTTAGATGTATTCACACACTGATTAATACAGGACATGAATGCATTTAACCTGCAGTTACACCTGCAAAAATAATGTTTTGATATACAAGACATAAAATGTTGAGTACTCATTTGAAATTATAAAAAAATAAAACATTAAATGTGAAATTAAATTCGCCAGTAGGTGTCAGCAAGTCACTGTTAATAAGTGAGTCATTGCGATTGAACCAAACCATTTAAACGGTTGATTCATTCAGGAACGAAACACCATCATTCCTCAGAGACGCAAAACTGTGCTATGGTGGCTGTGTTTGGAACTATATTTGTTGTCAAAAAAACAGGCAATATGGTGTCTAAGCCGCAAGTCTCTTAATTAACATCTTGTTTATTGAACTGTTGTAAAAAAAATAAAAAATAAAATAAAAAAACAATTTGTAATCATGCTGCTTTTGGGAAGAAAAAACCCACTCTTCGTGTGATACTGATTTAATATATGAAATTATATATATATATAAAAATTTTTTTTTTTTTTTTTTTTTTTTTTTAATATCTTCAATTTTGTGATCATTTTAAATGCATTTTAACAGACTCAATCAGGCAGTGAAAGAACGCACTCTCGCGCACTAGTCTAATCTACTGGACTTCACGGCACTCCGTGTTTTGTTTGGTTTTTGGCAAAATACTGATATAATGTCAAATCGCACATCGTTAAAATAACAATTACGCTATTATCGCAGATCGCACACCCTGCACCAGTCTTTTTGGCTACTTTGTGCAAAACCTTTTGCTAAACTGTCAAAGCTTCATTTTAATCACCAATGCAAGTATTAACCTTACCTCTACATGCTTGCGAAGGGTTGATGTCGGGAATTTATAAGCTGCTAGTTTGGTCTCCCTAGGCAAACACAGCTTAGGCTGCACTGCATAATAGAACATAAAAATATCCATGGGGTTCAGTTCATTTCCTTCGAGTTCAACTTCAACAGAATACTACAGGATTTCGTTTTCAGCGGTGTCTGCACCATAACGATTTCTTGTACGTCTGCATCTTTCTTGTGATTTTAGCGCAGTTTGCTCTCCTGCCCATTATTTACTGCAGTAGTTTCCAGGGAGCGATTTTGTATTTTTTTTTTTTTTACTCAGTAATTAATGCGTTTTAAAATGTAGCGAAGTACAATACTTCAAACAAAATATACTTAAGTAAAAGTAAAATTACAGATTAAAAAAATTACTTGAAAAAGTAGAAGTACACAAAAAAGCTACTCAATTACAGTAACGCGAGTAAATGTAATTCGTTACTTTCCACCTCTGAAACTGTGCCATTGACACCTTTAGGGGCCTGTATGAGCATCACCAGGAACACCTCTACATTCCTAGCTCAGATTCATAAGCTTCAAAGAGATCTTAATCAGCTTCAATGGCCAAAGCATGCAGAGGAAAAGACCTCCCCATGCCGCTCACACACACACAAACCTTCTTGCATTTAACTCAGGATATAAGCCATTAAATTAAAATTAAATTAAATTAATGCATTTAGCAGACGCTTTTATCCAAAATGACTTACAGTGCATTCAGGCTATCAATTTTTACCTATCATGTGTTCCCAGGGAATCAAACCCCCAACCTTGCGCTTGTTAACACAATGCTCTACCACTTGAGCTACAGGAGCACTATGTGAGCACTAAATGAGCACCATTACAAATGTATACGATATATTCCTGTGTGTTTGTATGTTTCCCAGCTCATATTAGCATAGTTATGATTCTCTAGTTGTGTTAGTCGTGCAAGTGCCTATATTCAAGCATAATAATGTATCTTTATGTTTCTATCTGTCTTGCATTTCTTTCTTGGTACCTAATTAAACCTCTCGGTTTGCCTTAGCTAAATATCTCTACTATGTGAGCCTAAAATGCATCATACTATTCGTACCATAGTTTGGGTTACCAGATAACCAGTTCATCACGCCATACATAAAATATGCAAATCAGGTGTCATTGAGACAAAGAAACACTTTCCCGCTGAAACTATATGCCTTGTTATTGGTCAATCCAACCAAAAGGGGTGTTACTGGGTGTAGCAGCCCTTGGATCCAAAGAAGAGAGTCTCGACTGATGCATAAGGTGTTCTTTATTTCGTTCGTCAAACCGGCATGACGTTTAGCCTTAATTCATCATCACCTTAGCACCGTGAAAACTATTGAAAAACATACATACAACAATCATTTCACACACTTTGTTCTCACTGTTACAAACGTCATTAAGAACACAACGTTAATTACACAGCAAAATAAAGCATACATATGTGCAACAATTTTATGAATGAAACATCGTACCTCGCTGCGCTCACCAAGGAATGCAAAACAATATAAGATAATCCTTTCTTCCGTCATAAAACGGGCGTCAAGTTGTTTAAGTTCATGTATAAACACAATCTCAGATAAAATCCATATAAGCTCAAACAATGCTACGTATCATTCGCACCCGACAGCCACCTTGAAGGTTCATCTTCCCTTGTGCAAACTACGGTGCCACCAAAGGGACAAATTTCAACATTACAGGTGCACAGAATTTCCGGTCAATCACATACAAATAACATCGAAGCGCATACAAAATATCATTATTTAAATAAGAATTATTTAAATAAATTGCAAACATTTACAAATATTTACCAATAACCCAAAACTTTAAAATTCTAAAGTGGTCCTTTACACTCCCACCAATCATGTCGTAGTAATTGCAACACCAAAATAAATCGTACATGATTCTTAAGATCTTATAGACCACTTACTATCCCAAATGTTGAACAATTGCGCAAAAGGCATAGTTATGTCAATATGATGGATTATGTATGTAGGTGAGAACTTTATGACTATTCACTTTCAAGAAGCAACACCAACTTTTGAATGGGCCTCTCTATAACAGAAGGTTTAGATGGAGACTGATGCTTTTCTGATTTCTGTTCTCCAACTCGTATTTTGACTCTCCGCACTAAGCCATCACTATCCATGAAGGTTTCCACTACTCGCCCCAACTGCCACTGGTTTCTTGAGAGGATGTCTTCCTTTACAATGACCACATCATTCACTTTGAGATTGCGCCGGGCCACATGCCACTTCTGTCGTGTGGAAATGTTCTGAAGGTATTCTCTCTTCCATCTACTCCAGAACTGCTCGATCAAATATTGAACTCGGCGCCATCGCCTTTTACAGTATACATCCTCTCTCATAAATTTCCCTGGTGGGGGAAGAGCAATTTTTGACTTCATTAGAATTAGATGATTAAGCGTCAACGGTTCAAGAGAGTTGGGATCATTTATTCCATCTACTGTCAGTGGGCGGCTATTAACAATGGCCATGGCCTCGTAAAAGAGTGTCCTAAGGGAAGAATCATCAAGCCTACCCAAACTTTGGGTCAAAGTAGCATCCAGCACACTTCGAACAGTGCGTATTTGGCGCTCCCAAACTCCACCAGCATGGCTTGCTGACGGGGCATTGAAGACAAACTCACACTGTTGTTCAGCCAGAAACATTTCCAAAGACTGGTTGTCACACTGTTTAAGTGCCTCTTTCAATTCATTCCTAGCTCCTATGAAATTCCTGCCTTGGTCACTGTACAGTTGGCGCACTACTCCTCTTAGGCTGATGAGACACCGTAAAGCATTGATAAAGGAGTCAGTGGATAGATCTTCTAACATTTCAATGTGGACAGCTCGGGAATAGAAACAGGTAAATATCAAGCCGTACCTTTTGTACTCCTTCCTACACCTTTTAATGACAAATGGCCCAAAGCAGTCCATTCCACAATATGTAAATGGGGCAGATGCTTCAACCCGCTCTTTAGGAAGCTCAGCCATGCGCTGCTCTTCTACCGGACGCCTCAGCTTCCTGCACTGAACACACATGTGAATCAATTTCGCAACCAACTTGCTGCCACTGCTGATCCAGTATCCATTTGCTCTAAGCTCCATTTGAGTTTGACTTCGACCTTGATGGCATACTTGTGAATGATAGTGCGACAATACGAGCTGTGTGATATGACTGTCTTTAGGTAGAATGTTTTAATCTTCCACCAACACAAAGTATGCCCTCCTTAAGAATGGGATCAAGACTAAAAAGGGAACTAGAACATGGAAGACTTTCCCCTGTTCCAAGCGCCTTTATCTCTTGACTAAATGCTTGCTGTTGGACAAGTTTTATCACTGCTTTGGCAGCACTCTCACGCTCTTTGACAGTCACAACATTGATTTGACACTTTCATCCAGGCACTAGTCTTTTAATTCTTGCCACTACCTTAAGGAGCATTGTCCAAGAGGAAAAACGAGACAGGCGATCAAGCATATTCAGGCAATCGGTCACTCTTATTGCAAATGCCTGAATGATTTTAACCTCTGGGTCACCAACTAACAGGTCGGTTGAACCTCTCCCTTCCACAAAAATTCAGGACCCGATAGCCAGGTTGTTGATAAAATATCTGATGCACGGAGCCCCCTAGAGGCATGATCCGCTGGGTTTTCTGTTGTATCAACATAATGCCACTGGCTCGGATTGGTGTACTCTCGAATAAGCTGAACACGATTCGCCACAAAGATATGAAATCTCCGTGCTTTGTTGTTGATATATGCTAGAATGACTTGAGAATCTGTCCAGAAGAATTCCTCATCAATCTTCATATTTAGCTCAGATTTCAGCAAAACGCTCAATCTGGCTGCGACCACAGCAGCTGAAAGTTCTAAACGGGGAATGCTTGTGATCTTTGAAGCATCAACAAAATCCTTCAACACTACGAAACTGCAGTGAACTTTGTTCCTGACATCCTTATATCGAAGGTAAGAACATGCACCATAGCCTATACTGCTAGCATCTGCAAAGTTGTGCAATTCTACACTCACAATCTTGCCGAAGTCTTGTGGGTGATAACATCTTGGGATCCAGACTACTTTAAGGCCTTGAAGACCAACCTTCCATTCCTCCCACCGTAAGAGCAAATCCTCAGGAAGCAGATCATCCCATCCAATGCTCCGACGACATAGTTCCTGTAAAATGCACTTTCCACTTAGGACAAATGGAGCCACAAAGCCCAGAGGATCATACAAGGAAGCTATGACTGATAGAATACCACGGCGTGTGTCTGGCCTGTCTTTCATATTTATGTCAAAACTGAAACTGTCACTTTCAATTAACCACTGAATCCCCAATGCATATTCTATTGAGGCTGAATCAGGATTAAGGTCAAAACGATTGACCCTTGACGCTCTTTCGGATGCCTCAACGCAATAAAGGGCCTCATTTTCATTCGAATTGAATTTATGGAGTCGTAGGCCTCCTCTTTTACACAACACTTGTGCTTCAACTATCAGTTTACAGGCCTCCTTAACTGTGGGAACACTCACAAGCCCATCATCAACGTAGAAACTATTTTCAACAAATGCCGCTGCAGAGGGATAGTGTGCCTTGTATTGCTGTGCAAGATAATTCAGGCCAAAGTTAGCGCACCCTGGAGAGGAAGCAGCGCCGAAGAGATGGACTGTCATCTGATATTCCTTAGGCTCACGATCAAGGTCTCCATGCTCCCACCATAGAAACCTCAGGTAATTGCGATTGTCAGGTGAAACAAAGAACTGATGGAACATCCTTTCAATATCGCAGATAATGGCCACCTTCTCTTTTCTGAAACGACAGAGAACTCCCACCAAGGAATTAATCATATCGGGGCCTGTCAGCAAAGTATCGTTCAACGAGATGCTACGAAATTTAGATGAACAATCAAACACAACTCTCAATTTGCCAGGCTTTTTCGGGTGGTACACACCGTGGTGGGGTATGTACCAAACAACATCTCCGACAGATGCCTCTGGGGCTGACTCTGCGTCACCTTTGATGATCACATCCTCCATGAATGCCTTGTAATCACCATAAAACTGTTGATTGGCTTTGAGCTTCTTCTTTAAGTGCTGCAAGCGAATTATAGCCAGCTTCTTATTATTAGGTAATGATGGGGGATTTTGGCCTTTAAACGGGAGAGGCATCTCCAAATGACCGTCCTCTTTCTGCTGAATGTTTTCGCTAAGTATTTGTATAAAGCGCACATCGTCTTGAGAGACACATTTACCCTCAGAATTCCTCTCGTTGAAGTCAGACTCCAGAACCTTCAAGATGTCTGCTGCTGATGGAACTGGAATCTCTCTCACTGCAACCCTATGTACGAATCTTTGACATCCCTGCCTATCCAAGTGGGGATTAGCTGATCCTATGATACTCCATCCCAGCTCGGTCTTCTGTGCAAATGGTTCATTCTCACCACAAAGGATGACTTCAAGGGGGGCTAAAGCTGAAGGACAATCATAGCCGATCAACAGTCCCACTGCACAGTCTTGAAGAGATGGCAAGTTATTTGCAAGATGTTTGAGGTGAGGCCACTGCAACGCCGTGGTTCTGGTTGGTATACAAGACTTATCGACAGGAATAAAGTCACGTGTGTATGCTCGCCGTAACTGTATGTGATTTTCAGAATGAAAGCTTCGAACTAGCAAACCACACACACTTTGACTGGCTATAACCGTATCTACAGCAGTCATTGTACTAAGCTTCAACTGTAATGGTTGAGAAACCACATCCAGCTCTCTGACAAGATCTTCCAAGACAAAAGATGAATCACTCTGTGTGTCAAGAAGAGCATAGGTAAGAATTTCCTTCTGAGGTTCTTTCATAGACGACAAGAAAACCGGAACAATACTTGAGGTAGCAGAAGTATTCTGAGTTACTACATGGGACAAAACTTTGCGGACTTGCTGATTTTCTTGTCCTTCTCTGAAATCAGAAGTGGAACTTCTCTTTGTTTCACCGGATCTCTTCTCTCTCTCTTCATGTAAACAGGTTGGATGGCGCCGGCTGCACACTCCACAGACATGTCGCGTTTTACAATCTTTAGTTATATGTCCCTTATTCAGACATCCAATACATAAATAATTTTGATGTATGAACACCTTTTTATTTCCCATAGACTTGGCAGCAAAGACTGGGCACTTAGCAATGCCGTGCAGCTCATCATTACAAACAAGACATGGCAGCTTTGGCTTGAAGGGAGACAAACTTTCGGACTTAAATGCATGATATCTTGTTTGGGCACTTGTACTGAGGGCCTTTGCCCTCTTGGGGAACCTTTCATCTACTGAGCCGGAGCTCAAGAAGGAAGAAGTGATGGGATTACAGGCTATACGGGCTTCCTTTAGCACAAACTTAGTAAAGTGTTCAAAAATTGGATATTCTCCAGATGCATCAAGCTGCTCCACTACAATTCGGCTCCATTTGCGAACAATCCAGTCTGGTAATTTTTTCAAAAGCTTATGATTTTCTTCACAATCATTTAAAATAGACAATCCTTTGACATGGGGCATAGCTTCTACACAGCTCTTTAAAAAGTCTGCAAAGTCTCTAAGTGCCAGAGAATCATTAGGACTAATTTTAGGCCATTTCATCAGCTTATCTCGAAACGCTTTCTGCACAATGAATGGATTTCCGTACCTGTCCTTTAAAACTGCCCAAGCACCTTCATATGCATCCTCAGAGCTACGGTAAAAGAATCCTTCCACAGACTTCCGTGCTTCTCCTGAGAGGTAGCTTTTCAGGTAGAGCATTTTTTCACTAGCAGAGATAGGTTTCCTGTCAATTAGAGTTGTGAACGACATCTGAAAGTCAACAAATTTCAAAGGATCGCCAGTAAACATGGTTGGTTCAGGAACAGGCAGACGATTTAGACTTAATGAGCTTGCAATTGCTTCAGCTAGGTTGGCTGTTACACTCTGAGATGATGGTTGTGATTGGAACAGTGAGACTCCAGTATCTAGTTGTCTGTTTGAATATATAGCAGGAGTGGTTCTGACAACAGAAGCTGTATTAGGTTCTCCCACCATGTTCTCCACATCACCTTCCAGTTTATTGTATGTTCTAACTCGGGCTGCAGCCACTCTCACATCCACACTTGCTTAAAACATTTTTAGCTTAGTTTTCTCTTCTTCTAACTTCAGCTCCACTTCTGCTTGTTTCTGCTTCATTTCTACTCTTATTTGTGACTCATGGAGTTTCCATTCACTTTCCAGCTTAATAAGTTTGGCCTGTTGAACTTGTATCTCTTCAATAGACTTTGCCTGTTCCAATTTGGCTGCAAGATCTGCTTCAGCATCTGCTCGCTTGCTGGAAGCTTTAGAGCTTGTACTTGACAGGTTATCTAATTTTATGGATTCTTCTGAAATAACACTTTCAGTGCTTGTCCCCCCAAAGACAGATTCATATTCTTCACGACTTAAAATCATTCGCACTCTTTCTTTTTCAGCTTCCTTTTTAAATGTCTCTTGAACTAGACTTACATCAAGCCGTTTACTCACAAGGTCACATATTTCTGTTGTCAGTGTGTTACAAGCATCCAATTTCTGCACAATCTCTGGTGTGCTAAGAGAATTGCGTTGAAGTGGCTCATAATTTTGATTTACACGGTCGTATCCACTCTGAATATGTTGGTTTATTTTATCAAGATCCTCCTTCAAACAGAATCTCTTAAGCCTGGATCTAGATTCTCGTGCTATCTGCTTCCAAGATTCATAAGCTCTCAAAAAATGCCTTTAGGTGCCTTTTAGCTTCCTCTTCACGCATTTGTTTGCCCTTTTCTGTAGGTTTTCGTTCACGAGAGACTGTTTCTTCTGGGCATTTGGAATTCTCTTCTGACATGTTTGTATCACTAATTGATTTATTTCTAGATTAAAGTGATTCAGGGAGCTAAGGTTATAAGATGGTGATATAACCTAATGCTGTTCACTTCAAATATTAAGATAGGCCTACCCAAAATGAAAATTAAATACCCAAAAAAACCACTTTAAATATTCAAACAGCTTAATAAGAATTAGAATGGCTAAAGTTAATTTTCGAGATGTAAAGCTCAATACCATATGATTTCATCACATTTCACAAGTTTTAAGATTTAAAAATAAAATAAGCCATTAAACATTTCATATGTGTAGCCTCTTCAAATATTTCACAATTCATTCACAAACACGAAAGCCTATTATTTAGCCCTATGACTTGAATCAATCAGGATATAAACATGTAAATATAAACAGCTCAGTTCATTTGTATTTATTTATTTATTTTTTTTTCTTCGATAACCAGTCTCTCACCGCATCTGTAGTCTCTGTTAGATGTGCTACTGACTTACGACCTTGCTTGGATGCGTGGAACAAACAATGGCAACCTCAGGAACGATGACAACGTGTCGTGCAGCATAGCAGATGGATATAGCGTCGAGTTTTCACTGTAGCAGCCCTTGGATCCAAAGAAGAGAGTCTCGACTGATGCATAAGGTGTTCTTTATTTCGTTCGTCAAACCGGCATGACGTTTAGCCTTAATTCATCATCACCTTAGCACCGTGAAAACTATTGAAAACATACATACAACAATCATTTCACACACTTGTTCTCACGGTTACAAACGTCATTAAGAACACAAACGTTAATTACACAGCAAAATAAAGCATACATATGTGCAACAATTTTATGAATGAAACATCGTACCTCGCTGCGCTCACCAAGGAATGAAAAACAATATAAGATAATCCTTTCTTCCGTCATAAAACGGGCGTCAAGTTGTCTAAGTTCATGTATAAACACAATCTCAGATAAAATCCATATAAGCTCAAACAATGCTACGTATCATTCGCACCCGACAGCCACCTTGAAGGTTCATCTTCCCTTGTGCAAACTACGGTGCCACCAAAGGGACAAATTTCAACATTACAGGTGCACAGAATTTCCGGTCAATCACATACAAATAACATCGAAGCGCATACAAATATCATTATTTAAATAAGAATTATTTAAATAAATTGCAAACATTTACAAATATTTACCAATAACCCAAAACTTTAAAATTCTAAAGTGGTCCTTTACACTGGGAAACCAGATAAAACCTCTTCCACACCCAAAAGGCAACTCTTCTCTTAACTTGCGGTTCCCTGGAGACACCCATGACCTTGGACACCTTGCGACTCCCCTTCCGGGGGGAGTCCAATCTTCTGGCAGTTTTCAGCAACTTTGTTGATTCACTTCGGAGCAGTCAACCCATGGATGAAATGACAAAGGTTTCACTCCAAACAGGATTCAACAGGAATCAACGCATTATACATGCACCGGGACACTTTACTCAGCAACTACAGAACCAATGCAAGTAACCGCTTGTTAACTATTAAGATGCGCTTCTAGGCTTTGACCCCTTTTAATTAAGGTGATGAGATTCTTTGATGGTTCTTAACAGGTTGTGATTTAGTTTATGAGTAAATACTGCCATGACTCTCCACTCTCTTCCGCGTGAGCGCTCGCTCGCTCTCTCACTCACTGCAGTGCGCGCTCTCTCTCTCTCTGCTGCTCTCTCTCTCTCTCTATCCATGCCTTCCTTGCGTTGGCATCTATGTTTAATGTGTGTAAGTTTGTGTCTAGTCAGATGTTACATGTTCCCCTGTAGTGTAGTTTAATAAACACCCATATGTATTGACACTTGGTTGTCTGTGTTTGCTGCTCACAGGACGAGGTCACTTTAACGTTCCGGTTTCGTTACATGCTCTGAGAACAATGTATTAGTAGTAAAATTAATTTTCGTGGCCAGAGAAATTATTTTACTTTGAGTCAATAAACGATTAACACTGTCCGCCCTGCGGACGAACAAATCATTTTAATGCTATATTAATATTAATGCTATAATGCTACAAGTAATTCCTGAAGATGAATGTAGTTAATAATAACTCGTTATGATTAATTATGTACATCTCACTTTGAGCTAATTTGTTACATTATTGGTGGAGAATTTAGTGCAACGTTTTAAACCTAGTTCTGTGAGCAGACTCAGTAACCGTTGTGTTTCTTATGCGTGTTCATTCAAAACAAGACTACTATCCAAACACGTGTTTTTGTGAATGAATGTGTAGGCTATACATGCCCACGTTCCGAGCCTTAACAGTTCCTGAGTTCCTCACTGAGAAACCAGCCACTGTTAATGACTTAAGTTAACTGCAGTTTATCAAATTTGACCCTGTAAAACGGCTAAACCTTTTATAGTGTGTCTCAATGCAATTTTAACTGCCCTAAATTGAGTGAAGAAACCCTCTTTTAGCGTGAAGAAGATAGCGAGCGATGTTCCTCGCATATCTTAAAATTAAGGCCTTAAGTTATGTATAGCTAGATTGATGCCATACAACTAGACTATTACTCCCGTGGGTTTAACCATTAGCATAGCTAACTAAAATTTCCCCTCTCACCCGTTCACGGAGCAAAATTAATCTTAGAATACTGCAGTTCAGTGTTGGATTAATGATAATGGGGAGTCTTAAAATCTCAATCAAAATTGTTGCAACAACCGCATAAGTCCCATTTATCTGGCGAAGAAATCCCAGAGGCAGCATGTATAAATAGTTTATATTAAATTTATCTGATATTGGGCGAAGAAACCCCTGTGTCCAGATCATCCAGCACTGCCACCCAGCTGATCAGCCAGCAACCTCTGACTGAGCGCTGCAATGAACGCCACCCCCGGTCCAGTACTACTCCTGATCTGCGGCACCTGAGCGAAACGGCTGGACGACAACCTGAACTGGCAGACAGACCATGATCAAAACCAAGACTACAGCTACAGAGGGACAGCCAGGATCACCGGTGCTCTTGCCCACAGCCGCATCATCCAGTTAAAGGAAACGGAAAATGCCCACAACGAGGCTGGAGGACTGGAAGCGTGCGCAGATCTGCCAGACCAACTGGACCAGCAAGTGACAGCAGATGAAGAGGACAAGGAGCTACAGGAGGAAGTGGAAAACTTCAAGAGGCCTCTACAAAACCTGCACAGACACTGAGCATAGAAAGCAGCTGGGATAGAAGCCAGAGAAGCTCCAACAGGCTGAAATTCTCTTAAGTAATGGCCCTGGTGAATCGAAACAACGCCTGTGAATGCCACCTGAAACCCAAGTCCTTGGCTCAGCAACAAGACAACCCAAACACCAATCGGGTAAAGTCAAACAAAGCTAGGGTGACCTCAGTGTCACGAATGAACTGAAATATGCTTGTAGACCACAAGGTGAACAGACGGGAAAAACACTACACAAAATTTTCCCTGACAAAGCAGGCCCAGGCCCCCCAGCCAAGAGTCCAAACCTGCGAGGGGGGGGGGGGGCACTGTTCATACTTCACACATCCCCAGGCAGCAACCGGGGGGGGTCCCTTCCAGAGGATCACTGCAGACACACACACCATGTGGACCCACATACCCCAACAAGCTGGCCAGAGACATTACAACTGTCGACCTAAATACTGCAAAAGGCCACAACACTTGCCTACTTGCAAAACGGGGACTTTTATGCTTGAACTCTGCCAATGTGACGGCACAAGACAGACTATCTGCTCAGGTTCACCCCAAGCCTCGAGGCACACAACATCCTGTACCAGCAGACTGAAACTGTCAAAGCGGATTACAAAAACTACAACTACAAGTCTACTACAACGAGTCTACGGCAGATGACAGAACAGGCAACAAGGGAGGAAGGTTTCAACTCCAGAACCTTCCCTCCACCCGAAGTTCACAAAAGTTTGTGAGAAACAAACAACCTAACAGAATGCCCTCCTACTAAGAGAAATGCCCAGATCTCAGCCAACAGTCTCTTGCCACAGAGACATCCATCCTAAAGCCAGACAGTCATGGCACCCAGACAGCACATCAGCAGACAGCTGACCACCCACTACAGGCCAAAATACACACATGGCCAACTCCACTGCATCTGCCCATCAGCTCCACGAGACTGTACACCCCGTGTACACAACACAACTGGACTTGGAGCATTCATAGAATTGGGCTCAAGTGCGGAAATGTCACCTTTCCAGCCACCCAACTCGTCTAAAGAGCACTGCCAGGTTACAAAGATCACCCTTGACATCTCAGCTGGTCGCGAGAACCCAGTCTCAAGGTCAGACCAGCCCACGACTCAGATCCTTGCTAATCAGCCACTGACCACAGGGCCAGCCATTCCATCACCAAGTAATGGCATCACCCAGGCACTTTAGCTGATGGCTGCACATCCAGGATGATCCAACACCTGTCAGCATACCGGTCACCACACAAACCTGGTATCAAGACTCCTGAGGAACCCAATTGAAAAGGGGGGCAACATGGAAACAGAATGTTGGAAAACAAGGCGAGCCTTGGAGCTCTGGTGACACTGAAGTAAACCCAACTTTTAGGTCACCTCTAACTCTTTGATAGACCCCACGTTGAAGCTCAGTAACAGAACTGAACTTTTAAGGCCCCAAAGGTGTGCACTGAACATGCAGTCATACATGTATACCACCTTCTCATTGATAAAGAGCTGCTGGATCACACTGACCCTTTGCTGAACTTGAGACGGCCGAAACTCAAGGCTGAAGAGCAAAACCCCTGCCACTTCAGCCAAACAGTTCATCCAGACAGACTATCAGGTCACAGAAGTCACAAGAAAATCTCACAGCCAGCCATGAGAATAAGGCCTTGAGCCTCACACCACACCCCCCCACAAAAAAAAGCACAAGATCCCCCATAAGATCTCTTTTTCAAAAATATTGACACTCAAAAACACACCCGTTTTAACAACAAGAAAAAAAACAAAAAAAAAACAACCTGCTACTTCCTGTTTCTTGCAAACATCGCAACCCACTTTGAGAAGTCCTGTCAAGTGCGAGAACCTTCTGCCAAGACCTTACCAGACATTTACTCTTGTGAATATATAAGACTGCAGTCCCAGCATATACAAAAAGGGGTCGCTGTTCAGCTCAACAGACAGTGTGGCCAAACCCTCAACCACACACCTTTAAGGGAATGGAGGGAACCCAGCCCCACTTTGAGCAACACCCCCTTTTCTGAAGAGACAACTGCCAATGCTAAAGCTGCCCTTCACAAGAGACAATGATGCATAGCTAAAGCTAACTATGAGGACTGACCAAGGCCACCTAACATCAAACTCAAATGGCATCTGCATTCTTTGCCATGCCTGATTTACTCTCATCCCAAGGAGTTTCATCTGACAGCTGGATTTACCAACTACTGCCTTAGTGTTGGTCTAGAACTAAAGGTAGTACCCACTTCAGCAAAACACTGCTCCCGCCAGAGCACAAACTACTCAGATGACAAAAAGAGCCTGCTCTGCACTTCCTGAACCATCCAGCGATTCTCCAGTCCCAACGGAACCTGGAAAGTGTTTACAGAGATGTGCCTCCAAACTTTAATGGCCCTCAACAACCAATGCATCCATACAGAGGACCAACGCCCCAAAGCCACATGGTCAATGGCCCTTTAAGGACGCAATGTTGAGGCACGGTGTGCCCAGAACAGGTGTTTTGTGGGTTAACAGCAAACGTCTCCCACAGCAACACTGCAAGCTGGACTTCCAGTCATCAAAGTACAAGTGACAGCCATCCTGATCGTCCTTCAAATCACATCGACTCACGAGAAGTACATCAGAAAACTCCTGATTTACAGACTCAAAAATATTGTCAATGTTGGATTTTGGCAAGGAAACACTCACATCGGGATACACACACCAGTTATGGTAGCCTACCACGACAGTAACCCACAGTTATACCTGGCCCCAAATCTGCGTATGTGTACCCTGACCAAAGACATTCATTATCTCTGCACCCAGCAAGCCCTTCCTCAGAGACAACACTGAAGGAATCTGCAGGTTTACAACCCATCCAAAGAGAGACACTCTGGCTGGCTGAGGCCAAGCCTCGCACACAAGTCACAGAAACACAAGCAGAGATTGTGGGAAATCAGTGGCTCGTTAACACTTCCATCCATAATGCCACATTGACATATGACCAGCATGACACTGCCACCCGTGTCAGCCTGCCCAACCAGAGTATGTGGATTCAAGTGCCCAAAAGTGCCATCCTCCACCTCGGGGATCTGGCACTGTACCACCTTTCAAGTGAAGAGTACCAGTCCGAGGTAAAAATTCCAGCTTCCTTCAAGGGCCACAATCTCACTCTGGAACCTGAATTGGAATTGAACATTGAGAAAGGGGGGGTCCCAGACGATTGACACAGCCCTCCTAGCACTGTCTCGGCTGCCTGTCCAGACCACCTTTCCCATCGCCCTATCCTAGACCTCCGCCGACACGGCACTTTGCTTCGCCACCGCAATCGGGTACACCCTAACTCTTGGCTTTGCTTTGTCCTGTTTAACAGAGTCAACGGGATGCAAAGGTCCATGAACAGGTGCACAGCTGCCCTTCCTTGAACCTTGAAACGGAGCCACCGGAAAAGTGGGACCCAGGCTGAGACAATGCTGAACCTGACCAAAGTTAACACCCAAGCTGATGGTACAAAGGATGAGGAAAATTAGCAACCACCTAGCATCTGACCATCAGGATGCACCTGCCATCCGGCCTTGCTGATCCACCTGCCATCCGATCATCATGATCCACCTGCTGTCCGACCATCATGACAACCCTTGTCTGATGATGTTTGCGTGGAACTTCGTCAGCCAAAAGGGGGGGGGGGGATTCTGTAGCGTTTGGACTCATGATAACACATTCATTCTAATATTTAGAAAGATTTTTAATCTACTGACTGACCTCATGTAAATCACAGCTTAGAGCCAATGAGTCTTCATCAAACTGTGCCATTGACACCTTTAGGGGCCTGTTTGAGCATCACCAGGAACACCTCTACATTCCTAGCTCGGATTCATAAGCTTCATAGAGATCTTAATCAGCTTCAATGGCCAAAGCATGCAGAGCAAAAGACCTCCCCATGCCGTTCACGAACACACACACACACACACACACACACACACACACACACACACACATAAGCCATTACAAATGTATACGATATATTCCTGTGTGTTTGTATGTTTCCCAGCTCATATTAGCATAGTTATGTTTCTCTAGTCGTGTTAGTCGTGTAAGTGTCTATATTCAAGCATAATAATGTATCTTTATGTTTCTATCTGTCTTGCATATCTTTCTTGGTACCTAATTAAACCTCTCGGTTTGCCTTAGTTAAATATCTTTACTATGTGAGCCTAAAATGCATCATACTATTTGTACCATAGTTTGGGTTACCAGATAACCAGTTCATCACGCCATACATAAAATATGCAAATCAGGTGTCATTGAGACAAAAAAACACTTTCCCGCTGAAACTATATGCCTTGTTATTGGTCAATCCAACCAAAAGGGGTGTTACTGGAAAACCAGATAAAACCTCTTCCACACCTAAAAGGCGACTCTTCTCTTAACTTGCGGTTCCCTGGAGACACCCATCACCTTGGACACCTCGCCACTCTCCTTCCGGGGGGAGTCCAATCTTCTGGCAGTTTTCAGCAACTTTGTTGATTCACTTCGGAGCAGTCAACCCATGGATGAAATGACAAAGGTTTCATTCCAAACAGGATTCAACAGAAATCTACACATACATGCACTGGCACACTTTACTCAGCAACTACAGAACCAATGCAAGTAACCGCTTGTTAACTATTTACAATTACAATTAATTGAATATCCAGCTAACAGATACCTACTTTGGGCTAGGCCGCCCGCACCAACACACGGCAGCAATTACGCAAACACCCTGTAACACCAGCACAGTCTGTTACTCAGCGCGTAAAGCAAGGGACCGTCTCAATGCCTTGTTAACTATATGCACCTGGCCATGAGAGAGAGAGTTCCCAGCGAATATCAAACTTCGTCCTGTTTACCCGCCCATTCTACAAAATAAACCACATAACATCACCCCACCACATCTCACATCAAAACCACACTCTTTAAGGGAAGCACACCTACCGGCATGCACACACACACTTCCACACGAGGGACGCCAACACCTGACTGCCTATACTCGCCTATACTCGCGGTACCACTCCCCTCCATTTTCTGTCTAAGCCGCCAACAAAGAGCAAGCACCCGCCCTTGTGGACACCTCCTACCTTTAAACCCTTACTACTCACTTCTGGGTACTAAAGTCCCACTGGCTACATCGATACAGCAGCAAATGCCATGACACACTTTTGAAAAAGAAACACCGAACAGAAAATACCCTTTAAAGTTTAAAAGTATTTTTTTTTCTTTGCACCTCTTAAATACTCTTTCACGAGTTCACCCTTACATCTAATCTGTTAGCAAATAGTAAGCATATTTTGGTGTGCTGTCCTGGGGGAGGGCTCCGAGCCCGGAATATAGCCCGAACCCAAAGAACTCCCCCTGTCCCTAATGTGGGATAAAACAGATTAGGAGTGAGGAGTTGGGGTGGAGGAGAGATGCCGGAAAACTGTCGTAGGATAGAGGTAAGTAGGCTGCATTTATATATACACGTATTGTGCTAGTTAAGATGGTTAGCTAAACGAGTTGCACCTGTGGCAGATATCAAATGAGGGACTCTTGCTGCATCCGGAGGGAGCTGCGGCTCTGCTGCACCGGAAGGAAGAGTCTCTCTGGCAGCTGAATATGAGACGCGGTTTGACGCATCGGATGGAGGGCTCCTACTGCAACCGAAGGGAGCCAGCGGCTCTACTGCTCCGGGAGGGAGAACCCTGTCCGCCGCTGAGCACGCAGCATAACTCAGATGACAGACGGAGGGCTCACCCTGCGACCGAAGGGAGCTGTGGGTCTGCTGCACCGGAAGAGGAGCCCTTGTCCGATTCTGAATAAGCAAAAAGACGCGACTGATGGAGGGACTCACGCCGCATCCGAAGGGAGCTGCGGCTCTGCTGCACCGGAAGGGAGAGTCCCCCGTTGCGGCTGGATATGAGACACAGTTTGATGCCTTGGAGGGCTCTCACAGCGTCTGAAGGGAGCCCGCGACTCTGCTGCACCGGGAGTGGAAGCCCCGTTAGCTGCAGAGCATGCAACGTAACTCGAAACGACAGACGGAGGGGTCACACTGCGACCGAAGGGAGCTGCGGCCCTGCTGCACCGGAAAGGAGAGCCCTGTTTGATGCTGAATAAGTAAGGAAACGCGACTGATGGAGGGACTCTCACTGCGTCCGAAGGGAGCCGACGGCTCTGCTGCACCGGGAGGGAGATCCCCCATCCACCGCCGAGTACGCATCGTAACTCAGGATGACAGACCGAGGATTAACCCTGCGACCGAATGGAGCCGACGGGTCTGTTGCACCGGAAGGGGAGCCCCATCCGATGCTGAATAAGCAAGGAGATGCGACTGATGGAGGGACTCTTGCTGCGTTCGAAGGGAGCTGCGGCTCTGCTGCACCGGAAGGGAGAGTCCTCCTTGCGGCTGGATACAAGGCGTGATTTGATGCATCGGATGGAGGGCTCTCACAGCGACCGAAGTGGGCCTACGACTCTGCTGCACCGGGAGGGAGAGCCCTATCCGATGCTGAACAGGCAAGGAGATTTGAAACGACGGCTGGAAGGCCCTTATTTGACCCAAGGAGCGGTGACTTACTGCATTGGGAAGGAGAGCTTCTCATTAATCGAGTAAACATGATTTAATTTACTTGCGTTAGTTGCTGCCCCGATGCGAAATGAGTGGCTAGAAAAATTTTCTGTAGGTAAGCCTGATTGAGCAAAGATAAGTTTTAAGTGTTTTTGGAACAAAAAATGTGTAATGGGAAGGTTAGAGTCATCAACAAAGAGAGGGTCCAGTGCGGATTTAGATTGAGCGTTCCTGAGTTAGACTTAAGAAAAGAGAGCCTGATAAGGTTGATTGGAGAACGGAGATTAAAAATTAATATGTAGTGGCCTTTCCTTTCTTGGTTTGTCTTACTTTGTTTAATGAAGTAAGCAATAGTTTCGCTATCAAGTATGGACAAATCCGAGATTGTTGGGTGGAGTTTGGGGTTGAAATTAGAGGTTATTGCGATTTCTGAGCATCAGATTTTTTTTTTATTTTTTATTTTTTTTTATTTTTTGGATGCCGTTTGTAAGGATGTCCAGAGTTAAAGTTTGTTTGGAATCCGGGTTTGATGGTTGAGAGCCCTGTATTCCTTTGATTAGAAGGGAAGTTTTACAATTATTTATTTCAGGGGAGGAAAAGCTGTAGATTAGTTTATGCAAAATTGAAATGTCACTTAAGTAACCTTTAATAGACCCTGCTTGGAGGTTTCTTCATGGAATTAAAGATAGGAAATAAATTAAGTAATTGTGAGGAGCGAAAAATCGGGTTATAGCAGAGGTGAAAAGCTTTGAAACATCTCCAAGCTGTTGGATATGAATGGATAGTTCTGGGTTAACCTGCTTGGAGGATAGAGTCGATTGACGCATCAAGTAGAGGTTTTAAGGGTTGAGTTTATGGAAATAGAAGTTGCGAATAGTGAGGTACTGAGGTTAGTGATGGGTCTGCCTCCAGAGCCAGCGCTCTGAATTTCTGCGAGAATCTGAGATTTGATGGTATTAGGCACCGGAGGAGGTTCCGGAGTGGCAGCATTCAGTGGAGTAGGCAGAGGGGCCACTGTGAAAAAAGTATACTGAGGTTTAGTTTGGGTAGAAGAGTTAGAAGGAAGAAAAGGAGGGGCCGTAACCGTTTGCGGAGGCAGCCTCACGCACGGATTAGCCCCTGGTGCTTGGGGAGGCCCATAGGAAGAGAAAGATGGAAATGAGGGAGGGACCATAACCGTTTGCGGAGGCACCCTCACGCACGGATTAGCCCCTGGAGCTTGGGGAAGCCGTAGGAAGAGGAAGAGAAAGATGGAAATGAGGGAGAAGGCCAGTATGCTTGCGTTACTGACTGAAAATGCCCTACTTGGGCATCTGCAGCGGGGGTTGCTGGCCATTGATGGGGAAAAGAACAAGTGGAAGGGTAACAAAAATAAGCCTCACGCTAGCCGGAGGTAGAGTGAAAATAAAAGGAGGTTGGGAAACCATGCCAGTGAGCGATGTTGCATGCGGTGCGGCAGCTGAATGTGCTGCAATGATTGGTTGAGAGGAGGAGGAAGGCAGTGCAGTGTGAGGAGCATCTGAATCTGGGCCGAGGCCCAAACTTGACGGCCTGCTGCAACTTGAAGCTCGAGGGAAGCCAGAACTTGATCTGAAAGACAATGTAATTATAAATGAAGTAGGGAGCTATGAGGAAGATGAGCCTGGGCAGCTGTTGTCAGCAGAGGCATCCTGACATTTAAAACGGCCTCTGGACTAGTGTCTGCTATGGAAGCTGGAGGCAATTGAAAAGAAAAAGAGGTCATTAGAAACAGGAGGAAAAGCCTGAGATGTGTAGGCCTGAGTTGCAAGCGGAGACAGCCTCACGCTTCCTTCAGCTACTGTAGGCGACGGGGAGGGAATGGGGTTTGTGACATCCTAAAGAGTCTGTGCAACCTGCACAGCTAGCAGAGGATGCCTCATGCTAGCGTCTGCTATGGGAGCTGGAGGCAACTGAAAAGAAAAAGAGGTCATTAGAAACATGAGGAAAAGACTTAGATGTGAGGGCCTGTGTTGCAAGGGTAAGCAGCTTTGCATTAGTTTCAGCTGCTGTAGCTGAAGTCCACGGGGCTTGTTATATTTGGGGAAATGGTGCATTCAAGTAATGTCGGATACATCGTATTTAAACACACAAGTTAAACATACATGAACGCCACCACAAAGCTGTAATTACAAGTGGGAAACTTAGAATTTTCTTTAAGCTTGAGTTTCCGAGTTAGGGGCGTGTCAATGAGGAACATGACAAAAATCAATGGATCGATAGATGCAATGTCTGTTGTTGACTTAAATTTAAAACAATTTAAAAACACAAAACGGATCTGATGCAAATTCTTTGCTTCTCATTTTCTATAAGCAGAGTTAACAAACCCTGTTGTATTTTCTTGTAATTTATTAAAAGAAGGTACACCGCCATCTTGTGCCAACTAAACTGACTTGAACGCACCTGACGTCACCATTAAGACTTGTCAACTCGTAAGTACGAAATTTCCAGGAGGACTTGAACACAGCAGAAGATGCTGAAGAGCCTGTGCAGCCTGCACAGCTAGCAGAAACAGCCTCACGCCAGCGTGTGTTATGGGAGCTGGAGACCACTGAAAAGAAAGGTTAGAAGTAGCAGGAGAAATATGACAACTTTAACAACATTTTAAAAAGTGATAGAATGAAGAAAAGACATGCTTTTCCTCTTAACCACAAAAAAAAGTAGTAAGTATTGAAACAGCTAGCCAGCCCAGCCGCACATCAGCTGGTAGAGACTTGGAGTGAGGTGCCTAGCAATATGCCCAATGCATGCTAATTAGGTTGCTAGTTGCACTTATATTTTATATTTTTATATTTACCATTAAATAATTTTAATGGTTTCTTTATGATACACCTTGGTTGTTAGTTTGCACCTATAATTGTAAATTATTTAGGTACACTGTTGAACTTATTTTCTTTTGAAAATCAATTTCCATCTTATCTGTCTATCTGAGTACAATGTGCAATTTAAAATACAGGAAAAATGCTATTGAAAATTAATACAGAAAATGAGAGTAATTTCATTGTGTGTTCTACGCAGTTTTGTGTCATGGTTACAACAATGACATCAACATCCATGATGTCCTCATGTTATTTAAAAACGTCTAGCAACAAACAACCTACCTTTAGTATCTTACCCAAAAACTTAATTTGCAACACGGCCTGTGCCGTTAGTGGAAGCAGCCTCGTGCTAGTGACTGCTACAAGCATAAGTAATAATAGTATTTATGTCTATGGCTACAAGACCTGGAGGCCTGGCTACATGCGGCACTGTGGCCGGAAGAGCCACGGTGGAAAGTTGAGCCGAAGCTGGAAGCGAATGAGGTTTTGCTGCGGTGAGAACTGGGGCACGACCCTGGCTCATTTGAGGCCTGCCGTTGCGACCCAGAGCTCGAGGAGAGCCGGGTCTTGTGCGGGACAGTGGTGGTGGCGGTTGAGGCAAGCTCGAGGCTTTGCTCGATGTATTGGCTGACTTGGATTATTTGCAGGGTGAAGAATACTTTGTACAGATCCGCTTTGATTACCCTCCGCGAGAATGATTTGTCTGAATAAATCAGTGTTTTGTTCAGGCTTAAACGCTATCCCCTTTCCGATCGGATAATATATTTGCATGGCTGAATGATATGGGGATGTCAGGGAAGAAGTTGGAAGTCTCGCCGGTTGAGGCGAGGTTCAGCCTCGGCGTTGTGGAGAGCGTGCAGCTGTGATGCAGCCTGGTGCTCTGCGGCAGTGACAGGTGGAAAAGGAGTGTTCCCGGTTCCGGTTTACCTAATTAATGCAACCTAAAAATCCTTTAACGGATTTGGATATAAGAAGTGTATTAGTATGTTATGCGTAAACCAGGTTAAAGAGATGGGTCTTAAATCTAGATTTAAACTGCAAGAATGTGTATGCCTCCCGAAAAATGTTAGGTAGGTTATTCCAGAGTTTGGGCGCTAAATAGGAGAAGGATCTGCCACCCGCAGTTGACTTTGATATTCTAGGTATTATCAAATTGCCAGAGTTTTGAGAATGGAGCAGACGTGGAGGACTATAATGTAACAAGAGCTCATTCAAATACTGAGGTGCTAAACCATTCAGGGCTTTATAAGTAATAAGCAAGATTTTAAAATCTATACGATGTTTGATAGGGAGTCAGTGCAGTGTTGACAGGACCGGGCTAATATGATCATACTTCATGTTCTAGTAAGAACTCTAGCTGCTGCATTTTGGACTAACTGGAGTTTGTTTACTAAGCGTGCAGAACAACCACCCAATAGAGCATTACAATAGTCTAACCTTGAGGTCATAAACGCATGGATTAACATTTCTGCATTTGACATTGAGAGCATAGGCCGTAATTTAGATATATTTTTGAGATGGAAAAATGCAGTTTTACAAATGCTAGAAATGTGGCTTTCTAATGAAAGGTTGCAATCAAATAGCACACCTAGGTTCCTAACTGATGACAAAGAATTGACAGAGCAGCCATCAAGGCTTAGACAGCGTTCTAGGTCATTACATGCAGAGCTTTTATGCCCTATAATTAACACCTCTGTTTTTTTCAGAATTTAGCAGTAAGAAATTACTCGTCATCCAGTTTTTTATATCGACTATGCATTCCGTTAGTTTTTCAAATTGGTATGTTTCGCCGGGCCGCGAAGAAATATAGAGCTGAGTATCATCAGCATAACATCAGTTATCTGAGTATCATCAGAGATTTTGAAATCTCTTGCTCATGGCGAGGCGAAGAAGTTTTGGTGAGATATAAGAAAGAGGAAGTGTCTAATAACATCCACATATATTGAATGATTTTGATCAAACTTCAGGGGTTTGTTCATTGTATGATGCCAATCGCATAGATGTGGGAAGGAAGGAATGTGTCATTTTCAAAATGCTTTGAATTCAGCATCTTGTTTTCACTCGATTTACTTCAAACTTCATGCAAATAATGTCAAAACACGGCAGATGTAAAACTGTTTAGGGAATATTGATATCGTAAATGCTGTTGCCATGGCAACGTGTCAAACTTTAACATTTGCTTTCTCTGTTTTTGAGGCAGATAACATGCTTAGAATTTAAATACCTGCTGTTCCGTTAGTGCCACCTGCTGTCAGAGAGTGACATTTGTTTCTCATTCACAAAGCTAAAATCAGACCATTCTGTTTTTGCTTCAAATTTTGAAATTAAACATGTATTTAGCATCTTTTTTTAGTAATTCAAATGCAGTGGTTGCCTTTGATTTTAAATAGAGCACAGGCAAAGCCTTTGTTTATATGAAGATATTTCTTTTAGTTGTATAATTTTTTTATTTGATTTGGGATTTGTTTTCAAATTTCAAATTACTTTAACATTTATTAACAATTAACATTTATTAACATCAACAATTATTTAACATTTCAATTTCACAAAGAAATATGCAGAATTTTGAGAAATAATAAAACGACACCTTTGCATTTATAATTTTTCTTAACTATCATTTTGTAAATATATTGTGGTGGGGTGAAGAAGGACACGACGCGAGGATGCAGGTAAGTTCCCCGAAGGGTGGATTTTATTAATGGAAAGGCGGTGAAAGGGGGTTGGCGTGAGGCGGTTTGGTGCTCGGTGCTCGGCTTCCTCTTCAATTGGTGCGCTGTGCGGTGTGGGTCCATGCTCTCCCGTGTGCCGTGGGGCTGGCTGTCACACACTGTGAAATCTGTATCATGAATTGTATTGCATCGTAAATTGAGTGAATCGCTATATCCCTATATAATGTAGCATATGGACTAGATCATGATAACACATTCATTCTAATATTCAGGAAGATTTTTAATCTACTGACTGATCTCATGTAAATCACAGTTTGAGCATCACCAAGAACACCTCTACATTCCTATCATGTATCAGAATTAGGCTATCTATTTGCTCGCGCACAAGCAGCTCTGTTTCATCTCGGAGACGCGTTCTGTCTTTGCACTTGCCAAATTCCGCCGTGTAGGCTAAATAGCAAATCCGTCATGGCACGAGCACAACTGGCTCTTAAAGGGAATGGAAGATGAGACTCTGACTGGTTTATTGCACTTTCCGCCCAAAAAACACCCATTACTCATTAAGAGAATAGGGACAATCCGTTTAGACCATGCGCCCGAGCGCGCCAACCGTTTTTGCGTTGTTAAAATAGCAAAAGTGGATTTGGACACGCCCTGAGTGCACCTCCGCCGTGCGCTTTACACTTTGCATTTTGATCGTTAAAATAGGGTCCTATATATATGATAATTTAATTTATAATTTAAAGAATAAAATACTACAAGTGGGTGTGCTCCTCAAGATGAATGGTACTGCAAATCATTAGTCTCTGCTTAAAATCCCATAGACTTTTGGAATGTTCACATGAGCCAAGACTATCAAAAACTCCAACTGTTAAAATTCAATTTAAAACTCCCAGAATGCCTTGTGACTCAGTCAAGCTTCCCTTCTATGTACTATTTCTAATGTCTATCTATCTATCTATCTATCTATCTATCTATCTATCTATCTCTATCTATCTATCTATCTAACATGAAACATGCTAATAATGTTAGAAACATGCTAGCAAAATGTTATCAACTTGCTAATTATGCTAACAACATGCTAGTAACATGCAAATCATAACAGAATCATGCTAGTAACTTGCTAATCATGCTAACAACATGCTAGTATCACAATGATAATGCTAGAAACATGCTGGTAACATGCTAGTAACTTACTAATCATGATAACGACACGCAAATCATAATAGAATCATGCTAGTAACTTGCTAATCATAATAGAATCATGTTATTAACTTGTTAATCATGCTAGAAACATGCTAGCAACATGCTAGTAATTTGCTAATCATGTTAACAACATGCTTATAACACGTTAGTAACATGTTAATCATAATAACAACATGCTAATAACATGCTAATCGTACTAGAAACAGGCTAATAACTTGTTACTCGTGGTAAAAACATGCTATAAATGCACTATATAAATGTAAGTATTTATTTATATATCAGATAGTTTACAAAATCAAATGATTGGGACACTTTTTGTCATTGAAATGGCTTGGAAAAGTGACCCAATCATCCTCAATTCACTCTACTCATTGAAATCATGATTGCATTACAGTATGTTGTTTTAAACCCCAAATGTTTTACTTATAAGTTCATTATAATTCTTTATTTGTAATGTTAATTGAAAAAAAGGGAAAAAAAAAAAAGAAATTAAAAGTAGTTTCAATGTAGCTAGCTACGTTTTGAAAGTAACTTGTAGTGTAGCTAGCAACTTTTTCAGAAGGGTAGCTTGACAATAGCTTAACCCTCTGGAGTCTAAGGGTATTTTTGAGGCCTGGAGAAGTTTTGTCGTTACCTGACATTTGCGCTTTTTTTAGTTTCTTATAAATATCTAAATGGCTAAAGTCTAATATCACTGTAATCAGCACAAACTGGGCTATAATAATATGTAAGCAGCATGTATGTACATGATTGTGTTTTTGAGAATAAAAAAGTTATGCGTGGTTAGTGAAAAACTAAAAATGTTAAATCACTTGAATAAGGCAATAAAACACATACAGAACATTGGTTCCCGGGACTTTTGAGAATTGGAGCTTGTAGCCTAGAATTTTTCTTTCTAAATGATGTGAAAATCATCTTGTTTACTCACTCACAGAAAACAATATATTGATTTAAATTTTCTAAGACACTTTTTGTTGGTAAAAGTCATATGTGAGTAGGCGTCAACTATCATGAATATCATTGTGATTCACACCTGAGAAGACAAAGGCCTGCATAATAAGCTGCATAATGAGCCATTCAGTCAGCTGTGTGACTGAGAGGGATGTGTTACAAGAAAGAATGTAAGGACAAAATAAATGTATATAATTTTATGTTTGAAGTTTATTTAGAATATATTTAATTATCCCACAACATAATTTAATATTCACTTGTGAGTGCAGTTAAACAGTTTATTAGGAACAATCAAAGCTGACTTTCAAACTGAATTTTTTGCATCATTACTCCAGTCACACAATCCTTCAGAACTATTTTCCCCCCAGACTTGTTGCTTTCTGCGTTTCCACCGCGGTCTGAAGTACCGTGAAAATTAGGCAAATAGTCTGGTGATGTAGGTCTGCGCGCATTTCTCAATACAATGTATGCAAATGTCGGACTTGCATCATCGGTAGTTCGGACTTTGCGAGTTCGACTCAGGAGTGTGATGTCCACGACGACGCAAATCCGGTAATTCTGCAAACAGCAGTGTACTTGATAACATCAGTCAAGCTGGCCTTGGCTACTGCAATTTTCCTCACTGTATATTTACAATAAAACGAAATATGATATGAAATACCACTGCCTACTTTCGTTTTCATTTAAACATAATAATACACTCAGAAATGTACTTAGTTCAGGGAAATGTGTGTATATATATATATATACAGCCATTACAATGAAACGAAATATAATATAAATTGCCTCTTTTCATTTTCATTTTAACATATAGATAAATTGAATACAGACCAAAGATTACCTGTTAGATTTACCCAAAACGAACTATAGTTTATGTTTAACTAGGGCTGTATTACTCGAGTCCTGACTTGGACTCGAGTCCGGACTCGAGACATTTTTCTATCGTCTCGGACTTGTCTCGGACTCGTTGGTGTTTGCACTCGGACTTGTCTCGGACTTGGTCATTGGACTCGCCAAATGTTCTCGTTGGTCTCGACCGAGTCCAGCAAAAACAAACAAACAAACAAAAAAAATCTCCTTCAAAACAAACCCACATTTGCATGTCGCGACTGAAAACGTGTGGAAAACGCTAGGCGCGCCGCTTTCTCCTTTTTTTCAAAGCACTCTGTAGCCTGCGCTCTATGCTTGTGCTCCAGTGGCGTCTGCTGTTGCTAGGCAACCATGACCTGCTCTCCATGAAGACGCAGAAGTTTCAGCAAAAAATAAATGGATTTCCAGCACTAAAAATCCCTTGCAGTAGCTCTGCTAATAATTTCATTTTGTTACGAGAAATGATGTGCATGACCAGCGGCGCACTTGCTGCGTTTTGAAAAGTTTAGATGTTTCTAATTTAATTTTCTACCTGTTAGATTGTGTTTTATTTACGTCTACACCTAGATAGGGGCAGCTGTGGCCTAATGGTTAGAGAGTTGGACTTGTAACCAGAAGGTCGCAGGTTCGAGTCTCAGTGCTGGCAGGAGTTGTAGGTGGTGGGGAGTGAATGAACAGTGCTCTCTTCCACCCACAATACCCATGGCTGAAGTGCCGTTGAGCAAGGCACTGAACCCCCAGTTGCTCCCTGGGCGCTGGATATAGCTGCCCACTGCTCCGGGTGTGTGTTCACTTCTCACTGCTGTGTGTGTGCACTTGGATGGGTTAAAAGCAGAGCACCAATTTCGAGTATGGGTTACCATACTTGACAAATGTCACGACTTTCAGATAGCCTTGAAATTACCATTTACAATAATGAAATACTAATTAATGTTGTACAGTATAGGGGTTGCAAGACTACTGATTTCTACTAGTCGATTTTTTATTTAAAAAAATACTTGAGTTACTCGACTACTCGTGGTTCATGTTATTGTAAATTGTTTTTTTATCAATAAACGCTTATTAATTTATAGCCTTGTGCAACAATTACATATGTAAATTTGCAAAACTTTAATTACATATTTAAACTTTCATGTAACAGCCAGTATTTGTAGCAATCACAACATTTTTCGTATCTGCATTCGGATACAACGTCATACAGTACTTGACCAGACCGTTTTTTTATCTTTTTTTTTCATAGTTATCATTGAACAAGTATGTCGTGTTAAACTAAAATAACTATTAATTTCTAAAATAATATTTATCATGCAAGCAGAGAGATGTCATGACAAACATTAAGTCATCATTTGAACAAAACTGAATCCATCCAATGCGCACATTTTCATTACGCAGAACTCTTTAAGCAAGTCTTAATGTTTAGTGAACTTCACTAAACAATGTGCGTGTGCCGCGCAAACCAGCAAAAGATAAAGATGCAAACATGTAGGACAAGTAGAAAATGTATCCGTATCTACGCAGATTATACTCTTGAGAGAGAACTGGT
Organism: Cyprinus carpio; assembly: GCF_018340385.1. Classification (NCBI taxonomy): domain Eukaryota; kingdom Metazoa; phylum Chordata; class Actinopteri; order Cypriniformes; family Cyprinidae; genus Cyprinus; species Cyprinus carpio. Next base: position 8,991,712 of record NC_056595.1, on the reverse strand, counting down.
TTGGTTTTTGAGAAACTGAGAAGCGCAACGTGGCTGTTTGATTGGTGAGCGCGCTGTTTGATTGGTGAGCGCGCTGTGCTTGTTTCATTCATTCGTATCATATCGTAGCCTAAGGTTTAAATCATTGCCTTTTAAATATATACAAATAATATAACGTGTACACTGTAAAATGTAATTGCTGAGCTTACTAAAATGATTAAGTAAACTTAACTTATTTTATTAAGTTTGTTGACATTACTTAGTTTAACTAAGTAATTCCAACTTTTTCCCCACACAAAGTGCTTAAACTCAACTTGTTCATTTAGCTAAACTTAAAAGTTTAAGTATTGTGAATGCACCAGATATACAGTAGGTGGCGGTAATACTCCAAAGGAGTGAGAGGCCATTAATTGGACGAAGAGGAAGAAGAAGACTGCACATGCGTATTTACTTGCTTCAGATAGCAGGTTCGTTAATTTGCACATGGCTGGATAAGAGCATGATGAGGTGAGTGTAATTTTTTTTTTTTACAGTTTAACTGCCACATTTTCATTCCAAAATAACAATATACCAATCAAAGTTTATAAACAGTATTATTTTGTTAATATGTTGATATAAAATCGATGGATGACGTTGGTAATAATTGGTAATAGTCTAGCTTCAGATTAGTGATGGATGAGTGAAGCTCTTTACACGTGTAACTTTACTCATACCCGCAATTGAACATTTGAGCATAGTATACAGGATTTTTGCCTTCTGTTCTAAAATACAATAATATGTGAGGTTATTTATTCTGCAAGCACGTGTGTCTAAGCGACATTGTTTTTTTCTTAAGACTAAAAACTCATTCTGATTTTAAACACCTCACGTGCCTTCAGACCATATACTGGACAAATTAGTAATTCGTGAGCCAATTTAGATCGTCTTTCTCTGTTGTGTTTTCAGTTATCGGCAAAGAATCGATTCAAACTAATCGAGATCAATTTTCTACCCAATATGCCTTCTGGTGAAAATGAAAGCAGCATGGAATCAAAACGATTAGAAATTGTGGAGGAAATGAAGAAACAACATCCAAGTTCTATACTGCTAGCACAGTACATGGACATAACTTTTTCGCTAAGAAGAAAAGAGTAGGTTGAAAAGGAGCCTTCAGTAAAAGAGACTTTACAAAGATGGCCAGCACTCTAAAGGGAAAGTCAGGTAATTAAGACATTTTATCTAGGGCATGTAAAAATGTTTTAAGACTTAATGTGTTGTTTCTTTTGTTCTCCTCTTTTCGCAGATTATTGCTGAGTTCAACCAGATCACAAGCAAAAACCTCAAGCAAGAATTCTTCTCAGCCCTTGATAAACATACTTCTCGTTTTCTGGAAGTTTTCGAATCAAAGAAAGGCACAGCAGGAAAAAAGCTCTCAGAGTATCTAATGCAAATGAAGTCTGCAGTAAGTGTTTTTTTTTTGTTTGTTTTTAACAATATTGTAAGTCCATTTGTCAACTTTAAAGTGATCTGTTTTCACTGTTGATCTTGATGTTTTATGTATTATTTGTTAGAACATCACTGATGTCACTGCTCGACGGACAGCAGTTCTCTGTGGTCTTGCTGTCCTTCTTGGGGAAGACACTACAGACTTCAAAACATGCTGTAAGTATTCTTCTAATTTAATATCTGTAAAAAGTGCTACAAGAAAGATGTCCCAATTTTTGTCAGCATTACGTCTATTCTAGAGATCTTATATAAAGTACATAGAAGATAAATAAAATGCAAGTAAAATATATACTTTGTTTTCCGTAACATTTGATCAAATAAATCTTAAAATGTGGATGGAACTGTTTTCAAACTATAAAAATCTCATATAGAATAGTGTTTTGAATTTTTTCCAATCCAATTTCAATCCAACTACTCAGCGCAAAGAGGTCTCTGTATATAGCCATTCCTTACCTATGTCCTGTGTAGGGCTGGGCGATATATATCGCATGTGATTGTCACGCGCATTTCGTCAGTAAAGCCGGTTCCCTGGTTAGTGGTAAATCGCCATCACCTGCTTTCAAATGGAGCGGCATTTAATAGACAGAGCCGTAGTTCACTGACAAGCTACGCAATATCACGTTCATTATCGAAGGCGATTCATAAGCGATAATGAACGCGATATTGCGTAGGCTGTCAGTGATCTACAGCTCTGTCTATTAAATGGCGCTCCATTTGAAAGCAGGTGATGGTGATTTAGCGGGAACCAGATTTACTGACTAGATGCGCGTGATCATATCGTTCGATATATCGCCCAGCCCTAGTCCCGTGACAGTTTTAGCAGCATCCGTTCTCCACCCTATCACCTCACTCTCTGCTGGTATAGACGGTTTCAGCAGTAACAACAAAAACAAACGCCTTTCGATGACCAATAATTAGTGTTAAATAATAAGTTAAACATTACAAGGATAGGGAAAGGATCTCATTTTGTTACAGACCTGTATAAATGAATTTGTTCTGATGAACACAGATATTTTGAGGAATGTTTGAAACCAAACTGATCATGGGATGGATGTAACTGTTTTACTAAAAAGACTGCTATTAAATAGTTCACTGATGCCTTTGCTGAAAAGGTCCAAATTATCACTGACAATTCCCACTGAAGCCCTGTTACAAATTTAAATGTTACTTCAAGAACTAGTAACAGCACCTTAAGCAGTTTAAATTTTTAAAACGAACATGCACTTGTTTGCCTTTGCAATATAAGAATGTATTTTAATATTGCTTGTCTTTGTTTCTTAGGACATTGATATTGATGCACCTCAAGTATCGATAGGAATTCTCACTGTGGTGCCAGAGGACAGCCTGATGTCTCCACAAGGTTTGCCATTGGAGGTCACTGATACAGCAATAATTTTGGAGGGTGTTATAACAATGGATGGACTTGTGAATGTTCCACATTCCATTTGATTTGTTTTTGGGCTGATCTATGCTTTAAATATGGAGTACCCTTCACAGCTTAAGAATTTGTTCATTATGTTTTTAATAGCAGAAACAAGCCTATCTTAGTTCTATTGTTGCATTTTGGGTGTTGTATCCAGATTGATGGGTGACTGATTAAAAATCTCAATACAACTTAACCTTGATGTTTTAATCCGTTTTTGTTTTATGCTTCTTGATGGCAGAAAAAGACCATGTTATTGTAGGTCTGTTGTTGCACTTTGGGTGTTTTATCCAGGTTGATGGGTGACTAAAACAAATCTGTTTTATTTAAAATGTTTAGTGTTTGCAGAAACAAGGACTTGTTACTGTACGTCTGTTGCATTTTTTTTTTTTTTTTTTTTTTTTTTTTAGTCATCCAGTAACTTGTGTACAAATCCTAGAAAAACAAAACTGTAATTGCTGCATAACTTGGATGTTTTGGTCAAAATGTGTTCTTTGTGTTTCTGATGGCAGAAACAAGACCGTGTTGCAGTATGTCTGTTAATTAATTTTTTTGATAGTTTTAATCAGACACCTACCAACCTGGATGCAAAACCAAAACTTTTAGTCAAGATGTTTATGTTAGTAATTACAGAAAGATTTGTCTATTGTTGCATTTTGGGTGTTGTATCCAGGTTGATGGGTGACAGATTAAAACAAATCCCTATACCCACAACTAAAAAAAAAAAAAAACATCTGTTTTAATCAGATTTGAGCTGATGGCAGAAACAAGACTGTTGTAGGTCGTTGTAGGTTTTTACACTTTGGGTGTATAATTCTGTCATCCTGGATACAAATCCTAGAAAAAGCAAAACCATAATTGCCTCAATTCTGCCGTAATTTGTGAGTTTTTAGTCAGCTGTCAGCCTGGATACAAAAACCAAAACTGCAGTAACTACACTTGTTTTTCATATGTTTGTAAAAGCAGAAACAAGACTGTCTTAGGTCTATATTTGCATTTTGGGTGCTGTATCCAGGTTGATGGGTAACAAATCCCTATACCCACAACAAAAATTACTGTTTTAATCAGTTATCTGTGTTTGCAGCAACACAAATGTTTTATTGTAGGGTTGAATTATTGGTTGTTTTAATCACTCACCACCAACCCTTTGTTTTTAAAAATGCTTTAAAGAGAAAAAATTTGTACACTGTTACAATAAAATTAATGTTTTGACAACAGTTCATTTTTTGCTTTACTCGTTTTTGTTAGTTTAGCTTACTTAAAAATGTGAGGCAATCGGTTTCCTTATATTTACTAGTAAAGTGAACACTAATAATAAGTAACCTCAACTAATGCTTTTGAGTCACCAGTACTTAATTGTACTTGATAATTAAGTTTAGTCTACAAATACTATTTAGTTTTGCCAACTTAAATTGAATACTATACTTAATGAATAAGTTTAGTTTACAAATACTATTTAGTTTAACCAACTTAAAAGTAATGCATTTCTTTACTTATAAATTTAAGGCAATCGGTTTCCTCACTTTAAGTTAACTCAACTTATTACATTTTACAGTGTATGATGTATTATTATAGGTGATATTACTCCTGCCAAGCTCTGATTTCTGAGAGATGCACGGAGAGGCAACAGCAATGCGGTGTTTGATTTGCGCTCTTTTCACTCATAAAGTTTACATTAATTCACTTCACACCAGTGACTTTAGAGGTCTGTGTATACTATTGCGCTGATCACATGACTCAGCTGTTATCTAGCAAACACCGGACTGTGCCAGCTTCAGCCGATTATTCAGGCAGAATTATTCCTTGTCCGTTATTCGTTTTTGAAACCATTATCCATGCCAATTCCGAATAAGGTATTAGGCTTTAGGCACACCCCTAATTATTACATTACATATTTTATTTTTACATGCAACATAGATAAGGTCATAGAAAGTAACAGCTCCACGCAATATTGTAATCCTAAAATTCACGCACTTGCAAACTCTTTGTATGCAATATGGTTAATACATGCTCGAGTAGTCGATTGATTCCGACAAGCCCTTGTACAGTATGACAAAAATCCTCAACATCAACAGTATGTGCGCATGCCCAGTAGAGCCAAACATATCCCTTAGCCTTAACTGCGCGCATTTGTCATATCCCGAGCTTTGCGTGTGTGTGCTGTGCCAAGGCATCATTCATTTACATTTTTGACCATAGACATAATGTCGGCAACAGCAGCATTATAAAGTAAATAAAATGTAAATAAAGTACATAAAAATAATTTGACATTACAGCTCCAAACTTGGTCCTAGAGGGCCAGTGTCCGTTAGAGTTTAGCTCCAACCCTTATTAAACACACTTGAACCAGCTAATCAAGCTCTTACTAGACACACTAAAAACTTCCAGATAGTGTTAAGGCCAGTTGGAGCTAAAGTCTGCAGGGCACTTGCCCTCCAGGATCTAGTTTGGAGACCCCTGTCCTACAGAGTTGTTACTTTGCACATGCTTTTTGATCATTACAAATAATAATGTAAAATTATTTTCTTAGAATAGGAAATATGCTGTCTCTCGCATCACATACATAAGTTAGGTATGTGGTCTTGAAGAGGATCCTTTTTTTTCTCTCATTTGGACTCGGTCTTGACTTGGACTCGAAACTTTTGGACTTGACTTGGACTCGAACCTCTTTGGACTTGGTCTTGACTTGGACTCGAAACTTTTGGACTTGACTTGGACTCGACAAAGCTGGACTTGACTACAGCTCTAATAAAGGCTTCAAAAACGAATAACGGATAACAAGTAATTCTGCCTGAATATTTGGCTGAGAGGCTGCAGCACAGTCTGGTGTTTGCTAGATTCACAGGTGAGCCAGGGGATCAGTGCAATGTTTTACAAACCTCTTAATTCACTCAATGAGTGTGTGAAGTGAATGAACGTAAACTCTATGAATGAAAAGAGCGCAAATCACACACTGCATTGCTGTTGCCACTCTGTGGATCTCTCAGAAATCAGAGCTTGGGAAGAGTAGGCCTAATATTACTTAAAAATTTACATCATACGAGTTCTACTATTTGTGTATATATAAAAGGCAATGATTTAAACCTTATAGGCTACGATATGATACACGAATAAATAAGCACAGCGTGATTGCCAATCAAACAGCCGCGTTGCTGTCTCTGTGCATTTCCATCTCGTAAAAAACCAAACCAGGGCTGTGTTCAGCCCCGGCAAAATGGTACAAAGGGTTCTTACTCGGAAATGATGGTGCGTTGAACACCCTGTTCTGATGACGCAAGAGTTCAACTACAGTATGGCAGCTGAGAAGGCCATTCTTTGTGTTCTTTTTGAAGAATTTTTGGAGCCTGATAAAATCAGTATAAATACGTATTTAATACTGGAAAATATGCCCGATGTTAGAGTCACTGCCCTTTCCGTCTAGAATAAAAGAGAACATCCCAATCCAGTGAACAGATTTTTGAAAATTGTGGTTCCTAATTATTGTGATCCAAAATTTGCCTCACATTTCAGGATGAAAAGACAAACATATCAGGTGAAGGATAATCCACTTCTTACCTCCGGAACTGTGTTATGATTTATATGACCTTATTGTTTTTATTGTGATTATTAGGCTTATCATTATTGCTGATCACTGTTGTGCTATGATATTGTAATATTTACCATTATAAAATCGGAGGAGTATAGAAAAGTTTATGAAACTGTTACTCAAAAATACAATAGCAAAATATATAAATATGTATAGTATGTTACATTATTAATCAGTGTCTAGCACACCTTCGGAAAGGATATGGACCAGAAGACATTGCAATTACAAAATGATATTTAGACAGACTTAAAGAAGTTCCAGATCTATACTTGTGCTCTTATTATTTCAGTTTATTTTGCCTTAACCGCATGGTTTATATTCATGTTGCTGTTGACTGGGCTGACATTTTTGACACACCCACCAAACAAGAGAAAACGTATCTCAAACACTGTTGCACACAGTTTCAAGGAAACGTGTCATTCAATTCGGAAACCGTAGCAAAATGTTGTGCGCCGGTTTGAGCTTGAACTTGCCCCAGCTCTCTGTTAAGAGTATAGGCTAATAATCAACTTAAATACAGATAGATTTTCTACTAGGCCTACATATTTGCATCCTTAACTGTTGCTGGTTTGCGTGGCACATGCACATTTGTTTAGTGGAGTTCAAAAAAGACTTGTTTAAATAGTTCTGCGTAATGAAATGTTAGCCTTGAATTAATTAATTCACTAGATATTTGTCATAAAATCTTCCTACTTGTATGATTGAATTGATGAATTTTTTTAGAAATTATTAATTTTATATTTTACAACACTGAATAGGGCAAATAGTCTAAATATTTTTTCTATACTCTGTTCTCTTTTTTTCCCCCATAGGTTTTCCAGACCTGCAAATTACTTAAGTGAAATACTTTGTTAAACTCCACAGGAACCGGTGAGCCAAAGGAATTCATGTTGTTTTAGATAATCCTCTAAAATTACAATGCAGTAACAAGTGTGTGAAGTAGCTAAATGAGTTTATGAATGAAATAAGTGCAAATAAAATAGCAGTGTTACATTTGCCTCTTTCCATCCATTTCCCGGAAATGACTTAAATCAATTTCCATATTTATAAATTGCGTAGGAACCCTTACTGTTTTAATTTAGATACTTAAATATCTATTTATTGTATCACGAAAGGTCCCCAATCTGGGATTCGAACTCGCGTTACCCGAAGCACAACTGCACTACATCTCGAAGCACTGCCTATACAAGGAAATCGGCTCAGACTGTTAGAAGATATTTAAATAGGCTAAATGTTATAATCATAAAAAAAAAAAATCAGTTAAACTGCATATTTGTTAAGTGATAACTACGAAAAAAGATAGGCTGTAAAACCATAAACACAACGGTCTTATCAAATACTGTACGAAGTTCTGGTTCAAGCTCTGCCTACTTCTGGTTTTATCAGAACACAGATACAAATAATTTTGTGATTGATACAGATACAAATACTGGCTTCACTGCAGTTGCCGCAGTGTGTAAAAACAAACATCCATTCTATTTGCCATGGGACTTTCACTCGTTCATTCTAGTGAGTGTTTACATCCCTCCACAAGCGCACGTAAGCCTGGCTTTACAGAAGCTCACTGATCAGATCACAGAGACAGAACAACAACACCCGGACTCTGTTTTTATCATTCTTGGGGACTTTAATAAAGCCAATCACTCCCGTGAACTGCCAAAATACAGACAGCATGTTACATGTCCCACCAGAGACAGAAACATATTGGATCACTGTTACACCACAATAAAGGATCCATATCACTCTGTTCCACGAGCACGCCTGATCACTGTCTGGTTCATCTTATACCAACCTACAAGCAGAAACTTAAATCTGCTAAACCTGTAGTAAGGACTGAAGAGATGGACCAGCGAAACAGAGCAGGATTTACAAGCTTGTTTTGACCTCACTGATTGGAGTGATTTTGAAGCTGCTACCACCGATCTGGATGAAATCACAGAGACTGTGACATCCTATATTAGATTTTGTGAGGATATATGCATTCCTACCAGGACTTATTTAACATTCAACAATGATTAGCCATGGTTTACAGCAAAACTCAGACATCTTCGTCAGGTCAGGATGCCTACAGAAATGGGGACAGAGTCTTATACAATCAGGCCAGAAACACACTGAACAAAGAGATTAGTGCGGCTAAAAAGACCTATGCTAAAAAGTTGGAAGACCAGTTTACTTTCAACGACTCAACTTCAGTGTGGAGAGGACTGAGAGCCATCACTAACTACAAGACACCATCCCCCTGCACTGAGGCTAATCAGTGACTTGCTAACGACCTGAATGAGTTTTATTGTAGATTTGAAACCCCCAACAACCATTCTGACCATCTCTCTACACAACTGTTAACACCCCCTGCACACCTCCTGCTCTTTCAAAATCTGTGAAGATGATGTGCGCCAGGTCTTCAGGAAGAACAAAAAGAAGAAAATCACCAGGCCCAGATGGCATTACATCTGCCTGTCTGAAAAACCTGTGCTGACCAACCATCTTTTCACAGATCTTCAACAGATCTCTGGAGTTGTTTAAAGAGCCTTCCTGCTTCAAATGCTCCACCATCATCCCCGTTCCAAAGAAACCCAAGATTACAGGACTTAACGACTACAGACCTGTGGCTCTAACATCTGTCGCCATGAAGTCATTTGAAAAACTGGTTCTGGCTTATCTGAAGGACATCACTGGACCCCCTGCAGTTTGCTTACCGAGCAAACAGGTCCGTGGATTATGCAATCAACATGGGACTGCACTTCATCCTGCAATATCTGGACAAAACATGGACTTATGTGAGGATCCTGTTTGTGGACTTTAGTTCGGCTTTCAACACCATCATCCCAAGAGCCCTCCAGACCGAACTGACCCAACTCTCTGTTCCTAGCTCTATCTGTCAGTGGATCACGAGCTTTCTGACAGATAGGCAACAGCTAGTGAGACTGGGGAAATTCATGTCAAACAGCCACTCCAGTAACACTGGTGTCCCTCAGGGATGTGTTCTCTCCCCACTGCTCTTCTCACTGTACACCAACGACTGCACCTCTAAAGACCCTTCTGTCAAGCTCCTGAAGTTTGCAGAAGACACTACAGTCATCGGCCTCATCCAGGATGGTGACGAGTCTGCTTACAGACAAGAGGTTGAGCACCTGGCTGTCTGTTGCAGTCTTGACAACCTGGAGCTGAACACGCTCAAAACAGTGGAGATGATCGTGGACTTCAGAAGAAACCCCCCTGCACTCCCCCCACTCACCATCATAAACAGCACTGTGGCTGCAATGGAGTCATTCAGATTACTGGGAACCACCATCTCTCAGGACCTGAAGTGGGACAATCACATTGACTCCATTGTGAAAATGGCCCAACAAAGGTTGTACTTCCTTCGCCAGCTGAGGAAGTTTAACCTGCCACAGGAGCTGCTGAAACAGTTCTACTCAGCCGTCATTGAGTCTGTACTGTGTGATAAAGTAATCCATATGAAAACAACGCAATGTCTGTTTTTCACGTCTCCCTTCATTATCTTCTAATGCGACCACGCCCCCGCGCTGAACGCGCTTTTGAGATTATAATGTTTCACTGAAGCGCGCGGCTTGAATACGCCCACACAACAGAAGACAACGCAGCAAGATTGTTCTTCAAGTTTTTTTTTTTAATTATTTTACTGTTTGCTTCGCGATGAAAGGAATAAGACATAATTCACACCAAAAAGATGTGATGTTGTTGAGGATTTGATATTTGGATTTCCTCAGAAAAAAAGAATGAAGCACTTTATTTAGCAGAGATCATAAACATGAGTAAGTCTCTTTTTATTTATTTATATACTTGTACTAGTTTTCACATAACGTGTAAACATTTTACTAGTTAGACTTTTTCCAAAGACTTTTTCCAAACTATAATTCCTGACTAAATGTATAATCAAGTGAAATATTATGAAGTTTCAATAACAATATACAATACTATACCATTCAAAAGCTTGATCTAAACAATATAAATGTAACAAATAAATGTAACTGTAACAAATGTAACAAACAATGCTGTTCTTTCAATTTATCCCCCCTAAAAAACCTGAAAAAAATATTCTCAGCTCTTTTCAACATTAATAATAATAATAATGATAATAATAATAACAATAAAGTTTTTTTTGTAAAAAATAAGATTGTTAAAAGGATTTCTGAAGGATTGTGTGACTGGAGTAATGATGCTAAAAATTCAGTTTGAAAGTCAGCTTTGATTGTTCCTAATAAACTATTAACTGCACTCACAAGTGAATATTAAATTATGTTGTGGGATAATTAAATATATTCTAAATAAACTTCAAACATAAAATTATATACATTTATTTTGTCCTTACATTCTTTCTTGTAACACATCCCTCTCAGTCACACAGCTGACTGAATGGCTCATTATGCAGCTCATTATGCAGGCCTTTGTCTTCTCAGGTGTGAATCACAATGATATTCATGATAGTTGACGCCTACTCGCATATGACTTTTACCAACAAAAAGTGTCTTAGAAAATTTAAATCAATATATTGTTTTCTGTGAGTGAGTAAACAAGATGATTTTCACATCATTTAGAAAGAAAAATTATAGGCTACAAGCTCCAGTTCTCAAAAGTCCCAGGAACCAATGTTCTGTATGTTTTATTGCCTTATTCAAGTGATTTAACATTTTTAGTTTTTCACTAACCACGCATAACATTTTTTTTCTCATGTACATACATGCTGCTCACATATTATTATAGCCCAGTTTGTGCTGATTACAGTGAGATTAGACTAGCCATTTAGATATTTATAAGAAACTGAAAAAAGCACAAATGTCAGGGCATGACAAAACTTCTCCAGGCCCCAAAAATACCCTTAGACTCCAGAGGGTTAAATGTTCCCCACTTATGCAATAAAAATGTGCAATATCCTTATATTTATTTATTACCCCTCCATGCTAGTACATCCCTGCATCTTACTCAATCCTATTCCATTATCAATTATAGCTCAATTGTTTATACACTTATTTATTTGCAAAGGGTTTTTTTTTTTTTTGACTGTGTGTTGTTGTCTCTGTGTACTGGAAGCTTATGTCGCTAAAACAAATTCCTTGTATGCGCAAGCATACTTGGCAATAAAGCTCTTTCTGATTCTGATTCTGATACTCGGGGAAAGTCCTGCCCATTTATGACACACTCTGCCTATTAGCATAGACAGCCCTGAGTGAGAAGCAGCGGTCCGCCATTACTGTTTTCTTGCTGTAGCTGCAGGAGATACAATGTCAGCACCAAAGAGCCATTAAAAGTGTCATGTGTTGGGATGCACCAACGAACATAGGAGTCTCCATAGACCGCTGAGAACACGGTGCTGACCAACTGGCACACTCTGTCAGTTTAAATCAAGACCCATCTCTTTAACCTGGCATACACATAATACACTATCGCATTTCTATAATTCAGGGCCCGTATTCACAAAACATTTTATCTTAAAAGAGTTCTCCTAAATTGCAGTAAAAGGTTTTAGCTAAGAGTTTTTTCCTTAAAACCTATTTACAAAGCTGAGACAAACATTTACTAAGGAATTGACAGAAGTCGTAAGCTAAGAGTAAGGGCGGGGTTGACCTTGTTGCTATGAATGATGTCAGCATGCTTATTAACTATGAACACAGTGATTGGCTGATAGTCTCTGTCAGAGATTTATTTATAGAAATATTGTAGAGTGCAATATTATGTTGCCATATTCAAATAAAGCTTTTAAAATAAAAATGTTAAATGCCACATTCAGATAAAGATGCAGGCCATGTGTCACTAATTAAACAAGTTGGCTATATATTCAGCTAATTGTCAGCCTCTTATATGTATGCTTCTCGTAAACAATTAGTCAATACGCATTAGGGCTGCTCTCGACTAAAGATTTTTTTTTTGGTCGACTAGTAGTCGTTCATTCTAAGCATTAGTCGACTATCAGTCACACTTTTATTAATAAAACATATGAATCATAATAATGAGGCTTTAATTGCCTACATAGCCTAATAAGCGCTCAAGCACATGCAAAAAAGGCTTGCCACAGCGCACTGGCAAATATAATAATTATGAATGTGTTACGGGAAAACAGCAAGTACTCTGCATTAACGTTTTAGTTTATTGTAGCATCGTAATTTATTGTTACACTAGTGCTTTCTGTTTTCGGTTTAAGAGAAGAAGTCTGTAACAGTGACTCATCTCCGCAGCACCTGTATGCATGTTTCATATGGATTACATAATGTGAGAATATTTGTTTTCAGTTTGAATTGGTTCATTTAAAAGTTTCACTCTTTATAGATATATTTTTCATGTCTGTAATAAAGCAAGCATCCACGGAGTTTCTCTTATCTGTATGACCAAAAATGCCGAAGTATTTTAAGAACAAATGATCGCAGTGGCGCCTCCATCTGTCATGCAGTAGCATTCAGCTTCCACATTTCGCACAAACATGCACACTTTTCTCTAGTCTAACTTTAGATTGAGCTGCCATATAAAGTTGCTACTACATACATATCTCAGATGACAGGCCATATTTGAGGTCAATGAATGTTAGGCGAACATATGGATGTCCTGCCCAAAGTACTATATTACCACATAGACCAGCCATTAACGATTTGTCCATTACATACTGAGTGATTTTCGTCACTCACTGTGGATTTTTTTTTTTCTGTGACTAAGCGACTAATAAAATTTTGGTAATATGCATATAAACAGCCTTTTTAATTAGCAGCATGATCATGTTAGTAAGACATGCAAACATAACCTCCAAACCAATTAGAAAAAATGTTTCTAAAATGTTTATATTCTGAGGTAGATTGCTGGCAACAGCCATTTTAGGATATTTCCGATTAGGTCTTAGTGTCTTAGGAGTACTCTTCACTACTCCTTATGTTTCATAGATTTAGGAGCTAATTTTAGCGCTAAAACGCTTTGTGAAATACTCTTAGAGCAAAAATTTAGGAGTCCTAAATTTAGTACTGACATGCCCACTAAGATGTTCTCCTAAATCGGCAAGATCAAGATGTTTTGTAAATACGGGCCCAGATCTGTTAAAGGATTGTTAGGCTACATTAATTATGTCCAGGGCTGTTAATTTTTTTTTTTTTTTTTTAATTTCAAATATTCGTTGAATTTAAAATAAAAATCCACATTCGAATGCAAAAACATTGCATTCCAATTTTATTTTCCAAATGTTCACACAAAGAAAGAAGGCGTAACTTTTATTCTCGCTGTTGCCGCCGGCACCATGTTGTGGAGACGCTGTGTGTTTCATTGTGAAAGCGAAGCTACTTTGTTTGGCCTTCCAAGAGAGGACACAACTAGAAATCAGTGGTTAAGTTGTTCCAAAACTGTTCCAGAACAGTTCAACCCAAATATTCAGATGTGTGTAGCGCATTTTGCAGAGGACAAGGATTGTTTCCTGTGAGAGTAGCCTACAATGCTGGTGTCAAAGTGGGGCAGTTCCAACTTTGCAAGGACAGTCTGGCACTTCTGACACACAGTCTGTAAGTACATTTTCATATGTAAAGGATTTGCCACTGATGATTCAAACTCGAGTTTTAAACACTGTAGAGTAACTGTTAGAGCTTGTTGTTTGTCATTTCTCTGATCACAAATTTCATGTTTACACAGTGCGATATGCAACACAACGTGTAAAAGGACAATATAAGTCATTATAATCAGTAATTATGTCCCCGCTGGATTCAACAAATTACTTGTTTGTAATGGGTTTTATTGGTTTTGTCTCATCATGCGGGGACAGTGGCATCACAGTGTTAATGGGCGTAACATTTGTCACACGCTTGAGATGTTCGGCCAATCACAACGCACTGGATAGCTGGCCAATCAGTGCACATCTCGCTTTTCAGAACGATGAGCTTTGTAAAAATCAACGAGTTTTAGAAAGGTGGGGCATAGAGGAGAAACAATAATATACAGTATGTGGAAAATAATGTGTTTTTTGAACCTTAAACCACATGAACACATTGCATTACACCAAATACACAAAATAGTGTTCTTTTTTTAGCAACATCATATGACCCCTTTAATGTTTTGTTAGCCTGTCCAGTTGAAGCCACTAGATGCGCCGCTGCTGCGTTGTTAATTACAAATATTGTGGAAAAAAAAAACATCAATGCGTAGAAGATCGTTTAAGTCGAAACTGAAACCAAGCCGTTCACACAGAACGCATATTTCAAGCATTTTCTAGAGGGACATCTATCACCATTGCACTCGCGTCTCGCACAAGAGAGCCGCATGTTTAGAAAGCCATATAAAATTAATGCAAGTTCAACTTTGAAAAAACATATCTCAAGACTTTATGGCAGGTTTTTTCCCCATCCCACTGCAACTCGTATTTTTAAATAAAAAAATGTACTATGTGTGATTGGCTTTCAACCCTTTGTATTAAACTATGCATACATACATGATGCTGTTTTGTTTATAGTTGTTTAGGCAACTTAATTATAATTGGTTTTATAAACATTATTTTAAACATTATGCACTTTTTTCACAGATAGTCATGTCATCTTATGCTTTGAATGACCTTGCAGTAATATTTTGCTCGATGCGCCCTCTTGTGGCATCAGGAGAGAAGCCAAAAGCTTTTCTTCACCCTAACTGAAATTATGTATTTTAAATTTGAATGTAATTCGAATATTGATAATATTTAAGTAAAATATTCGAATTTAGTTTTACAGCCATTTTGACAGCCCTAATTAGGTCAACTGTAACGAGAACACTTCCCATTCCCCGCTACATCGTAAGAAGAATGGCATCTACGCCAATATTAGTCTCTTTCATTCTTATTCTGAGGTCACCATAGCCATGCGGATCCAGTCTGTATCCAGATAAGATGGTCACTGTAGCCACCAAGATCCAGAAACACTCCAGAGACAGATCCCTGTGAAGACCTCATCATCTTGATGACCATCGGCACAAGACCACGGGATCCAGACAAGTCCTCTGCACCTGTTCTGCAGACTGGAATTAAACCATGCCATGCTGGTTTTGTGTGGGCAGAGGAGAACTGGCCCCTGACTGAGCCTGGTTTCTCCCAAGGTCTTTTTCTCCATTTCTGTCAACGATGGAGTTTTGGTTCCTTGCCACCGTTGCCTTTGGCTTGCTTAGTTGGGGACACTTGACTGATTCCACAGAAACTATTGGAAGAGAGCTGAACTGGATGATGACATTACTGAATCATCAATGAATTGACTTTATCTGGAAAAATGACTTGTTGATATTGACTTCTTGCATCATGGACAAACTATTTTTCTGTTTGACACTGTAAAGCTGCTTTGACACAATGTCACGGTTCATGAATTCGCTGTCTTTCTCTCGGCTTGTTTAGTGTGCAGGTGTGTGTCTGTGGGCGTGGTCTCTGATCACGTCTGATTAACAGCACCACCTGCTTCTCATTGTATGTGTGTATTTAAGTGCAGTAACTGGTGTCTCATGTTGTCAGATCGTTGTGGTTCTTCCCTTCCCGTTCTGCGCGATGTATTTCTCATTGCAGCCACAGACGTTTCGTCAGGAACGAACCAAATTGCCGTTCGTCATCACCCTTCTGTCGGGCAAGGCATTCTGTGGGGAACGGCGGTGTGGGGAAATCAGGATCCATGCTGCACCTCATTCCAGGCACTCTCAGAGGAGATGAGGAGGGTTTTCGATCGTGCGGTGGCGGGTAGGGAGGCGGCCATACTACTCGCCGATCTCCGCCAGGGGGAGTGCTCAGTGTCTGAGTACTCCATCCAGTTCCGCGTCAGAGGTGGGGATAGGAGCAGTACTTTCCCAACGTTCTTCCGCAGACGACAAGATGCATCCCTGCGCGTTTTTTTCTCATCGTTTCTCACCTGCCGAAAGTAACTATGACATTAGTAACAGAGAGTTGTTGGCAGTCAAGTTAGCACTGGAGGAATGGCGACATTGGTTAGAAGGCTCAGGGGTACCTTTTACTGTATGGACCGATCACAAGAATTTAGAGTATATCAGAACCGCCAAAAGACTCAACTCTAGGCAGGCTCGGTGGGCACTTTTTTTCGGTCATTTTGATTTTTCTCTTTCGTACCGCCTGGGTTCCAGAAACATCAAACCCGACTCTTAATCTCGTATTTTGATCGTTCCGAACGCCCGTCTACTCCCGAGTGTATTTTACCCGAGACTCTCATTGTCTCCACTCTCAGGTGGGAGGTCGAATCGAAGGTCATGACGGCCTTAGAAGGAGTAACGCCTCTGCCTGACTGCCCACCGAATCGGTTGTTTGTGCCAGAGGGGTATCGGTCCGACGTCATTCAGTGGGTCCATTGTTCCAGCATAGCATGTCATCCAGGGGTTAATTGTACCACCTGTTTGGTAAAGCAACAATTCTGGTGGCCATTAATGACTCGCGACATCTGCAATTTCGTCTTGGCTTGATCAGTTTGTGCCACTGGTAAAACTTCCAATCGACCTCCAGATGGGTTACTTCAACCGCTGTCAGTCCCTTTGAGACCCTGGTCCCACATCGCTCTAGATTTTATTACCGCCCTCCTGCCCTCCCAGGGCAAGACGGTCATTTTGACCGTCGTGGACCTGTTCTCGAAGGTGGCTCATTTCATCCCCTTGCCCAAATTACCCTCCGCCAAGGAGACAGCGGTAACTGTTATAGATCACGTCTTTCGGTTACATGGCCTCCCGATGGACGTGGTCTCTGACAGGGGTCCCCAATTTGTGTCCAAATTTTGGCAAGAATTGTGTAGATTACTGGGGGCGAGTGTCAGTTTAACTTTGGTGTTTCATCCCCAAAGAAATGGACAAAGTGAGAGAGCCAACCAGGATTTGGAGAGAGTGTTGCGATGTTTGGTTTCCAAGAATCCTTCCTCTTGGAGTCAGCAACTCTCGATGGTGGAGTACGCCCACAATTCGTTACCAGTGTCATCCACGGGCCTTTCTCCATTTGAATGTAGTTTAGGTTACCAGCCAACAATTTTTCCCAGTATGGAATCCGAAGTCGCGGTCCCCTCCGCTCATGCCTTCATCCAGAGGTGCCGTCACAGCTGGATGAGACTCTGCTCCAGGTAGGGGCGCACACCAAGGCCAAGGCCGATCGCCACCGGTCGAAGCCTCCCGTATACGTATCTGCCCAAAAACCACTCCTCTCTACTAAGAACATGCGTACAGGAGAATTCATCCCGCCTTCCATGTGTCAAAAATAAAACCTGTGTTTCATTCACATATTAACCCACCGGTCCCGGTTCCTCCCCCGCCACGTCTCGTAGATGGAGAACCCACTTATTTGGTTAACCGTATTCTGGATTCGAGAAGGAGGGGACGCGGATTCCAATACTTGGTGGACTGTGAGGGTTATGGTCCGGATGATAGAAGTTGGGTTCCTGCTAGGGACATTCTGGATCACTCGCTGATCGATGATTACAATCGACAGGTAAGTCCGATGAGGAACGCCAGGAGGCATTCCTAGGGGAAGGGGTACTATCACGGTTCATGAATTCGCTGTCTCTCTCTCAGCTTGTTTAGTGTGCAGGTGTGTGTCTGTGGGAGTGGTCTCTGATCACGTCTGATTAACAGCACCACCTGCTTCTCATTGTATGTGTGTATTTAAGTGCAGTAACTGGTGTCTCATGTTGTCAGATCGTTGTGGTTCTTCCCTGTGTTCCGTTCTTTTCCCCTGGCTGTGTTTGGATCGTGGATTCCCCCTTGTTCTTCGTCGTGTCGTCCTGCACTCTGCACCGGAATAACGAGCACCTTCACGGGGATTTACAGCACTGGATCACCAAGGATCTTCACTGGTTATCCACCGAGGTCCCTGCGTCACCCATCATCAGAGCTTGAGATTGTTGCCACACACCTTCAGTGTTTGGACGCCATTGTTGTCTATTTGTCTGACCTTCTTCATATCTTGTCAATAAATCGCTTTGCAATTGCATCCTGCCTAGGTGTCGTGACACACAATCAGTATTGTATAAAGTGCTATACAAATAAAGGTGACTTGACTCTGATTACTCTACATCAGTTGAAGTGTTCCCATCACTAGATAGGTTAACAGCACCTGTTTCTTCATGTGCTACTGATGCTCTAGGAATCAGATCATCTGAATGAAGAAATATAATAAATAGCCTACTGCATCCAAATCAATACAAATGTAATACACAATTTCGACCTCCTTTTACTGTCATTGCATTATATACACAATTAAATTAAGGTCTACTATCCAAAACAGTGCTCAAAATATTTTTAAGAATAAAAATATGAAAACCACTAACATCTAATCTTTACAATCTAATATATACAATGTATACATAAATTATACAATGAATATGTTGAGCCTTTACTTTTTCTTTACTTTATTTTGTAATACTTCCACCTTCCAGATAAGTATTTCTTGCTTTTTTGGCTTCACTGTATTCACTGGAGCTAAAACAAAAACAAAAACCCAGTGACTGACAGTTATATTTCACTGTTGCATACAGTGTTAACACATTTAGAGTTATATACTGAGTTATTATTTGTATATACAGAGGTAACAGAATATGTGTGTGTGTGTGTGTGTGTGTGTGTGTGTGTGTGTGTGTGAAAATCGCAGTTTTATTTGGTTTATTTGTGCTCTTGATAACTAAATGATTACTATTTGTCAAGTAGTATGGCTTACCTTCACTCTCTACATTTTCTAAGTTGCATTTGTTGAGGGTGTTGTAAGGAGACATCCAATAAAAAAAATAAATAAAAAAAATGTAGAAAATTATGTCACATAGCATGCATTCAATCAGTGAAGCAATCATTTCAGAGGGTGGCATAGTGTTCAAGACCAGAGGCCAGTTGCATAAACACAACCTTATGCTAAAACTGTCTTAAGAACTTGTCTGACCAACTAGCGGTTAACTGTTAGTTAGCATTTAATTACTTTTTGGTCTTAAATTTGACCAAAGTTTTTTTTTTTTTTTTTTTTTTTTTTTTGCAATTGACTTTAAGTTATGACCAGTCTTAAAAAAATAGACGACTTTTAATATTATTCTAAGCAGTTGGGTACCTAGTAAAGACCCTTTCACACTGCGATTCTGGAAAATACACGGGCAGTCCTGGGGGCAGTACTTCCACAAGCATTCCTCGGGGCTGTGTACTCTGTACACTGTTTTCACGCATGACTGTGTTGCTACCCATCCTAAGAATGTCATAAATTTTTTTTGCAGGTGACACCATGGTCACTGGTCTTATTACAAACAATGATGAGACTGCATACCAGAAAGAAGTCAAGTCACCTTTTTTTATATAGCACTTTATACAATACTGATTGTGTCAAAGCTGCTTTACACTGTGAAACAAGAAAATAGTTTGTCAATAATGCAAGAGGACAATAACAAAGAGTAATTTTTCCATCTAAAGTCAGTTCATTGATGGTTCAGTGATGTCATCATCCAGTGCAGCTCTCTTCCAATAGTGTCTGTGCAATCAGTCAAGCATCCCCAACTAAGCAAGCCAAAGGGGATGGTGGCAAGGATCCAAAACTCCATCAATGACAGAAATGGAGAAAAAACCTTTTGAGAAACCATGCTTAATCAGGGGGTCAGTTCTCCTCTGGCCAGATGAAACTGGCATGGCGTGGTTTAAAATCAGACTGCAACACAGGTCAGATTGTGCAGTGGACTTGTGTGGTTCCCATACCCTTGTGCATCTAGTTGACATAGTCTCCACTGACATTTAGGGCTGTAGAGGTCGTCTCTAGGTGCCGATTCACCATCTGGTCTGGATATGGACTGGATCTGAGTGGCTACAGCTACCATCTGATCTAGATACAGACTGTATCTGGATGGCTATGTGACCTCGGAATAAGAGTGAAACAGACTAATATTAGTGTAGATGTGATAAATATGTGATAGATGTGATAAATATGATAGTGTATTATGTGTAAGCTAGGTTAAACAGATGGGTCTTTAATCTATATTTAAACTGACAGAACGTGTCTGCCTCCCAAACAATGCTAGATAGACTGTTCTAGAGTTTGGGCGCTAAATAGGAAAAGGATCTGCCAGTCGTAATTGTTTTCATTTTCTAGGTATTATCAAATGAGTTTTGAGAACGCAGTGGAAGTGAAGGGCAATAATACGATATGAGCTCACTCAAGTACTGAGGAGCTAAACAATTCAGTTCTTTAAAAGTAATTAGTAAGATTTTAAAATGTATTCAGTGTTCAATACGGAGCCAGTGCAGAGTTGACAGAACCAGGCTAATATGGTCATAATTCCTGGTTCTAGTAAGAACTCCAACTGCTGCATTTTGGATCAGCGTGTTTCTGCATTAGACATTGAGCGCATAGGTGGTAATTTAAATATATTTTTAAGATGGAAAAATGCAGTTTTACAAATGCTAGAAACATGTCTTTCAAAGGAAAGATTGCTATCGAATACCAAACCTGGGTTCCTGACTGATGATGAAGAATTAACAGAGCAGCCATCGAGTGTTAGACAGTGTTTTAAGTTATTACATGCAGAGGTTTTTGGTCCAATAATTAAATTTTTTTTCAGAATTTAGCCATAGGAAATTACTAGTCATTCAGTTTTTTAATATCAACTATGTATTAGTTTTGCAAATATGGTTTATCGGACTGCTGAGAAATATAGAGCTGAGTATCATCAGCATAACTGTGAAAGCTAACACAATGTTTCTTGATGATATTTCCCAAGGGTAACATGTAAAGTGTGAAAAGCAATGGTCCTAGTACTGAACCTTGTGGTACTTCATATTTTACTTGTGATTGTTATAATACCTTGTCATTCACTGCTATGAATTGATGAGTTGATTATTTTTTTGTCAAAGTCACAGTGACTTTTATTTAAAAGTCCTATGTTTTCAGAAACCAATGATAAAAAGAACTCAATATGCACTCCCTTCTCTCTTCTAGAATACTTCTCTTTTGTGGTCTCTAAAACAGCTGGTTTTCAAAACAGCTTTCTGTACTGTACTGCAACCAATCTCACCCTTTTGTGTAACATCAGTGGCTCCGGGCATGTGATCTAATGCTCAAATCTAATTGGACAGCACATTTCATCACAGGAAAAAAATAGAGACACTGGTTGAAAAATAAAAAAAAACAGGCCCAGAGTGAATAGCTCTATATGGATCTATTGTTTCAATTCAAGAGTTTCATTGTGTTGTGGATATTGCATTACTTAATCACGCTCGGTGTGAAAAGCCCTTTACTCTTGTTTGTTGCATCCCTAAGATTGTTATTTTTTTTTTTTGCTCTTTGAAAGCATGCTGCTGTGCAATTGTTGCTGTTTCATGGAGATGAGAGAGGATTGTCTTGGCATGACACCTTAATCAACCACTACAGGATCTCTGAGTACCTGCTTGAATTTCACATCTACAGGGAGTCTCAGCACTTAGCCAATCTTTGACTTCTGCTGTTGACACTGAATTTCAATTGAAAAGTATTCTGGATCCCCTTCTCACTAACTACCTGAGCCTTAGACTAGGCTTTTGGAGTATGCAGCACTCAGCAGCATTTGGAGGTCAGTCTGATGTCGATCCTCCAGAAGGATCAGGATCATGCAACCGATGTTACTTGCTTGCTATGCTTCTGCTACCCCTCTGTGCTGCGTTGTGTTGCGTTGTGTTGTGTTGTGTAGATAAAGACGAGAAACAGTTTGGTAGTTCACATGGTCTTTATTAGAAGAATCTGGATGGAAAGAAATGCAGTTATTAAATTTAGTGTCAGTTTGCTGCTCCTCTCAGACCTCATGTAGACTGCATCATGTTCACAGAAATGAAAGACAATTTCATTTCCACAACAAAAATCAAAAATAACTATCAGAGCTGGGTAGATTACTTACAAATTGTAGTCCATTGCTGATTACAAATTACAAGATGAAAATTGTAGTTAGTAATATAATCTCTTACATTAGGTTATGAATTCTGACTACTTTACAGACTACAAAACCCTCCAAATGATTCATTGAATGATAATTCAAATAATTAAATTTCTTAAGTTAATTGCACCAGAGTTGTCTCAAATATGAGGCATATAGGCTAGAATTCATAAAAATAATTCATATATATATATATATATATATATATATATATATATATATATATATATACTACTGACCTTAATGTGTATCAGTCACTCCTCTCTTCCTTCTCTGCTAATGTCTCCACTGCTAAAAGGACATAATACCATAACAGAATTAACAATTCGTCTAACTCTCGTATGCTTTTTAAAACATTTTCCTCGTTCCTTTGTCCTCCCACTTCCCCCCCCCCGCTTCAACTCTAATAGCTGACGACTTTGCCACGTTTTCATTAATAAAATTAAAAACATCAGTGCACAATTTTCCACACCACAATCCATCAAGCACATCTCACCAGCAAACATACACTCACTCACATCCTTCTCTTCACTCTCTTAGGCAGAAGTCTCCAAACTCATCATTTCTAATCATCCTACTACTTGTCCGCTTGATCCTATTCCATCTCATCTCCTTCAAGCCATTTCTCCTGCAGTTGTACCCGCACTCACTCACATCATTAAGATATCCCGCCACACTGGTGTTTTTCCCTCAACATTTAGACAGGCCTGTATAACACCACTACTAAGAAACCCACCCATAACCCAACTCTTTTAGAGAACTACAGACCAGTTTCCCTTCCTTTCATTGCAAAAACACTTGAACGAGCTGTGTTCAAACCAAGTCTCTGCCTTTTTCACATAGAACAACCTCCTTGACAGCAACCAATCTGGCTTCAGAAGTGGACATTCAACTGAGACTGCCTTGCTCTCAGTTGTTGAAGCCCTAAGACTGGCAAGAGCAGAATCCAAATCTTCAATACTTATCTTGCTTGATCTGTCCGCTGCTTTTGACATGGCTAACCACCAGATCCTCCTGTCAACCCTACTGGCAAAGGGCATCTCAGGAACTGCACTCCAGTGGTCTGAGTCTTACCTATCAGATAGGTCCTTCAAAGTATCTTGGAGAGGTGAGGTGTCCAAGCCTCAACATCTAACTACTGGGGTGCCTCAGGGCTCAGTTCTTGGACAACTTCTCTTCTCTGTCTACATGGCATCATAAGGTTCTGTCATTCAGAAACATGGCTTTCCATACCACTGCTATGCTGGTGACACTCAACTCTACCTCTCATTCCATCCTGATGATCCGACGTTAGCTGCTCACATCGCAGCTTGTCTAACAGACATTTCTTGCTGAATGAAGAACCAACACCTTCAACTCAACCTTGCCAAGACAGAACTGCTTGTGGTTCCAGCAAACCCATTGTTTCATCACAATTTCACCATCCAGTTAGGCACATAAACCATAACTCATTCAAAATCAGCCAGAAACCTTGGAGTTATGATTGATGATCAGCTAACTTTCTCAGACCACATTGTTAAAACTGTCCGGTCCTGCAGATTTGCTTTATTCAACATCAAGAAGATCAGGCCCTTTCTTTCAGAACATGCTGCACAACTTCTTGTTCAAGCACTTGTTCTGTTCAGGCTGGACTATTGCAATGCTCTCTTGGCAGGTCTTCCAGCCAGTTCTATCAAACCTTTACAATTAATCCAGAATGCGGCAGCAAGATTAATTTTTAATGAGCCGAAAAGAATACACGTCACACCTCTGTTTATCAGTTTGCACTGGCTACCTATAGCTGCTCGCATAAAATTCAAGGCATTGATGTTTGCCTACAAAACCACCACTGGCTCTGGACACCTTTACCTAAATTCATTACTTCAGACTTATGTGCTGTCTAGAAGCTTGCATTCAGCAAGTGAATGTTGCTTGATTGTGCCATCCCAAAGAAGCACAAAGTCACTTTTACGGACTTTTAAATTAAATGTTCCCTCCTGGTGGAATGACCTGTCCAACTCAATCCAAACAGCTGAGTCCTTAGCCATCTTCAAGAATCGGCTTAAAACACATCTCTTCCATCTTTATTTGACCCTCTAACTTTAGCACTCACTATTCTAATTCTATACTTAATCTAACTAGCTTTCTAATCTTTTTGTATTCTATCTGTTTTCTTTTCATTTATTATATTATTTAAAAGCCCTTGCTGCGTGTACTGCATTTTAAGCTAACTGATACTTGTTATAGCACTTGTATATCATTGCTGAGAAAATTTATCATTTTAAGGGAAAAATAAGTTGATTTTACATTTCTTGGCATCAACACATCTCAAAAAAGTTGGGACAAGGCCATGTTTACCACTGTGTGGCATCCCCTCTTCTTTTTATAACAGTCTGCAAATGTCTGGGGACTGAGGAGACAAGTTGCTAAAGTTTAGGAATAGGAATGTTGTCCCATTCTTGTCTTATACAGGCTTCTTGTTGCTCAACTGTCTTAGTATGGAGACAGATTAGTCTCAAATATAATTCACGCAAAAAACACGATTCACACATGCGTAGACAATTTCACATGCATGAAACCTAATTCACGTACACACAAAAAAAATTAACGTGCGTGAAAAAAATATATATTCACAAAAAGCAATTCACATGCGCAAAATAAAATTATATATTCATAAAATACATTTCACAAATGCAAAACACAATTCGTAGATATACAACTGTGCACAAAAACCTTTAAATGTTTAAAATGTAAGAGTGTCTGAATGTACAAATCGTCATTTACTACGAATCCACTCGGATTTGTGTGTGTGTTTTTTTGAGACTTTCCTGGCAGAGCTCTCTTCCCACGTGGGTCTGTCGTACTCTTTAGCCAATCAGATGCGAGCTATCATAAGCCACTGAGAGTGCCTTCAAGGAGCACGATTCTACGCACCTTTTGCGCCATATGGATTAATTAGAACGGAAATTAAGCCTTTACATCAGTAATCCCATAGACAGTAAAAGAAATGGACACAGCGACCCAATTGGAACTCAATTGAGACAAGTGAAGCCCATTTTTAGCAATTTTTAGAACTTCCGTTTTCTGACGCGCAGACTCAAACTAAGCTTGATGACGTCAGCAACCTGTCTGACAGATGTAAATCTTCTAGTAGCTGTGCGTGCAAACTGCCATCGTTAATCTTGCAGAGACGGCGAGCTTGAGCGGGGAGTTCTTTGGTGTGAGTGAGCAGGAGTAAGTATACTGATTAATTATTTTGTATAGTATTTTAAAATGTAACGCCAGGGCTTCTATGGGCTTCTCTCTTGACGTCTCCCCGATTGCCTGCGAGCTTCTGAATGCACTCTCGGTGGCTTATGATATGATTGGTTGAATGGTAAGCTCGCATCTGATTGGCTAAATAGTACGACAGACCCACGTGGGAAGAGAGCTCTGCCAGGAAAGTCTCAAAAACACACACACACACAAATCCGAGTGGATTCGTGGTAAATGACGATTTGTACATTCAGACACTCATACATTTTAAACATTTTTTTGTGCACAGTTGTATATCTACGAATTGTGTTTTGCATTTGTGAAATGTATTTTATGAATATATAATTTTATTTTGCGCATGTGAATTGCTTTTTGTGAATATATTTTTTTTTCACGCACGTGATTTTTTTTTGTGTCTACATGAATTAGGTTTCATGCATGTGAAATTGTTTACGCATGTGTGAATCGTGTTTTTTGCGTGAATTATATTTGAGACTAACCTGTCTCCATATCTTAGGTCTTCTTTGTCACATCTTCCTCTTTATGATGCACCAAATGTTTTCTATGGGTGAAAGATCTGGACTGCAGGCTGGCCATTTCAGTACCCAGATCCTTCTTCTAAGCAGCCATGATGTTGTAATTGATGCAGTATGTGGTCTGGCATTGTCATGTTGGAAAATGCAAGGTCTTCCCTGAAAGGGACGACGTCTGGATGGGAGCATATGTTGCTCTAGAACTTGGATATACCTTTCAGCATTGATGGTGCCTTTCCAGATGTGTAAGCGGCCCATGCCACACACACTCATGCAACCCCATACCATCAGAGATGCAGGCTTCTGAACTGAGTGCTGATAACAACTTGGGTTGTCCTTGTCCTCTTTAGTCCGGATGACATGGCATCCCAGTTTTCCAAAAAGAACTTCAAATTTTGATTCGTCTGACCACAGAACAGTTTTCCACTTTGCCACAGTCCATTTTAAATTAGCCTTGGCCCAGAGAAAATGCTTGCGCTTCTGGATCATGTTTAGATATGGCTTCTTTTTTGACCTATAGAGTTTTAGCCAGCAACTGCTAATGGCATGGTGGATTATGTTCACCGACAATATTTTCTGGAAGTATTCCTGAGCCCATGTTGTGATTTCCATTACAGTAGCATTCCTGTATGTGATGCAGTGCCGTCTAAGGGCCCGAAGAACACGGGCATCCAGTATGGTTTTCTGGCCTTGACCCTTATGGACAGAGATCGTTCCAGATTCTCTGAATCTTTGGATGATATTATGCACTGTAGATGATGATAACTTCAAACTCTTTGCAATTTTTCTCTGAGAAACTCCTTTCTGATATTGCTCCACTATTTTTCACCACATCATTGGGGGAATTGGTGATCCTCTGCCCATCTTGACTTCTGAGAGACACTGCCACTCTGAGAGGCTCTTTTTATACCCAATCATGTTGCCAATTGACCTAATAAGCTGCAAATTGGTCATCCAGATGTTCCTTATATGTACATTTTAACTTTTCAGGCCTCTTATTGCTACCTGTCCCAACTTTTTTGGAATGTGTAGCCATGAAATCCAAAATGAGCCAATATTTGGCATGAAATTTCAAAATGTCTCACTTTCAACATTTGATATGTTATCTATATTCTATTGTGAATAAAATATAAGTTTATGAGATTTGTAAATTATTTCATTCCCTTTTTACTCACAATTTGTACAGTGTCCCAACTTTTTTGGAATCATGTTTGTATTTTGTTCCCAGGTTTATATATCAATTTTCAACAGACAAATAAAGAAATTTTTAGCAAAGTTAAACATTAAAATTGATACTTGCTATCAGTGTTGGTCACCTTTAAAAAAGTAATTAGTTACAGTTACAGATTACTTCTCCCAAAAAGTATTTGAGTTAGTAACACAGTTACCACATTGTAAAAGTAATTAGTTACTTAGCAAAGTAACCGTGACGTTATTTTTTAATGTTCTATAACGCTATTATGTTCTATAACATCTTTAATATCAAATATGTTTATATTAACTGATTGAAGAATAAAAACACTATATACAGTATTTTAGAACATTTGGTATTTATTTGAACACAATAGATTGCAGCCTGCCATATGATATGCATAGAAATAAAAATATATAAAAAAAAATGCAAAATTAAGACACACAAATGTAAACTTGGGTAAAAAGAAACAAAGGAAAACCTGGCCATTACTGCAAATCTCTGTAACTGTATATTAGGCCTACTGCACAATAAACAGAACACTATCCAACTCTTAAATATTCAGTACAGTAACAAAATTAAATATTGAAAATAAATAATGTTCACACACTTTGCATTCAAGTGCAAAACTAAGACACACAACTGCAATTGTAACTGTAACTGTATTTTAGCAAGGATAGCTCTGAATGACTCAGACATCACAGTGGACAGCGGGAGCATGTTTTCAACAACATACCTTGCAATCAATGTGTTCAGCTCGGGCTTGGTCACCTGTTGCTGACCCGAAAAATTGAGCGTTGCTTGTTTTAACAGACTGGCTCCATCTCCTTCGCTGGAGCTCACGCTAGCTGCATTTGGGGTTGGGTTAGCAGCAGCAACAAGTGTCGTGTTAGCATGTGTTGATGTGAGGTGCTTCATAAGATTTGAGTTGCTTGAGGCAGATGTGGATAAAGTCTTTTTTCCCAGGCATAGCGTGCATGTTACAGAAACATTCTTGCCTTTAATTTCAATTAACGAGAAGTAGTGCCGGTACTTCCAGTTCGAGAACGCTACCTTTGAATTTCCCCGGCTCGTCGCCATTGTCGCTGACGCTGTCTTGTGTTTAGTGGTAGTCAGAGCATGCAGTGAGACAGCGTGAGCAGGGCACCACCCACCCAGCCAATCATCATCGCATTTGCAACGGTGTCATCATCCCCACCCCTGCTCTCTCCAGGCAGCTGATGTGTAGCCAAAGCATGACACCTCGTGCTTTATTCAACCAAACTGTAGTAACGCGACACTTTACATTCTCAGTAAAGATAACGGCGTTGCAACGATAGGAAAAGTAATTAATTAGATTACTCCGTTACTGAAAAATAAACTCCATTAGTAACGCTGTTATACTTAAACACTGTTACTCCCAACACTGCTTGCTATAGGCACCTATACAGAAGATAGCAGTGTTTTCATTAACTTCAATTCAGTTCAAGTTTTGTTGCTTTGGATAGTTTAAGTGCTGTCAAATATTACTGAATATTTATTGTCTTTTGAAGCCGGAAAAAAACAACTGCAACTTGAGAGAAACCAGGCTCAGTCAGGGGGTCAGTTCTCCACTGGCCTGAATAACAAACAGACAACTGTTTTTTCAATGCTGTAAGCACAATAAACATTCCTTATAAGGTTAATTTATATGGCGACGCTAATGAAGCTAGAGTTTAATGCTACATAGGTGCTGAAAGAGGCTTTGAGCGAGGAGACTAAGTCACACAGAGAGAGAGAGACAGAAAGAGTGTGTTTTACTAAGAGTCTGTGAACTTTGGGTGAAACGACAATCAATGCCCACTTAGGAGGTGCCGTGCTGGCAAAGACTCGTATTAAGAGGGATATGACAACACTACAAGGTAATGTTGGTTCCCATTTTAACTGCTTGCTTTATGCAGCTTCCAGAAGCAAGAGCACACTGTTTTTTTTAATTAGTCATCCTGAAACCAAAATCAAGGTACCAAGCTGATGCATGCTTTTGGGGAACAACTAGATTTGCCTAGTAAACTAGTAAAAGGCATCAGATCTTTGAAAGACTGTTTTGTTTGAGGCACTTAGTAGCAACTAGATAGAGATGAGCAGAACTCTATTTCTGTAACAAACAGACTCTGGGACAGAAGGTTATTTTTCAAAAAGTTTATTATAAAAGCAGGTTTGTATGTGAAAATGGTGAGAGAGTCCAGAGGAACTGTTAAGCAGGGGTTTGGAAGACTTGGCTGGATAAGGGCTTACTCTGTAAAGCAGGTGGGGTGACCAGAATGGAGGATCCATTGCACACAGTTCGGGGTAACACTGGAGAGGAGATCTTGGAAGAGGATTCACTGGAGGCACACTGGAGAAACATAGGAGTCTAGGAGAATCGGGTTAGACAAAGAGGTAAATAGCAAGGCTGGTATGAGAATCAATACAAGTAGCTAGAAACTAGAGGATTCCATGTACAGTCGTGGCCAAAAGTTTTGAGAATTACATAAATATTGGAAATTGGAAAAGTTGCTGCTTAAGTTTTTATAATAGCAATTTGCATATTCTCCAGAATGTTATGAAGAGTGATCAGATGAATTGCATAGCCCTTCTTTGCCATGAAAATTAACTTAATCCCAAAAAAAAAACCTTTCCACTGCATTTCATTGCTGTCATTAAAGGACCTGCTGAGATAATTTCAGTAATCATCTTGTTAACTCAGGTGAGAATGTTGACGAGCACAAGGCTGGAGATCATTATGTCAGGCTGATTGGGTTAGAATGGCAGACTTGACATGTTAAAAGGAGGGTGATGCTTGAAATCATTGTTCTTCCTTTGTTAACCATGGTGACCTGCAAAGAAACGCGTGCAGCCATCATTGCGGTGCATAAAAATGGCTTCACAGGCAAGGATATTGTGGCTACTAAGATTGCACCTAAATCAACAATTTATAGGTTCATCAAGAACTTCAAGGAAAGAGGTTCAATTCTTGTAAAGAAGGCTTCAGGGCGTCCAAGAAAGTCCAGCAAGCGCCAGGATCGTCTCCTAAAGAGGATTCGCCTGTGGGAACGGAGTGCCACCAGTGCAGAGCTTGCTCAGGAATGGCAGCAGGCAGGTGTGAGCGCATCTGCACGCACAGTGAGGCGAAGACTTTTGGAAGATGGCCTGGTGTCAAGAAGGGCAGAAAGAAGCCACTTCTCTCCAAAAAAAAACCTCAGGGACAGATTGATCTTCTGCAGAAAGTATAGTGAATGGACTGCTGAGGACTGGGGCAAAGTCATATTCTCCGATGAAGCCCCTTTCCGATTGTTTGGGGCATCTGGAAAAAGGCTTGTCCGGAGAAGAAAAGGTGAGCTCTACCATCAGTCCTGTGTCATGCCAACAGTAAAGCATCCTGACACCATTCATGTGTGGGGTTGCTTCTCATCCAAGGGAGTGGGCTCACTCACAATTCTGCCCAAAAACACACAGCCATGAATAAAGAATGGTACCAAAACACCCTCCAACAGCAACTTCTTCCAACAATCCAACAACAGTTTGGTGAAGAACAATGCATTTTCCACCACGATGGAGCACCGTGCCATAAGGCAAAAGTGATAACTAAGTGGCTCGGGGACCAGAATATTGAAATTTTGGGTCCATGGCCTGGAAACTCCCCATATCTTAATCCCATTGAGAACTTGTGGTCAATCCTCAAGAGGCGGGTGGACAAACAAAAACCCACTAATTCTGACAAACTCCAAGAAGTTATTATGAAAGAATGGGTTGCTATCAGTCAGGATTTGGCCCAGAAGTTGATTGAGAGCATGCCCAGTCAAATTGCAAAGGTCCTGAAAAAGAAGGGCCAACACTGCAAATACTGACTCTTTCCATAAATGTCATGTAACTGTCGATAAAAGCCTTTGAAACGTATGAAGTGCTTGTAATTATATTTCAGTACATCACAGAAACAACTGAAACAAAGATCTAAAAGCAGTTTAGCAGCAAACTTTTTGAAAACTAATATTTATGTAATTCTCAAAACTTTTGGCCACAACTGTAGTAACTACAAGATCGGACAATGAAGTGACTGAGGTGTGTGCCTATATGTGGTGGTGAGCTGATGAGGTAATCATGATCAGGTGCTGCTGATTAGTACTCAGGTGAGAGGGTGTGTTGTGATTGGCTGGGTGGTGAGCCTGACCAACTTGGGACAATTTCAATATGTTTTCTGAGTATCTGATAAATAAAACTGGGTGATACATGCATTATTGTGATGTATTTCATATGAAATTTAAATAAGTTGAGAGCAGAGAGGAAACACACATAGACATATAAACATACTTCCAAATCTTCATTATAAACTATTTGTTTGCAATAATTATATTGACAGTAATAATATGAACTTCCAATTTTAAGAATAGCTAATGGGGCAATGGACACTGTTCTGTGTTGTCCTGTAAGATAATGTGGAAATGATGTTGTCTTTCATTGCTATATTTTCTCATTGCCATGTTCATTCCAAACAGGGCCCTGCTCCCTCCAAGGTCCCGACTCAAAGGGCTCTGCCCTTCAGAGTGAGCCAGAGCACAGGGATGCTAACTTCTGTTTGGAATTTGCCCTTACATACTCCCAGAACAGACATTATTAGAAGTTCTGTCATGACAAGTTTGGGAGAGATTAGCATGGTAATATACATTGCAATGCTAATGTATTTGGCTATTATATTACGCTCATTTACTTCTGATGTAACAAAAACCAATCAGCTGCACTGTGTAGATTATTATGTGATTACTAATAGATTAAGTTAAAGACCTATCAGCCTGCGCAATCCAGAGCTTCATGACAGAACTTTGTATTTATTAGAAGGGGGACTTATTAGAAATCAGTATCAGAATCAGAATGATTTTGAAAACAAATATATTTTAAGGTTCAAACAAACAAACATGCAAACAAAAAACACATGTGGCTGCTTTAAGTCAGCTGCTTCTCTATGGAGTTTATAATATGACAAAATGAATTGAATTTGTATTGTGAAAATTTGAATTATTGACAAGTGTCATTTAACAAAACTGAATATTATATGGCATTTAACATAGTTCTGAATTAGATTTTTTAAACTTGAATATTAAGCATTTGAAATTTAACACAACTGAATATTTTATGGCAGAGTCGTAAAGAAATGTGTTTTCAAACAGCAATTTATTTTTGTTCTGAAATCTTAGACTAAATAATACAGCTTCCAGTTTTCAAGATGAAGAGGAAATTCGGAACATCAAATTCAATATTCTAAAATTAGCAGAAATTCAGATTGTACAGAAAGTAGGTCAGAGGTAATCCCCAGGGAAGAGTACAGTAGATGATTTCTAAAAAGTCGAACGAAGCATTTTGGCCAATTAGTAGTTTCCTATCATGAGCGTGCAGTTCAAGATCTACCTGATCATAAATCGCCCAGAGGTAACCTAAGTGATTCTTAAACATTTATGGTTTATAAACTTAAGTGTTAGGTTAGCATTCTCAGAATGTGAAACATTTGTCTAAGCCAGTGGTTCTCAGCCTTTTTTACTTCAAGGCGCCCCTCCTCTTCCAAATCAATAAATACTTTGCAAAAATATCACTGCAGATATTCTTTACAACTTAAAAGTAGCTACTTAAAAGTACATAAACCTTAATTATACAGTTACTTTAACAAATAAGCACAAGTCAACCTACTGTACCATACCCAACAAGACCATAGGGAGATGCCAAAGGACTGCATACACAGATCCATGCAGAATAACTAAACACACTAAAATACAATTGAAAATGAAACCATTCTGAATGTGTGGAAACTTAGCGATTGGAAGGCGAGTCCATGTCATCAGTGCATAGTTCCTCTGTCAGAATAATCGAATTTGAAGCGTTTGATGCCCATACGTACATAACTTATCCTCAGAAACTTATCCAAAACACGCTTCTTCAGCGAGCATCTACTATAAAACACTTGCTGTACATTCATTTTGACAACTACATGAATATACAGAACTGTGTTCAAGCAGAAATATGATGTTATAGCGATCCGTGCGCCAAAAGTGCAGATAGGTTTGTTTGCACATCAATAATTCAATTCAATTCAATTCAAGTTTATTTGTATAGCGCTCCTTAATATAAAAATAATAACACTTACTGGGCGGTGATAGGGGCTAGCACCCCCATACAACGGACACATCCGTGCCTGTATGACTCCTGTATGCCACTATAATATTCCTTACTGGGCGGTGATAGGGGCTAGCACCCCCATACATAAAAAGATAAAATAATAAAAGCAATTAACCTGTGCAATTCAGTGCGTGACATGATTTGCAGTCATTCGTAATGTTATAGCATTTTATTTAAAAAATGAATTGGTTCCTTGTGCCAAGCCTGCCCCAGACTAAAGATTTTTTTGTAGACTACTAGTCACACGTTTATTTTAAGTTCTTTCTGCAGGAGAAAAAATGTAAGGGATTGATCCATTTCAAACAGTAATAATACTCCCAAACTCCTAAACACTTGAAATGAGTCTATATACTGTAGCAATTTAATTATCTATTTATCTATCTATTTTCTCCCAATAAGTTAATATACAGCCTATTATGATAAGGCTGTAAATAAGAATCTGAAAAGTGAGTGAATAAATCCAACCAATATAGATTTAAGTTTCACTTTCCATAATCCGTGACCGACAGAGGACCATCTTGGCGGCAGGGATTTAAAACTTTAATTAGACTCATACTGACTCATACTTTTTTTGATCAGGTAGGGTACAAGTGATTTCAAAAAAATTCAGCCGGTTTATATATATCGTGTATATATTATTTATCTCGTATAAGTTGCATTTATTTGAGTTGAGCTGCAGTAAAACGCTTCATTGAAGTTGCAGTGATTTTCTCTTCAGTGTGCAGCGCAAGCAGGACCAACAACAATGCAGAATATTAATAACTATGACTGGGACTGTCATATACATAATAATTAGGCTATAATGAGAACACTATTATAATAAAACACTGTGAATTTTTTGAGTTTATTTGCCATATTTCTTCATGTTGTTGCACAAAGAACGCGTCCACAAAATGAGTTCATTCAGAGCCACACAGATACGTTCAGGTGCATTTGGTCCCTTTTTGCAGATAGCCTATAAGTCGTAATATTAACGTTATGTTGTATAAATGTATTCCGATCACGGAATGAATGAAGCAAAATTGTACAAATTACAGACTTAGGTATGACACTTACACCGTGTCTAGACCGGACGTGAGCAGTGAGGCGCGTCGCAACCAAAGACAGCAGAACCTATTTATTATAGGCCTAATCAATACTATCTACACTGAATGCAAAATTACCAACAGCAAATGGTTTCACCATTATTCCTGACGTAGACCAAGCTTTTTGCAACTGCCGCTTTGTCACTTCAAGCAGTCGCGTCCATATAGTTTCGTGCCGAGTCGCATCCAGTGTAGGAAATATCACTGATTATAATTAATGGGCTCTACTGTCTTTTTTGCTTTCACTCTCGTCCTGTGTAGACACGTTGGCATGCTAATAACTTTCACACCAAATACTTTAAAACAAACACCAGACACCGCTTAGACAAATGTTTCACATGCCGAGAATGCTAACCTAACATATAAGTATATAAACCATAAGTGTTTAATAATCATTTAGGCTACCCCTGGGTGATTTATGATCAGGTAGATCTTGAACCGCACGCTCACGCCAGAAAACTACTAATTGGCCAAAATGTTTCGTTTGACTTTTCAAAGATCATCTAGTCTTCTCCGTGGATTACTGGACACGTTTGCCACAAAGCACAGGCAGAAGTAGCCTAATAATTGTGAAAAAGGAGACATTTGAATTATTTATTAATAAACAATTTTTTTCTTGTCGGCTGCAAGATGAAATTCACAGTGCTGGCTCTCTCCACATGGACTCGCCTTTAAAGAGAAATGCAACCTTTACAGATTACATAATGCTTTGAATCGATTCATTTAAAAGCAGACATTTCAAGCTTTCTGTAGATATATTTCTCATGTATGTGGGACACCCCAATTTTAAGTTATTTCTGTATCAGGAAAAAAAATAAGTGATCGAGAGGGTGCCTCCCTGTCATGCATGTGCATTAATAATTTTCGCACAAACACTTGAATATGAATAATAATTTACATTTTGCATATGCATAAAGTAATTTTTTTTACATGCAATTATCCAAAATAAAACCAAACAAGATTTGTAATGAAGATAAAATATGTAGACAAATAAGAATAAATGCTGCGTATTGCACTCAGCATCATGCGCGCAGTGCAAATCTTGCACTCTGATATTTTAAGGAATATGATACACACCTGCATTTAAATGCAGCTGCATTTTTAAAAAAATTATTTACTTCAATTATATGAAAGCAAGTAAAGAAGGCTCCCTTTAAAATCACTAAAGTTGTCAATTAATGAAGCTCTTTCTTACATTGTGTGCATTTTGTTGATTAGAATGAGAGAACTTGAGTTTAAACTTGAGGACGTTTTATTAATCCGCCCATTTTTTTTTTTTGAGTTTCAAGGATATAGCAAAATCGTGCAGGTTTAATTTATTCGTTTCTTGTTTTAACTAGGCCTCCTTAGAGTTACAAATGACCTGCTCTTATCATCTGATCGTGGTTGTATCTCTCTATTAGTGCTATTGGATCTTAGTGCTGCGTTCGACACTATTGACCACACTATTCTTTTGCATAGACTAGAACACTTT
Organism: Cyprinus carpio; assembly: GCF_018340385.1. Taxonomy (NCBI): domain Eukaryota; kingdom Metazoa; phylum Chordata; class Actinopteri; order Cypriniformes; family Cyprinidae; genus Cyprinus; species Cyprinus carpio. The sequence continues at coordinate 8,955,717 of NC_056595.1, read as the reverse complement.
GTTGGCATTAATGGAAGTGCATTAGCATGGTTTAAATCGTATTTATATGACCGCCATCAATTCGTAGCAGTGAATGAAGAGGTATCATATCGTTCACAAGTGCAGTATGGAATACCTCAAGGCTCAGTACGAGGGCCGTTACTCTTCACACTTTACATGTTTCCCTTGGGAGATATCATCAGGAAACACGGTGTTAGCTTTCACTGTTATGCTGATGATGCTCAGCTCTATATTTCTTCACGGCCAGGCAAAACATACCAATTTGAAAAACTAGCGGAATGCATAGTCGATATAAAAAACTGGATAACGAGTAATTTCTTACTGCTAAATTCTGAAAAAACAGAGGTGTTAATTATAGGGCCTAAAAGCTCTGCATGTAATGACCTAGAACGCTGTCTAAGCTTTAATGGGTGCTCTGTCAATTCTTCGTCATCAGTTAGGAACCTAGGTGTGCTATTTGATAGCAACCTTTCCTTAGAAAGCCACGTTTCTAGCATTTGTAAAACTGCATTTTTTCCATCTCAAAAATATATCTAAATTATGGCCTATGCTCTCAATGTCAAATGCAGAAATGTTAATCCATGCGTTTATGACCTCAAGGTTAGACTATTGTAATGCTCTATTGGGTGGTTGTTCTGCACGCTTAGTAAACAAACTCCAGTTAGTCCAAAATGCAGCAGCTAGAGTTCTTACTAGAACCAGGAAGTATGATCATATTAGCCCGGTCCTGTCAACACTGCACTGGCTCCCTATCAAACATCGTATAGATTTTAAAATCTTGCTTATTACTTATAAAGCCCTGAATGGTTTAGCACCTCAGTATTTGAACGAGCTCTTGTTAAATTATAGTCCTCCACATCCACTCCGTTCTCAAAACTCTGGCAATTTGATAATACCTAGAATATCAAAGTCAACTGCGGGCGGCAGATCCTTCTTCTATTTAGCGCCCAAACTCTGGAATAACCTACCTAACATTGTTCGGGAGGCAGACACACTCTTGCAGTTTAAATCTAGATTAAAGACCCATCTCTTTAACCTGGCTTACACATAACATACTAATACACTTCTAAAATCCAAATCCGTTAAAGGATTTTTAGGCTGCATTATTTAGGTAAACCGGAACCGGGAACACTTCCCATAACACCCGATGTACTTGCTACATCATTAGAAGAATGGCATCTACGCTCATATTAGTCTGTTTCTCTCTTATTCCGAGGTCACCGTAGCCACCAGATCCAGTCTGTATCCAAGTCAGAGGGTCACTGCAGTCACCCGGATCCAGTATGTATCCAGCCCAGATGGTGGATTAGCACCTAGAAAGGACCTCTACAGCCCTGAAAGACAGCGGAGACCAGGACTAGAGCCCCAGAGACAGATCCCCTGTAAAGACCTTGTCTCAGATGACCACCGGGACAAGACCACAGGAAACAGATGATTCTTCTGCACAATCTGACTTTGCTGCAGCCTGGAATTGAACTGCTGGTTTCGTCTGGTCAGAGGAGAACTGGCCCCCCAGCTGAGCCTGGTTTCTCCCAAGGTTTTTTTTCTCCATTCTCTCACTGATGGAGTTTTGGTTCCTTGCCGGCTGTCGCCTCTGGCTGCTTAGTTGGGGACACTTCATTTACAGCGATATCGTTGATTGATTGCAAAATATTGCACAGATACCATTTAAACTGAACTGAGCTGCATGATGACATCACTGAATTCAATGATGAACTGCCTTTAACTGTCATTTTGCATTATTGACACACTGTTTTCCTAATTAATGTTGTTCAATTGCTTTGACGCAATCTTTTTTGTTTAAAGCGCTATATAAATAAAGATGACTTGACTTGACTTGACTTGACTAAATAATGGGAGCAAAATTATACAGTGCCTCATGTTTTACTAAAATAAAGAAAATAATTTATAAAACACGCAACAATTTCTTAATCAGTGTACAGATATCTTTTTCCCAAGTTATCTGTCAAAATAAAGGACAGGCAATGAATAACAAAGTAGTGCATGACAAAAATGCTTGCTGTTTTATTAAAGGAATTTTAAAATATAAGTTAAAATATAGGCCTAATATGTGAGAATATTGACATTTTGCCATTTAAATCCATGTAGCCTAGCTCACTAAAATAGGCTACCACTTTTTTAAAATATTATACACATTTCTTTAGAATAATATAACACAGAATTCATATTATATAAATAATACTGCACACCTATTTGTCACAAATTCAGTCTACTACTTCAGTTCACTCACCACCAAAGGTCACCTCCTCACTAAATGGACTCTCACACTACACAGACTGTTCCACTATACACTGGACTACATTTCCCATCATCCATTGCACTGATTGCACACAGCTGTACCAATCACATCATCACCTGTAAGCAATTACACCCACTATATAACACCCTCAGATCTTGCTCTAGTTGCCGAGTATTGTTCTGCATGTTTCATTCTCCTAGTGTTAGCTGCTTTACTGAGCCATTCCGTGTTTTCTGATTATTGCCTGTTTATCCTGGATTTACCCTTTTCCTTTCTGTTTCGGTCTGTGTTTGCACCTTGCCTGGACTATTGTTCTTGGATTTCACCTCACGTCTAGTCCTCTGTATATTGTTCGCCTATCATTGACCCACGCTTGCCCTAGGAATACTCCTTGTCTTGCCAGTTATGTACCTGTTTGCCACTGTTTAACCCATGCCTCGTATGACCACGTCTCTGTTGAATAAAAAGCTTGCAAATGGATCTGCACATCTCTCGTCTTGTCAGCCCTGTTACAGAATACTCGGCCCCACAAGGACCCAGCAGCTTTTTATTCTTTTTATTCCGGACGTGATTTTCCGGGGCGGTCTCTGTAGTGCGGCATGCACTTTCGGCTGCTGGTTGCAGGGCGATGTAGTCTTTGGGGGCTTGTGATGACGAGCGTGAGTGAGCTGCTCAGGTGAACGAACTCCTGTTTAACACTTCCTTAGTGTAAAAGACTGCAACCAAAAGAAAAAACAACGTTTAAATGTTTGGCAATACTTCCTCCCTGCCATTACGTCACGCCCGAGCTCAGCGCTCCTCAAACACACACAAACACCCACACTACACTAACACGCAAACATACCTGAACATTCAAGCACGCGCATTCATCACATCGCACCAAGGCAAAGACCTTTTCCATTTCCTGGTGTTTGGTTCAATATAGCGTGTAAAAGTTTTTTCGTGATTGTAAGAACGGATTGGTTGAATGTGTTTCTTTATTTAATTTGCTTGCGTTGAGCAACGAACCTGTTGAAATTATTGTTTTTTTTATGTGTTGAAGGACATAATTATTTTTTTTTTTTGACTTGAAACCAAAGTGATCTCTTTATATACTTTTTCATCCTCTCTGTTTCCAGTACCTCCTGTTGAGGAAATGGTGTGTGAAATTAAGGGTGCTTAATTAGTTTTTTTTTTTTTATTATTTTTATCTCCTTTGTTGGTGTTTTGTGTGATGTTCTTACATTCATTGTTTCTGAAAAATATACCGAAATACCCATGGCAATGAACTTGTGAATTATTTTTGTTTTTGTTTCCTTATTAGTTTGGTGAAAATATATTACGGTGAATGTGAACTTTCTTTTTGTGAGACTTTTTATGTTTGTAATCGGTGGCTAATAGAGACTTTCCGGGGTAAAAAAGCAACAAGTAGAATTTGTATTTTGACAAGATTAAGCTTGTCTGGCACCCGAACTGTGTATAATTAAGTTAGCAGTTTTATTTAACTTTCTTTGGGCCTGCTACCGTTACAGAAGTGGCGCCCGAACAGGGACATGAATTTTTTTTTTTTTTTGGAAACCAAAAAATATATATTGAATTTTGTTTTTGATAACTTGAACTGGGGAAAAAAAAAATGTGAAACACCCTCTACAAACTGTGATTGACGATTTTGTTACCTTTTGGGGGAAGGTGTATTTGGTAACATGTCCTTTGAACTGTGGGGAGAAAAGCCTGTATTTAAGGAGAGGTAACAATTAATGAGGACAATTGAAGTGTGACTTGGTGTAAATACTTAAAGAAAGAAATTTCAAATTTATGTATGTGGGTTAGACTTGTTTATTGAACACTGGTACATGTAATATTGTTGTTTTATGTATGTTCTGATTGTTGCCTGACACATACACCTTACATTTTACATAACATTGTACACACTTCATTGTACTTGCAGATATGACCACTACACCAGTGGCGATTTCTTTAAGACTGCAAGGGAAGCTCGGCTTCCCTTATAATGTCACAAAATTAATGGTCAAATATGTACTATTGTATTAACATTTTATTGACTAAAAATGCGTTAGAAAACGTTCATCTCAAAGACGAGTTCGTTCAGAATCAGTTACATATAGCAGGTCGGCTGACTCGATTTCCTTCTCATACATTCCCGCAGAGTCACAGTGCATTTCCCTTTTGAAGCCCAGCGTCCATTGACTTCAATGGGGCTGCTTTGAACGTTTTTTTTCAGCGCTTCGAAACTAGACGGTCATTGGATAAACGCTGCGATTATGTCCTGCCCACGGACGCTCAGCGTCTCTGGGGGTGAATGGGGAGTGGGCTGGCCTGGACTCCGAGCTTCTGCGTGATGATTGGAGGGTCTGTCGAAAGACTGCATCTCCTTTTGACTGACAGCGATTCTGTACTATAAGGAATCACTGAAGCTATTCGTGCTCAGTCCCATCGCGGATTTCTCAAGTTCAGTCAAAATAAAAACTGCTGCAACCTATTTCTTTGATATTTGCTTGGCGAAATTGCTTGATTTTCATCATACATTTCACACAATTATACACCACATTCCTTGTTTCAGTTTTACAGAGTTTAATATTTTTTTTTTTTAGATCGTTCATTCATTCATTCCTTCATTCATTCATTCATTCATTCATATAACGTTAGTAGGCTAGGCTAGCGTTATGATGTAGGCCGAAAATGAGCTTCCCCTCTCTGACAGACCAGTAGCCGCCACTGCACTACACCATCCCCTATGTCCACTTGTGTGGATATTGAAGCTCCCCCTGATGTTGCAACCCCTATTTGGCCAACTGTCCCACATCCTCAGGTTACCCCTGGTCATTCTTCACCATATGTTCCATACACCCAAGTGCCTTCTAGAACCAGCTATCCTGAATCACATGTCCAGTTTAGCACTCCAGTACAAACCCGTTCCTGGGAAGAGGTGCCAGGCCCCATGCAGCTATGCACATCACCTAACCTTTCTTCTTCTTTCTCTGTGACCCAGCAGGATTTGCCCGGTGTACTCCCAACTCCTGGAAGAGAAATGCACCAACTTACTTCAAGGGTTCAAGGTAATTGGGATACACTACTGGATTTTGTAAAAACTCAGACAAAAGCAGTCAGTGAACTTACCCAGGGGCTGAAAGCAGCTTCTTCTCAGCACAGTGACCAAATTAATAACCTTTCTACCAAAGTGAGTGACAATCAGCAGCAAGTTCTCACCCTATTGGCCACGAGCGGAAAACGGGATGAGTCTGAGGCTGATCAGCTAACGAAAGCCATAAAACTCATCATATCAGGTGAACTTCAAAAAGTAGAATCTACTGTTGTATCTGAGGTACGCTTCATGGTGGATCAGCTCCAGCTGGAAGTACAACAAGACCTAAAAACCATGCAACAGCACTTTCAAAAAAGCCATGATCAGCTGACAACAGAAATACAGCAATGCAACAGTCAAACTGCTAGTCTTTGTACCAACTTGAGGAAGTTTGAGATGGAGATGACTGACCAATGCAAAACTCAAGAAAAGAAGATGGTGGATCTACTTAAGGAGAGACTACCATCCCCTCCTGTTTCTACTTCGCTCCCTTCCATTCCTCCTTCACCCTCAGTGACTGTACCTGCACTTGCACCTTCATCTGCTGTTACAGGGGTAAGAAGTGACCACCTGAAATTAAAGTTTCCCACCTTTGGAAGGCAATCCGACGACCCAGATCCATTGCTACATCTGGCCCGTTTTCAAGATTTTCTAGCATTACATCCCTTGGTTGATGCAGACCTGCTGGCCACTTTCCGAACTGTCCTGTATGGAACTGCCCGTGACTAGTGGGGAAGTTGCCAGATCGTCTATAACAACATGGAGTGAGTTTGAATCCGCCTTCCTCTCAGCTTTCCTCTCGGAGGATTATGAAGATGAGCTGGCAGATCGGGTCAGGAATAGGATCCAAGGAGAGAAGGAATCCATCAGGGATTTTGCATTCTCGTACAGAGCTCTCTGCAAAAGGTGGAAGCCTGCCCTGACAGAAAGTGACATGGTAAAATTGATCCTTAAAAATATCAAGCCCTATCTCGCCAGCCAGCTCCGCAGCAGAATAAGCACAGTCGAAGATCTAGTGAAGTTGGGTCATCAGCTGGAGAAGGATTATGCACAGCACCTCCAATATGAGGGACGTAAGGCCATAAAACCACCTACCACGCCACAAAGACCAATCCCTAACCAACCCGTGGAGAAGCCTCAAGTACAGTGCTGGAGGTGTAAAGGTTACCACTCACCTGGAACCTGCCCACATTTTCTGTCTGCTTCTTCCAATCAGCCATCTGATCAGTATCGTGCCAACAATAACAAGCGTTCCTTCCAACCTTTGAAGTCTGGGGGTCCGCCTCGCCAGCCAACTACCCCTTCCAGCAACGCGGTGTCTGCAGCAGCTACATCCTGGCCATCTATGACCACGGAAGAGAGTACCACTACCGGTTTCAATACCCCATATCAGCCAACTGCGGTACCACAACAATTAGTAATACCTATTAGTATTGGCACTTGGAGAGGGAAGGCTATACTGGATACAGGCGCAAGTTACACCCTCCTCCATGAAAACCTTTGGTCAGAGCTTAACCCACAAATCATACTTCACCCGTGGACCCTTGGACCTCTTTATTTAGCCAATGGTGTGGCAGAAGTTCCATTAGGCTGGATAAATCTGCCCATTATTCTCCATGATAAGACTTTCTCAGTGTGGGTGGCTGTCCTCACCTCCAAAGCCCTTGCTTATTCAGTGATCTTAGGTTTAAACTTTATATTCTCTAGTGGACTGCAGATTAACGTGACAGACAGGAAATATTCATTCAAGTCTGCCCCTAATGAAGACTACCCTTTTCAACCAGGTCAGGCCAGTATACCGGCATTGAAACTACCACACCTGGAAAAGAGACAACACCAAAAGAGCGTTAAGCAAAGCCTCTCCCTGCTTAGTTCCATTCCTCCACCCACACCCCCATTGTTATCAGGCCCACTTGACAACTTGGATGATCAAGAGTTCATTGACCTGGCTGTAAATTGCGCTCACTTACCACTGGAAGGAAAACAACAACTACGGCAAATCTTAGAGTCCAACCCCGAAGTGTGTACCCTTCGTCCAGGACGGACAGATGTTCTCCAACACCACCTCTATATCACCCATCCAGTGCCCATTAAACAGCGACCGTATCGCATGAGTCCTTCAAAGCAAGCTGTTGTGAGAGAGCAGCTGAAGGAGATGCTACAGGCAGGTATCGTGGAACCATCTCACTCTGCCTGGGCTTCACCTGTGGTTCTAGTTCCCAAAAAGGATGGTAAAATTGGATTCTGTGTTGATTACCGGAAGGTTAATGCTATAACAGAGAGTGATGCATACCCTCTCCCAAACATCACTGAGATTCTTGAATCCCTCTCTGGTGCGTCCATCTTTTCGACCATCGACCTTAACAGTGGCTACTGGCAGGTAAAAATGGACCCAGATAGCAAGCCCATGACGGCCTTCATCACTCCATCAGGGTTATATCAGTTTAGAGTCATGCCCTTTGGGTTAAAAAATGCCCCAGCGACCTTTCAAAGATTGATGGAAACAGTTTTGAGAGAATTGCGAGGTACCATCTGTTTTGTCTATATTGACGATATTATAGTGTATTCACAATGCATGGACCAGCACTTCCTCGATCTCCAGACAATTCTCCATCGATTGCTGACAGCTGGGTTGACTGTTAACCTAAAGAAGAGCAGGTTTTGTCTTCAGGAGTTGACTTTTCTTGGGCATGTGGTGAATATCCATGGTATCTCCACAGACCCGAGTTAGGTGGAAGCCATACGTGCATACCCTGTACCCCGTAATATCAAAGAGGTTCAACGCTTCCTTGGACTCTCCGGGTGGTACCACCGGTTTGTGCCAAATTTCTCTCGGATCGCGGAGCCCATTAATGTCATGCATTTAATTGGTCACCTCAATGTCAACAGGCTTTTGAACTGCCAAAAGCATGCCTTACTTCACCTCCCATCCTCGGACATCCCGACCTTGAATGTCCATTTATTGTGTATACGGACGCCAGCGACACCGGGCTGGGTGCTGTGCTGTCGCAGCGCAGGGACAAGGGCTCAGAGCAGGTGATTGCATATGCAAGTAGGACCCTAAACAAAGCGGAAACTAATTACTCAGCGACAGAGAAGGAATGTCTTGCTGTCGTGTGGGCGTTAGAAAGGTGGCAGCATTATTTAGAGCCCAAACTCTTCAATGTTGTGACCGATCACTCAGCCCTGCAGTGGGTAAGGAGCTCTACAAAAACAACCAGCCGACTTATCAGATGGGTTCTTCGACTGCAGAAGTTTGATTTTGTAGTTGAATACCGGAAAGGTAGGCTGAATGTAGCACCTGATGCTCTGTCCCGGATCCACACCCAACCTGGATGTAGCGTAAATGCCAGTCGAACTAAGGAATCAGACCTACCAATCTCTGCCGCTGCCATATGGGAGGAACAACACAAAGACCCTGATGTCAATTTTCCAAACAATGGCAGGACATGGCGATCATCTGAAAGATCAATATAAGGTAATAGAAGATAAACTGTACCACACAACACAGTTGAAGAGTGGCCAATGTCATTATCGGATATACATGCCCAACAGTCTGATTTTGACAGTCCTGCAACACTATCATGCAAATCCGTTAAGTGGTCAAATGGGTATTTACAAAACTTACCAGAGGCTGCATGACGTGGCTTTTTGGCCAGGGATGTGGGCGGACGTTAAGAATTACGTCAAAAGGTGTGTGAAATGCCAAACCCTAAAAAACGAAAATCGTAAACCTGCAGGAAAGAAATCAGCACCTCACATCCCAACGAAATGTTAGGAGTAGACATTATGGGACCAATGCCCCGTAGTACCCAACAGAATGAGTACCTTCTTGTCTTTGTGGACTACTTTACCCGCTGGGTGGAGCTGTTTCCCATGAGGAAGGCCAATGCACAAACCGTTGCAACGATTTTCAGGAGAGAGATTCTGACACGATGGGGTGTTCCGGACTTTATCTTATCTGATAGAGGTTCCCAGTTCCTTTCTGCTGTTTTTAAAGAGTTGTGTGGTAAGTGGAGTGTCTCACAAAAACTCACTACTGCCTACCACCCACAAACTAATATGACAGAGAGAGTAAACAGGACCCTAAAGTATATGATTGCTGCTTACGTAGACGATAACCATAAGAAATGGGATCAATACTTACCTGAGCTACGATTTGCAGTCAATTCAGCTGTCCAGGAGTCCATTGGCATGAGTCCGGCAGAACTCCACTTGGGGAGAAAATTGCAAGGTCCAATGGACAAACTGTTGCATGGTAGGAATCTCTCTCCCGATCTACCTTCCTATGATGTTGTCAATAATCTTGTCCAACTTCAATCAAAGGCCAAGGAGTGCTGCAAAAAAGCACAAAAAAGACAGCTTAGGAACTACAATAAAAACAGACGGGAGCTGTTCTTTAAAGAAAAGGACCGTGTGTGGCTCAAGAATTTTCCCCAGTCCAGTGCACAACATTACTTCAGTGCAAAACTTGCTCCAAAATGGAAGGGTCCTTACCGTATAATAAAGCAGCAGGGTCCGTTGAATTATCAAGTGGCATTGGAGGCCACAGGGGAAGATGTTTGCACTGTGCATGTGACTAATTTGAAACCATGTTACCCCACATCAGAGGAGTTTGAAATCCAAGAGAGGCAACGAATCCTTGAAATTTTCCAAGAATCCGATAGTGAGGATGAAGATTTCTTGGGTTTTTAATTCCCACTTTCCACCTTTTATCTTACAACCATGGGTTGTTTTCTCCAGTGGGGGAGAGTGTGGCAGTACGAGGAAAAAAGAGGGGTTTTCTTTTGCTGTGTGGCCGGATAGAGAGAAGGGAAGAGAGAGAGAGAAAACGGATTACCTGAGACAACCGCCTAGTTGGTGAGACTGAACGCATCGCTGCTGTTTGAGCCAGTCTGGGTCGCTGAAGCGGACGTGATTTTTCCGGGGCGGTCTCTGTAGTGCGGCATGCACTTTCGGCTGCTGGTTGCAGGGCGATGTAGTCTTTGGGGGCTGATGAGCGTGAGTGAGCTGCTCAGGTGACCGAACTCCTATTTAAACTTCCTTTAGTGTAAAAGACTCCAACCAAAAGAAAAAACAGTTTCCTCCCTGCCATTACCGGCCCGAGCTCAGTGCTCCTCTCAAACACACACAAACACCCACACTACACTAACACGCAAACATACCTGAACATTCAAGCACGCACATTCATCACATCGCACTAAGGCAAAGACCTTTTCCATTTCCTAGTGTTTGGTTCGATATAGCGTGTAAAAGTTTTTTTCGTGATTGTAAGAACGGATTGGTTGAATGTTTTTCTTTATTTAATTTGCTTGCGTTGAGCAACGAACCTGTTGAAATTATTTTTTTTTATATTTTTTAAAGAAAAAATTTTTTTTTTGTTTATTTTGACTTGAAACCAAAGTGATCTCTTTATATACTTTTTCATCCTCTCTGTTTCCAGTACCTCCTGTTGAGGAAATGGTGTGTGAAATTAAGGGTTCTTAATTAATTTTTTTATTTATCTCCTTTGTTGGTGTTTTGTGTGATGTTCTTACATTCATTGTTTCTGAAAAATATTCCGAAATACCCACTGTCACGGATCCAGCCAACCAACCAGCGTCAGACCCTACAGCTCAACCTTCCCATTCCTGCTCACCTGAGTATTAAGTCATTGCACCTGCCGCTGCCCAATCAAGACGTGCATATAAACCCGCACTCACAGACTCCTAATCGTCTGGTCTCGTCTATCGCGTATGTGAAAGACTTACCCGACTCCTGATCTCCAGTTCTCAGATCCTCTTCGTCCTCATCGTCATCGACGTCATCTTCAGCCGTTGGCTCAGTGGCCTACCATTCTCCTCTTCCCTGAAGTACACCAGGACTTGTGTTGTGGAAGTTAATAAGTCTCTCGGATACTGGGCTTTCACATCCGTTCATCTCTGCGGTGTTTCCCCTGAGTATTATCACTTCATTAAAATTCAGTGAATTCTCATCTTGTCTCCTGTGCTTCAGTGGTGCGTGACAGAAGACCAGACCTCTATTTCACGAAGATATGGACCCCAGTTCTCCGACCACGTCACAAATCGATCCATTTGCCGAACTCGTTAATCAGCTCCGGCAGTCACTCTTTCCTCCAGGTGCCGCTTCCTCACCTGAACTGCTGGCCGGTCCTATGGCCCTACCAGCACCGTTCAGTGGCGCGGCGGAGAATTGCAGCGGCTTTCTACTTCAGTGCACCTTATTGTTTGAGATGCAACCTCAGCGCTTCCCCACAGATAGAGCCAAGATCGCATTTATTATCTCACTGCTCTCTGGTCGTGCTCTCCTGTGGGCTAAAACCATCTGGGAACAAGCTGGGCCTGCAACTCGTACCCTGGAAACCTTCGTAACACATTTTAAGGAGGTATTTTTGATCAATCTGCAAACTCCCTTTCTGTACATGACCAATTATATCACCTAAAGCAGGGAAGATCCTCGGTGGCGGAGTATGCAGTGAAGTTCCGCACCTTAGCAGCTGCGAGCGGATGGAATGAGGCTGCTCTCATCACAGCTTATAGACAGGGGCTATCCCCATCTCTCCGATTACATCTCGCCATCTATGATGATAGCTTTGGTATGGAGAATCTGATCCAACGTTCTATCCGGGTAGCCCAGAGGCTAGCAGCATGTGATCTGGGATTGCCCGCGCCTCCTACTTCACCCACCACCACCGCAGTAGCCCTATCTTCCCCAGTGCAATATCCTCCAGCATCAGCCATCGAACCGATGCAAGTTGACGCCTTCCATCTCTCACCTGCTGAACGTCAAAGACGGCTGCAACAACACCTGTGTCTTTACTGTGGAGCAGATGGTCATCTCACGTCTGAATGCCCCGTTCGTCCACCTCGTCCAGCGGTGAGTAGCCTGACCTCTAGGGCTGAAGTTGTATCATTAGTCTACTTTCCTGTATCGGTGATCTCTGCCACAAATTCCATTTCAGCGAAGCCCCTCATTGACTCGGGCTCCGCAGGAAACTTCATTTCCAGACACCTCGTCAGCCAGTTCCACATCCCACAAATCCCTTGCCAGAAGATGAATGTACACTCCATCCTGGGGAAACCTCTCGGAAAAGGTATTATTTCTCACTGTACACCATCCCTTACCCTACGCATTGGGGTAACCCATTATGAAAGGATCTCCTTGCTGGTGCTGGATGGATCAACAGCAGATATCATCCTGGGACGCCCTTGACTTAGGCAGCATAACCCTCACCTCTCCTGGACTACTGGCGACATCCTCTCTTGGAGTGCCTCCTGCTTTGAAAGTTGTCTAAAACTCCCTACTAGACCCTCTTCCCCTACTAGATCAACCCAGTTACTCCTCCAGGCCACAACCATCGAGTGTCCCAGAGGTCAGCAAGATATAGCAGTCCCAGAAGAGTATAGCCCATTCCGGGATGTTTTTAGTAAGCAACTCGCCACCCGTTTGCCACCGCACAGACCATGGGACTGTGCTATTGAACTGCTGCCAGGTGTGACCCTACCTAAGGGAAGAGTGTATCCCCTATCCATCCCAGAACAGAAGGCCATGGAAGAGTATGTAGAAGAGGCTCTTCGTCAGGGTTACATCCGCCCTTCTACATCCCCTGCCGCTTCCAGTTTCTTCTTTGTAGCCAAGAAAGACGGAGGCTTAAGACCATGCATTGACTACCGGGCCCTTAACAAGCAGACCGTACAGTACAAATATCCCCTTCCCCTGGTACCAGCGGCACTCGTGATGTTGAGAGGGGCTTCCATTTTCACCAAGCTAGACCTGCGCAGTGCGTACAACCTCATCCGGATACGGAGGGGCGATGAATGGAAGACTGCCTTCATCACACCTTCAGGGCACTATGAATACAGGGTCATGCCATACGGACTAGCCAATTCACCCTCCGTATTCCAGGCCTTCATGAATGAGGTATTCCGGGACTACCTACATCGGTTTGTGATCATTTACATTGATGACATCCTCATATACTCGCAGAACGAGGCCGATCATCATCTCCATGTGGCACAGGTCCTCCAAAGACTTAGGGATAATCACCTGTACCTCAAAATCGAAAAATGTGAATTTCACCGCTCCTCTATTCAGTTCTTGGGCTACATCATTGATGCCAGGGGAGTACAAATGGATCTGAAGAAGGTGGAAGCTGTCCGGCAGTGGCCCATTCCCACTTCGGTCAAAGAACTCCAACGATTCTTGGGTTTTGCAAATTTTTATCGCCGCTTCATCTGTAACTTTAGTACCTTAGCAGCTCCCCTCACTTCCCTCCTACGGAAGACACCCAAGCATCTATCATGGTCTCCAGCAGCATCTCAGGCATTCTCCCAGCTAAAATTAGCCTTCACTACAGCTCCCACCTTTGATCCACCCTAACGCGGAATTACCCTTCATTGTTGAAGTTGATGCCTCTACGACAGGTGTGGGAGCGGTGTTATCACAGCGGGTGGGTGTTCCACCGAAGCTCCATCTGTGCGCCTTCTTCTCCGAGAAGTTATCCCCGGCGGAGCAGAATTATTATATTGGCAATCGAGAACTGCTAGCCATCAAACTAGCATTGGAAGAATGGCGTCACTGGCTGGAGGGAGCCAATCATCCATTTGAAGTTATCACTGACCATCGCAACTTAGAGTACCTCCGGGAAGCTAAACGCCTAAACCCTCGTCAAGCCAGATGGGCATTATTCTTCACCCGGTTTAAATTCACAGTGACGTATCGTCCAGGAACAAAGAATCAAAGGGCCGACGCCCTTTCCCGCATTCATGCCCCAGACCAAGCCACCAGTCTACCAGAATCCATTCTCCCTCCAGCCATCATCGTCAGTCCCATCCATTGGGCTCTAGATGATCAGATCGCCCAAGCAACTCTTACTGAACCTGCTCCACCGGGAGTCCCCGAGGGTCTGACCTATGTCCCATCAACTCTAAGACTGTCCCTCATGAACTCCGTACACTCTTCCTTAGGGTCAGGACATCCAGGGAGCCAACGAACCCTCTCGCTCATCCGCAACAGATATTGGTGGCCTGGCATGGCCAGAGAAATCAAACGCTTTGTTCAAGGATGTTCTACCTGTGCCATCTCCAGCGTACCACACCATCTTCCCGAGGGGAAGTTACTTCCACTGCCTATTCCTCGCCGACCCTGGTCACACCTAGGAGTGGATTTCATTTCGGATCTGCCCAACTCTAACTCCTACACTTGCGTTCTGGTGGTGGTAGATCGTTTCTCAAAGGCCTGTCGCCTTATTCCACTAAAGGGTCTGCCATCAGCCATGGAGACTGCTGAAGCCCTATTAAATCAGGTATTCCGGAACTATGGGCTACCCGAAGACATAATCTAGGACCGAGGACCTCAATTTATTTCCCAGAGTTTGGAAGGCCTTCTTCCGTCTCCTAGGTGTATCAGTTAACCTAAACATCTGGCTACCATCCGCAATCGAATGGGCAGACTGAAAGGAAGATTCAGGAGATCGGACGCTTCCTGAGGTCGTACTGCCATGGCCACCAACATACTTGGAGCCGGTATCTTCCCTGGGCCGAGTACGCTCAAAACTCTCTCCGCCAGTCCACCACAGGCCTAACACCTTTCCAATGCGTGCTTGGCTTCCAGCCACCTCTGTTCCCCTGGTCAGGAGAGCCCTCTGAGGTCCCAGCAGTCAACTATTGGTTTCAGGAGAGCGAGAGGGTCTGGGACTCAGCACATGTCCATCTGCAAGGGGCAGTTAGGGAGGCACAAGATCCAGGCAGACATTCACAGAGCAGTAACACCTACATACCTCCCTGGACAGAAGGTCTGGCTCTCTACTAGGGATATACGCCTCCGGCTGCCCTGCCGCAAGCTGAGTCCCAGATACATGGGGCCATTCACTATTTTAAGGCAGATCAATCCTGTCACTTATCGTCTAAAATTACCTCCAAATTGCAGAATTACCCCTACCTTCCACGTATCTCTACTAAAACCTCACCGACCTTCTCTTCTCCCTTCTCCCACAGGGTCTGATGTGGCTGAGGTACCTCCTCCTCCAATCGAACCGGAGGAAGACCCCATCTACACCGTACGTGCCATCCTGGATTCACGGCGACGAGGAGGCCAACTGGAATATCTCATTGACTGGGAGGGCTTCGGTCCTGAAGAAAGGTCCTGGATTCCACATGAGGATGTTCTAGACCCTGCCTTACTCCAGGAGTTCCACACCAATCACCCCGATCGCCCAGCACCCAGAGGAAGAGGCCGTCCTCGTCGCCACCATCATCGGGCTTCAGGAGCTGCCCGTGGAGGAGGGGGTACTGTCACGGATCCAGCCAACCAACCAGCGTCAGACACTACAGCTCAACCTTCCCGTTCCTGCTCACCTGAGTATTAAGTCATTGCACCTGCCGCTGCCCAATCAAGACGTGCATATAAACCCGCACTCACAGACTCCTAATCGTCTGGTCTCGTCTATCGCGTATGTGAAAGACTTACCCGACTCCTGATCTCCAGTTCTCAGATCCTCTTCGTCCTCATCGTCATCGACGTCATCTTCAGCCTTTGGTCAGTGGCCTACCATTCTCCTCTTCCCTGAAGTACACCAGGACTTGTGTTGTGGAAGTTAATAAGTCTCTCGGATACTGGGCTTTCACATCCGTTCACCTCTGCGGTGTTTCCCCTGAGTATTATCTCTTCATTAAAATTCAGTGAATTCTCATCTTGTCTCCTGTGCTTCAGTGGTGCGTGACACCCATGACAATGAACTTGTGAATTATTTTTATTTTTGTTTTTGTTTCCTTATTAGTTTGGTGAAAATATATTACGGTGAATGTGAACTTTCTTTGTGTGAGACTCTGATTTATGTTTGTAATCGGTGGCTAATAGAGACTTTCCGGGGTAAAAAAGCAACAAGTAGAATTTGTATTTTGACAAGATTAAGCTTGTCTGGCGCCCGAACTGTGTATAATTAAGTTAGACGTTTTATTTAACTTTCTTTGGGCCTGCTACCTTTACAGTGTAAGATTTTAGAACAAAAAATAAAAATAAAAAATGCTGTTTGAAAATACATGTCTATAAAACTCTGCCATAAAAACATTCAGTTGTGTTAAATTTCAAATGTTTAATATTCAAGTTAAAAAAATACAATTCATTAAATGCCACATAATATTCAGTTTTGTTAAATGATACTTGTCAATAATTCAAATTTACACGATACAAATTCAATTAGTTTTGTCATATTATAAGCTCCAAACTTCTCATATTTTCTCCTCACATTTGACTCTCCTCTAAAATTTCAGATGAGGGACAAGACTGTTATTTGTGCCATTTATTGACAAATATGAGCCATTTGATCAATTACATTTAAGGATTTTTAGTGCAAAAATTGTAAGTTAGGCGGTTTTCCATAGAAAAGTCTTCTCATGGGGGAGATACATTAATGTATGTGAGAGTGTGTTGCTAAAGTGCAGAGTGGCCAGAAGAAGCTGCAATGTGGACCAGATTTTATGTCAAAAGCCAAAAGTCTTTCTGTGCAACATCAGAGGAACAGTAGAAACAACATGGCATCAGATACTAATGAATGCTGTTTGGGTACAACAGTCCTACAGCGGGCAGCACTCCACATCAATGGTCTATATCCCTCACATTACACAGAAATGTACCACTAACAACATGCAGTCACATGCATTTATCAACCTAGTTTCAATAAACAACTTAACACCTGTTTCTGAATAAAAATTAAAAGATAAAAGCAACAACAGTTACTGTAATACAAAGAATAATAGATTCATGCTAGGAAGATGTTTGTATCTGACTGTAAACTGATCGATGATATATTGCAAATGACAGTATTTATAATCAAAATATAATAACCTACAGAAAGGCACCTCCTAATATCACCCATGCATAGGTAATAGCTGAAAAGCAACCACTGTGAAATCTTTATGCATGCATTCTTACTCTACCCCAAAAAAGTTTGCATGACCTTGCATTTGAACCACACACATTCTGCTTTTAATCTCCATAGCTGAACCAACCATGACCTTGTATAGCACATTACTTCAGGTGAAGTTTGGGCTGAAGTCATCAAAGAGCTATTATGGGAAACTCAAGAGTTTTTGATAAAGAGTTCTGATAAGTTTTCCAGCAGGATTCAAAACCAACCAGAATGACTCAACCCGTTTTTACCTTTAACTGGTATCTGTATTAACTCTGAAAACCAGCTAGATCACTATTTGTAGAACTGATAAAAAAAAAAAAAAAAAAAAAAATGAACGCACAATATGCTGTTGTCTGTCCTAACCAGGTGTGATACAACAGGATTTCAGTGGCAGGCTATTAGTCTGTTCACAGTGAATAGTTAGGACAAAAAAACACGATACCTCTGCTTGTCAATTTATAACATCTGGTAAGGACACAATGTTGAGGAACTAGAAAATACAAAATTAATATTTACTAGTAACAACTTATTACACAGTTGGTTTGTGCTGTCAAAAAGTTGTGTATACTGAGTGCTAAACTTTACAGTTGTTTACTTGTCATTTTAAGGTGTCCTACTTTCAGTGTAATTACACATAAGTACTCAGTAAAATTAATTAACAACGTACTGAAATTACCATGGTTTATTGTTTAGTGTTAGTTGCCTGTAATTGTATACTTTATTTTACAGTGTTTTTGTTATGCATATATTTACTTACTAGTTACTAGTTTACCCAGTATTTGTACCTTCGGAGGCCTGTGGGTGAACTCCGAGATTGAAAGCAGGGATAAAAATCAAGGGATGGTATCCACTAGACATGTGACATACAAGACAATTCCTTTAAATATGTAAACTAGAAAGAAGTTCTGCTATGCTGACAGAGTGAGCTTGTTTACTCTTAGGTGGATTGCACAGTGCCAATTCTGACATTCTTTAGTGCTGGCATATTAATCATTCTTGGTTACTTGCACTGTGTATAACGTTTGTCATCAGCATCTTGAACAACAGTAGAAACTGGCTGCATTCCAGACAGACAGCAAGCTGACCTGAAAATTGTGTCAAAACATCCCACCAGTCTCTTTGTAACCCAATCCCAGATGAACGGATAGAGCACAATTCTTAGAACATCTGTTGAGGTGTACAATGCGAAATTACAAGCACAGTTTTACAAAGAATAGCAAAATGGCTGCCATTGCATTTTAAGCCTTCCTAGTTTATGTGTTTGGTCCTTGTATACTGTTACATTCTTTGCAATCTCCAGACATCACAGATTCACAAAACATGCACTCTTGTTTAGATGATGTGGAAATGCTGATACTTTATCAAAGCTACCTGCATGAACAGGAGTTTTCTTGGCTGCATATTGGCATGTAGCCCGTAAGCGTCAGTAATGTCTACGTGCAGATCAGAGATTTTGAGTGTGAACTGGCAATGGTTTTTGGCCTTGTCGGAAAGTTTAAAGAAATTTCAGTCTAACCTGAACAGTTCGGCATCAACGACTCATGCATTCATAGTAAACATTTGTGAGCATATCATTTCATGCACATACCCTTCCAGTGTGCAATGATCACTGAACCGAGTGTCAGCTGGGAACGGTGTTAAATTGGTTCATGAAAAAAAAAAAAAAAAATTGATAATCATGTGAAGAATATCTTTAAAATATTTAAATTGACTTTTAGTTTACAAAACAAAACAGTAAAAACCTTTCTAAGAATAGGGTGTAATACAGGGTGTGAAAGTCTTTGTTTTTTTTTTGTTTGTTTGTTTTCAACATATGATTACTGAAAGGAGATAAATGTAGGACACAACTTAAAATTACATTTTTGGAAGTTACAATGAATACATTTTGGCATCTTTCCTGGCTGAAATGTAGCTCTGTACTAAGTGTACCAACAAAAAGGCATTATTGACAGTGTAATTTTGGCCATTGTATGATTTTGTTATTATGCAGGTAACTGCCCTCATGAATGAAGAGGTAGCACTACAAGTCTGTGTTTTGGGCCCATATGCTTAAAGCTTACATGGGTTTCTCCAAAGGTTGTATAATGTGGTGGTGGTAGCCCAGTGGTTAGGAATGTTGGTACAATGATTGAATGTTCAGTGGCAGATAGAGGTGACATGGGATTGTATCCTGTCAATGTGCCCTTGACAAGCTAATGTATAAGACAAATGGTATCTTAGGTATCTCATGCTCACCAAAAACATATGACCTATAAGACACTGTCAGATGCAATGCTAAACTTTAATTAATTTCCTGAATTTTTTTATTTATAAATATTACCATAACTCTATGAGGCTGTACAGTAATTATTTTACTAGTAAGAGGTGGTCTTGATTTCATGCTTAAAATCCCCTTAACCCTGGCAAAGTGAATGCAACCCACAGCCTTGTGTGGCTTGTTGCTTTTATAACATGACTACAACAACTTTACAGCTCTCTTTTATAGTTATATATTTTTTTTTATTGTTTATTTATTTATTTATTTTTTTTGATGACATTTATAGACAGGTTTAGTCATTTAATTTTATTTATTTATTTATTTTTTTTGCGAAAATTATGCTTGCTGATTGTGACCATTATTGAGTTTGGATGCTATGTGTTGATATCTGTGTTTGTTTACCTGACATCTCAAAATAATATGATAATACATAATATTACAACAGCTACTAATCCTACTGTATTACCGTTAAATAATAATAATAAAAAAAAAGATTGTAAATAATAGTAATAATAATAATAATAATAATAAAGATAACTGGAGTATGTTTTACAAGAAAATACTTGTAAAAGTCTTTCTACTTCATAATTTCACATGCATTCTACTGTATTACCTTTTAGATTAAATTCATTAAATGTATTTAAAAGTAAATAAGATCCAAGTTCCCAGCCAAAAGGACTCTAATCACCATTATGATTATTGTTGAAACAAAATTCAGCTATTAACTATAGAATTAAGCATGACATGTTGTTGTTGTTTTCTTCATAACACAGAGCTGGCCCATCATCTCTGTCATAAAAATTAAGCAGGACTTCTCAAAAACAGCTCAGTTCTGAGCTTGCTTGATAGTCCATTGAGATAAGACTGAAGAAGACACCTTTCCGTGAGAATCCTTATCTCAGCAGGAAGAGAAAGCCAAAAAAATGTACTGTCTTCTTAAAGAGGCATGAATCTGCTGGCTAAGCCACCGCCTTCCTGATAGTCATCTTATAGTCAGGATATTGTGCATCTCCACTGATAAGCAATCTGCCAGCTGCCTGAATTCCATCAGGTTATTTGCCTTTTCTCTCCCTCTCCCTCACTCTACCTCCTTTCCCTGTTTTTTTTTTTTTTTTTTTTTTGCCCTTCTTTTTTTGATCATCACAAAGTGGCATTACAAGCAAAACAGCCATTAGCTAGAAGCCACATCTGAGGCCCAACAGAGGTAGGATGGGTTTTCCTCTTTCTTTCTTACCATTACTGGAGTTTCTGAGAAAAAAAAAAGTGGATGTTTGGAAATGTAATCACATTACACTGATATAGTGATTTATGTCTATGTAGAAAATAAATCATTTGTGTGTAAAGAGAGATGGACTGATTAGCTCTTCACACCTTTCATCAGATGAAAAAGAAGGTGATCAAACAATTGCTTGTGTAATAGATCTGTTCTGACATAGTTGGATTATACAGAGATAGGAGACTCATCTGGTCATACTCATAAGTCCTAGAGACATAGGGGCCATTAGGAATAGAACTGACAAAAGGCACTGCACAGTGAGTTACCGCTTTCAGCATAAACATCACCACTGAATAAACCAAAGCAGTCAATGATACTAAACTATTTATTATAAAAGCCTGTTTTTTTAAGAATGTATTTTGTATGTAACAATGAAGGCTTTTGTTACAGTTATTGTTTCTTTTATTCCGTAATTTAAAAGCACATACATCAATATTAATAATATGGCTCATATTTAGGGCTAGAGCTAAGTATTAAATTATCTAATATTAAACTTAGTGCAGGTAACATTTGTGCCATGGACATGAAAGATACTTCAAATAATGTGGCTATTTGAACAGAGGGGTCTATTTCTAAACAAAGGGACTTTCTACAACAGGCAAACACACACACACACACGAAAGAAAAAAACAAAAAACTGAAACCTACAGTGCAGTTAAAATTTGAACCTCATGCAGATAAACCACTCAGAATACTTTATCCGATAGCAACACCTTGGCAACCAGCCACACTGCTTAGCATTGTTAACAGGTAAGCAGCACTTACGTTTACTTCAGAAAACTGTTAAAAACCTTCTTTTTGTACTCTATTCTCAATGACAAAGAACAGATTAAAACACACCATGTACATCTTGTACATGTTTTCATTGATTACATTTTATCTGCCTTGTTCTCTTAATTTTTTCCAAATGCTAGCTCATTCTCGTGACCATGGTTCTTTGCGTGGGCCTTTTCACATGTCAGTCTCTGTTTGAATAGAGAGATATCTGATTGCCAGAGATACGGGGCCCCGATTTCAGCTTCTAGTCCTTTGATGAGTACACACTGAGGCTGTACTTCAGTAGCTGATAAGCATTTCATTTCATATTATTGTCTTCTGCACTGATGAAAGTGGACTGTACTGTGATGCTGCTGAACAGATATAGAGTTTTTTTTTTTTTTTTTTTTTATAGATGACTCATTTATACAGTGTTACTTTTTCTTTTGATTTTAGATTACTGCTAAACTTCACAAGAAATAAAATTTTCCCACCTCAGTATCAGAGTTATTCTAGAGGAATTAACAACCACAGACAGTGGGAAACGTGCCAATTCCATTCTGATTAATGGTCAACAAATTTAAAATGGCTAATCATTTAAAATTTCAAATGGGCTGACTCGATTACTGTTATGAACAAATCAATTCTGGTAGTACCACTCAGCTTCGGTGTGCCTTGCAATAAATCAAACACACTGAACAAAAATAAAACATTAATAACTGATAATAATTGTTTAAAAAAATAAAACCTGATAACTCCAAAAAGATTTGAGGATGAATGTAACAGGATTGAAAATGGCTGACAGCCTTTGCTATTTTTTTTTTTTTTCTATAGCACATTAGTTATAGACAATATTCAGATTTTGTTTAATAACAGAATCAAAATGCGTTTGGCCATTACAAGTAAACATTAAACACAGTATACAAAGGGTTGAAAAGAAAGTGCGCGGACAAAGACAACAAAACAAAACATATAAATCATTTTGGAAAAATAGTAATCAAAGATACATACAATCGACACTTATAATTTTACAGCAGAATATTAGATTACTTCTGACTAGTTAAAAAAAAAAAAAAAAAAAATTAAATTAAAACCCTATTCAAAATTTCCTGCCTATATGTACCTTAGCTTTTCATCAGATTTGGTTTACCAAACAAACATCATTTTAAAAAAATGGGTTTCAGTGATAAATTGCCCCTCTGTAATGACCTCCAGTGTGTGCCCCTGCCTTCAGGCTGCGCTGATGTTTAGCGTTCTAGGTTAATGAGGGGGAACAAAGATCAACAAGCAGAAGCTGCCCAACATAAACATACAGGGGAAAGTATTTAGTGCAAACTATGAGCCCAACAAGGCTGAGTGCAGTCAACGGCCCCAAATTCTGCTCTTTGTAATCTGATGCGTACTATAAACACATCACACCCACTCACACTCACACTTATAATCGATGGACAGTGTAAAACTCAACAAGAGCACACCTGGCTGTCAGGTTTAGCACAATCAGGTGTGTTTCGGGGAGTCAGAGGTTTGGGGTGCTGTTTGATTTATGATCAGGTGACAATTTAAAAATATTACATGGAAAGTTGGTATTGTTGTAAAGCAAGTGCATCTGATTATCTTGATAAATAGAATTTATTATTATTATTATTATTATTATTATTATTATTATTATTATTATTTTAAATAGCATGTTTACAAAATAAATAAATAAATAAATAAAAATTCTGGAAAATCTTCTACATCTATTTTATTTATTTTTATGGACAGCCATTGTGTGTCTGTGTGTGTGTGTGTGTGTGTGTGTGTGTGTGTCATGTGTGGGACGGTTACCGCATTACCCAGCAATTACCGCGGTCACCGTGTACAGCGGGTCTGCACAAAAAAAAAAAAAAAAAAAAATTGAAAAAAAAAAAGAAAAAAAAAAAAAAGATTGCCGCAATCTGAATTTGCCTTCGGCCGACATTCAACAGAATTTCGGGAGAACAGAATTTTCAAATGAGCATTAATGATCCAGTTTAATCTATATTAATTCCAAGATCAGTGAGATTACTCTAGATTAAAAAAAAAATGTATCTAGCAAAATTCTAATAGGCTAATAGCATTCATTTGTATTGATTTTAGTGCCTAGAGTACCTGTGATATGTTTGTAGCATATATATGAATTCATTTCATTTTAACTAAAGGCATAAAAATACATCATGAGGGAAAGCCAAAAAAATAGCAGGACTCAGTTTTAATTGGCCACGCGTGCTATTTCTTTTCTCTACAGTGGTTGCGGCAGCCGCCAATTGGCATTGACCCTTCAATCGAAATATTTTATTATGTCCTAACAATATTTATTTAAACACTCTATATTATAAATATTATTTATATTATTTATTTATATTAATATTTTTACACCATTCTTACCTATAATATCTCGTGTGCGCTGTGGATCTCAGTGTGGTAAGGCTCCATTTAATTTATAACGCCATGCTAGTTAATTTAACAAAGTGTCGCTGATCACAATACCGTCATTGTGTTTTAAACTATAATATATTTATATTTTATCTTATTTCTAAATATTTGGCCCTTATTTATAAGTAAAAACCCACCAATAGTGTGAGCAGCAGCGAAGCAGAGACATTGATTATAAATATTATTAAAGTTTAATTATCGCCTTGAACACACATGAGAACCTAAAGCGCACACGAGGATATAGGCTAAGTTAATTATAAATATGTGCTATATCCCTAAACTAATATTTATATTCATTATAGAGTTTTTAAATAGATTAATTGTAGCCTATATGTCTACATCATTTATATCACCTAGGCTATATGCCTTCGTTATTAAATAGCCTTCATTAACCAGAGAAAAAAAACGCAACACGTCAATATAGCCAGGAGAGTAAAACAACAAATCATCCTAATTCATGTATTTCTAAGTAGTTGCTGTACACTGCTAAAAAAAAGAACATGTAAACCCCATAGCACTGTCGTGTTCTGACAAGGTCACTTTAAGGGACAAATGTACTGTTGTGCAATGGAAACTAGAAGTATTTTTAGTTTTTCAGAAACTGTTTTTTAAGTTATGTTGACGTCTTCAGGGCCCTTTATGACAAAGACTGTTTTTAGCAAAATGTATTTCTTATTCTAAATGTTAAAATAATAAATTTTAAAAAAACGTGTTCATATAATTGCCTCTGGCGCGCAAAGTCCGTTATAATTCGTATTGTTGCCACAGAGATCACGTGGACGACTGTTCCTGCAATCTAGTAAGCCCTGGATTCCCACGCAGACCATAAATCACCTTCTGCTTTCCAAGTAAAAATAATTTGTAGATACGTGTGTTCAGTTTACTTTTCACAAAAATTGTTTTCTAGCAAAAAAATATGTTTATTCTATGTGAAATAATCAATGTTAAAATAAACGTCATGCTAAATTGCTAAACGACGCGTACTGCCCATCGATCAGGTTTAATAGAAATTAATTAAAAAAATATGAAAAATAAACATGCAGGGGGTAATTTATTAATGATCAATACGATTAAATAAAAATGTGTTTGTTTTTTGTTTTTTATGATGCCTTTTCAATTTTCAATTGCATTTTTCAAGATCGCCCCAAAAAATAATGAAGGCTGGGGGGGGGGGGGGGGTAAATTTGTTTGTTACCACATAATGTTTTCATATAAGAAAAATTTTATTTCACCAGGCCTAGTGTTTTCAGTTTTTTGTCAAATAATGTCAACACATTCTCACCTAAGGCTTAACTTTTACCATTCAGTTCAAAAAACACCACATTTTATTTTCACAAGCATATATCCCCAATCACAATTTCACACCAATCACTACATTCCCAACCAAACATTAACCTCACCTAACATCTTCAACCAATATCAAATTACATGCCACACACCTTATTGAAACTGTTGTGAAATGGAAACTTTTATTTATTTTTAGTTTTTATGATTTATATATTACCACCATTTTATGAACTATAGACAATTTTAACTTAAATTCAAATCTTTTTTTGAAAATTAAAATTTTAATCAATTTATAAATCAAAAATATGTGTAGATACTTTACTTTTCCTTTTTGTTCCTCAACTATTTATATTATTTTAAGATGTTAAACTCAAATATAGATAAATATGTGTAGAACCCCTTTTTGTTCCTCACTAAAACTGCCAAATCCTATATAGACAATAAAAATGTTGAAGTACAGAACATTTAACATTTCACATAGATTGTAGTACTGCAGGATATATATACACCTTTCTATACAGTTCTCTAAATATATTTCCCTTCTTATTCTGATTTGTTAAAATCCCAAAAAAAAAAAAAATTTTAGTTCCTTTAAGAATATCACTGACTGCATGCCTTGCCATGTAGAGCATGGAGGGTACAAATGTCATCGTCAGGTCACTTTGTGTGTGTGGCTCCAACACTGAATGTGGAAATAGAGGTGGCAGAGTAAAGTACTCCCCTATGAAACTTAATCCAAACATCTGCAGGATATCCCCCTTTACTGTGATGCTAAATGAATTTCTGTGCAAACCAAATCTTGTTTGAATTTCTTCATGACAGATGGATTACTCTTGCACTTTTTTATGTATTTTTTGTTCTTTGTATCACTGACCTGGGATTATCAGGTTATGAAAAGCCACAGATTGATACACAAAATTAATTTGAAGTAATCTATCAAATTATTATGACATAATTAGACAAATATCTAAAGACTTGTTTTCAGCAAAAATTTAATTGTAAAATGATTTATAGTAAGTTCAAATGATAACCTACAAATAATCTTTTTTGTAGGTAAAACAGACCTCCATCATAACACAGGAAATCACCACTGCATAATGAAAAATAACACATAACAGCTCTGTTGGCTTACAAAATGAAAATCATTGTCATACTGGTGCTGTAGTTACTGCTACTAATAGGG
This sequence comes from Cyprinus carpio, assembly GCF_018340385.1. Lineage (NCBI taxonomy): Eukaryota > Metazoa > Chordata > Actinopteri > Cypriniformes > Cyprinidae > Cyprinus > Cyprinus carpio. Next base: position 8,929,251 of record NC_056595.1, on the reverse strand, counting down.
TGTGTTTTGTTTTGGGTGAGGCCTAGGCCACACAAAACCCTTCCGATTAAAATGCAAAAACAAAGAACAGTAACTACCACAATGTTGACATATGACATCTTCTACCTCACTGCCCATCCGGCCTGACCTTCATAGACCTGTATCAAACAGTATGGCCCACTGGCTTTCACCTGCTCATATTCATATAATTTTGGTGTAAACACTTCTGCAGTGGGACAGCACTTTGACCTCTGTGACTGTTAAGAGTGTTTGACTTGCGTTCAGGTCTTTCGATCAGTGTACCTGTGTATCCTGACTATGATAAGTAACACACACACACACACACACACACACACACACACACACATGCACGTTTACTTATCTAAATGGGGTCACTTTTATTGTTTTAATGTACAGATAGTTATACATTTTATAACCCTACCCTTAAGAGAAAACTTTATACATTTTTACAATAAATAAATAAATAAATAAATAAATAAATAAATAAATAAATAAATAAATAATCATTATACCAGTTTTACAAACAAGGGAGGTTTTTAGAGATTTTGTCAGGTTTTGCTCACATTTGGGTACAAATTTAGGACATCTTACTAAGGACACTTTTTATTTTTTATAACTCTTTAAAAAACAGTTAGCCTAACTTCTTCAGCTGCTCTGACAGGCCAATTTAAGAACTTTTCAAAATGTATAAGATTTTAGCTTCTGACATATGTGACTTGTATGAACCTGTATTTTGTTTTTTTGCTTTATATGCAATATTAAGGCAGAACACAGACATTAAGAAATAATAGTTACAGCAATAGTAGGTTGCAACAGGAAAAAAGTTATTTTGATATTCTTTTTGTTTTTCAAGACACCAACAAAAACACTACAGTACTTTCATAAACAACTGTTTGTCACTATGCACTGCAAAATTGAGGCTAATGAGGTCACTGTTTACATCACTTCATTTTGAGATCCTAATTTAATCTAACATTTAATAGCTTTTAAAATACTGTACACTTAAGTTAATCACGTGAACCTCTAAAACTATCATATTTATATCGAGACAAAATATTGATGTTGGGTAACAGGCCTATTACTATATTTAGATACATTTTAGATGGAAAAAAAATAATCATGTAATAACATTTAATTTTTTTTTTTTTTGGCATTTTCTTTTACACAAATTATGATTCTCCATTTTCAATATAAATACATTTTTGGTCTAGTTTGAACTGGAAAAGGCTGATTACCCCTTGGCTGCTAGTTGGTCAAACTAGTCTTAACATGGTGAATGTTTATGCAACTGGAGTGAGCAGATTGCGCCACCTGTCGGTGAAACAGCTCGGGAAATCACGGGACGAGAGTAAAAAGTTATTTTTGACGTGAGAACATAGTCTGGACTATTTTTGATTGTTCCTGGTTAGGTAGAGTCTGGTATTTGAGAGCTGTGGCGTGTTTTCATTTACAAGATGTTGGATTTTTAATTTGCTATCAGCCAACTTGAGGTATGGACCGTGTTTGGAAATTCATGTACAACAGATAAGACCTTTGCACACATCAACTTTCACATGACGAAATCCTACGATCTTACTGAACATTGCTTGGTTTTGTTAATATATATATATATATATATATATATATATATATATATATATATATATATATATATATATATATATATATATATATATATATATATAGTATTTACATTTTTAGCTATATGTAGCTATATTTGTATTGGTTATGTGATGTCTGAATCCATTTCAGATGTATAGCTAATAACTGTTTTTCCCAAAGACAAGTTATAGTAGCTGAAAAGTATTTAAAATTAGTGATGGGACGATTGATACCGAGACTCAGATGCAGTTTCCAAAGCACTATTGTATCACACACTGCTGGTGTTTGTATCGAAAAGACAATATTACGTGATTGATGATGTTTGAAGCCAAGTCTGCGGTTTTTCCGCGGATTTGGGCTACTTTAACACTATTGCCGCGGGTTGTTTTCATGTCCACGGGTTGATGCGACCCCAATAACGTGATATTTAGTCCCAAAAATGCGAATTTTACCAGGGGAATCCTGCCACAAAACGTGTATTGTATCCCCCAGACGTGAAACGATGGTGCGTTGAACACCCTGTTCTGATGACGCAAGAATTGTAAGTATGGCAGCTGAGAAGGCCATAATTTGTGTTCTTTTTGAAGAATATTCGGAGCCTGATGAAATCGGTACCTGTTTAATTCCGCAAAATACGCTCGATGTTACAGTCACTGCCCTTGCCATCCAGAGTAAAAGAGAACATCCCAATCGTTAAGGGATTTGTGGAAACTGTGGTTCCTTATTATTGTGATCTAACATTTGCCTCGCATTTCTGGATGAAAAGACAAACATTTCAGGTGAAGGATAGGCTAATCCTCTCCATGTCGTTCAAACTGGAAACCGTAACAAAATGTTGCGCACCGGTTTGAGCTTGAACTTGCCCCAGGTTGGGCACCCCTGTTGTAGATTAATAGTGAGAGCTGCCTGTGTATGACCAGCACTAAGGGGCCAATGTTTTGCCAATGAGCAAAATCTCAGAGCTGCGCTGGCAGCCTGCTGGGGGCCCTTAGGCTAGCCGTAAGTGGGCCTGTAAAGGGCCAGTGCAGGCTTGTTTGCTGGGCTGCTTGTGGAGGGCAAACATCCTGCAGATTTTAGTAATGAAGGGAAATTGAGGCTCTCTGAACCGTTTGAGGCTTTCATGAAATTGTGCCCAAAAATGGTTCATTACCAGGGGGGCAGGGTTTCATATTTTATTGAAGCTTCCCCGGGTGCCGCCATTGATTAGCGGACCCCCACCTGCTGTTAGCATTCCCTTGACTCCCATTCATTTTGGCGTCACTTTGAAAGCGAATAACTTTACATCTGAGGTGTTTAAAGACTCCATTTGTCCATTAATTATTTCTAAAGAAACACAAACATGTATAAAAGGCTCCATTACCTTGTATCTTACGTTATGGCCCAGTAGAAGCAGTTTTTGTAAAAATAGGCTAACGATTGCGTCATAACCTGCGAATCTCTGTAGAGACAGGAGGAGAAGCTCGTAGGCAATCTTTTACTGTCTATGAGGCAATCGGGGGATTGTGATTATGCAAAATGACAAAATAATTAATCAGAATACTTACCAAAATTTGCTCCTGTTCACGCTCGCCGTCTCAGCAAGATTCTGTGGGTGATTCAGATTTCTCTTGGCACAGCTATTAGAAGACTTACAATTGTCAGATAGGTTGCTCACATCACATCTACGTCATCAAGCTCAGTTTGAGTCTGCAGTACAGTCGACCCCCAGGAAGTGCGTGCTTCTAATTGACTTCACTTGTCTCCGTTGAATCCAATGGGGTCGCTGTGTCCATTTCTTTTACTGTCTTTGTTCATTACTCGAAGCTTTTAACACAGTGCGCATTGGCGACATCTGGTGGTCAGACTTGGTTTCTCCACCAAATCTAACAAAACATCGCGGAGCAGAGGATGGTTTGAAAAAGATTTTAATCTACCAACTCGTGTCATATGTAGTCCGGTCAACGGATTCACATATTGATCAATAATATAAAATATACAAGTGTGTGATTACAATTAATAATTGAGTAGTAGCAAAAATGTTTTGGGTGAACTGTTTGGGGTCTCTGAGACCGCAGCTATAGAACATGATAAAATGCAATAGAGGTGTGACATTCAGTTTCTGTCTGGTGTTGAGGTTATTCTAATGTATTCTACTGAATCCCAAATAAGTATAGACACACACACACAACCAAGTCAATGTAAAGTCAAACACAAGAGTCATGCGAAGCGCCGATTCTTTCAAACCAGCTGTCCCGACCTTCCGATACTGCATTCGAAGCTTCAAACTTCATCAATTACTCATAGTCATTTCGATACAAGCATCAGCACAATGTGTGATACAATATTGCTTTGAAAACTGCACCGGAGCCTCGGTTTCAACCGTCCCATTACTAGATCTGGAAGTTTATAGTGAGTCTGAACACCTTCAGTAGTTGGTTCAGGTGTGTTTAATTAGGGTTGGTGCAGTGGGATCCATGAACAGGTTTGGACACCCTTGGGGCCTTTTCTATGTACGTCGATAACTCAGTTAGCTGGAATTGATTGTTGACGATTTGGCATGATCTTGGATTATTTGGTTCTTCGAAGCTCATCCTGGACTTGCTGTCATAGCAACAGGTCTGTAACCTGTTCAGGAGCAGACTTATTAAATGTAAACAGGATTAGATTGAATCTTTTTAAGTGGAATTGATATTTAAAATCTATACCATTTACCCTATAAATCGGGGGACAATCATTTAAAATTATAATAATTAAAAAAATTAGTTTGAAGAACCAGAATGGTCAGAGATCAGTTATCATGATTAGAAGATCTGGCATCTTTCAAATCATCTCAGATGTATTAAGCGAGGTACGAAGAACGGGCCCCAGGTATAGAAACAAGGCGACATTTAATTACCTACATTACAAAATGTAATATCCAACTTTGGTTAAGTACACTGGGTGTATAAAAAAATACATAAAATTATTATTACTTTTAAATGAGACCCTGTTGTTATGCTGCATGAAAAACGCGAATATAAATTCAGAGTCAGCAGCAGAACTGAAGGGGTTAAAAAATTGAACAACAAGCCCCATGAACCTTCGCGCATCCACGTGACTCTTGACTTCCGGCTGCTGCTGTGTGTTGTTAGCTGTAGCGAGTGTCGGTTGCCAGGGTGAGGATGGATCACACCTCTTTAAAAGAGAGATAAACTCACGTAGTATCTCTCTCAAACACATCTGTCATATCTACACACAGGCAACGATTATCAGGGAGGAGTGCCATCAAAACGGGTGAGTCTGCGGAGCAAAACTGCGCGGAAGATTATGTGAATGCGCAAAACATTTACAGTCAACCCAAAAGAGTCAAATGACAACACATTTCAGATTAATAAATATATATTATTAATCTGAATAATAATAATGATATATAAATAATAATAAATGACTTAACTCTAACGGCTTATTAAACGTCTTTGTGTTGCAATACTAATAAATAATCCCGAGGGTTGTCAGATAATGCTGGTAATGTTTAACGTTAAATGCAGTCTCGAGACACTCGTAAATTAGTGTTTCTATTAACATTTTATGCTTGTATATAGGTTGATTTTCTGCCCCCATGTTAATTCACACGTGTTCAGCTTACTGAGTGACCTTGAGCAGCATCTTAACTCCATGTGTCCTCTGTAGATCCACTAATGCTTCTTAAACCAGATTACTGACAGATCTGTTTTGTGAACCTTTATTTTTCCCATACGGAATGCTTTTCACGTCATGAATTTGTGCATAATAATGTGCTGGGATTTAAAGTAGTGCAGTGGTGATAGATGTGTTTTTTTTCTGTTTGCTGTTTATATATATATATATATATGGATTGACTTGAATTATGTGATATAATCTTTACCCTGAACCTAAAGTGTTGCCCTGCGCTGGTCAAAAGTCTCCTTGTATGTGAAGGTCTTTTATGAAATTGAATCTCATGAGCCTGGTTTCACAGTTCGGGCTTAGACTAAACCAGGTTTAGCCCATAGTTCAATTAGGACATTTAAGTATCTTTTATAAACGTTTCTGCTGTGCATCTTGAGACAAAACAATGGCACTGATACATTTTAAGATATGTCAATGCAAGTTTCTTCCAACTGAAACAGCTCAGATATGCATTTTAGTTTGGGACTAGGCTTAAGCCTTATCTGTGAAACCAGGGGAATAAGTCTTTGAAGAACATGAATAAGATCAACCCTGTTATGTTTTGGGTATATAAACTGAAGCCTCTTTTTGGGTATTAGAACCATTAAGCATTGTGACCATTAACGTTCCATTAAGTTTTTCCACTGTGACGTTGTTTTCAACATAATTGAACATATTTTACCCCCAGTTTGCATTACTGTAGTTCTACACACACGCACACACACACATTCATGTTAAAATCTACAATCTATTTAAAACCATGTTAATTACTAACTAACTATATAACTAACTAAATAAATAAATGAATAAGTCTTAATTGTCCTAACACAGGCTTAATGTTCAATGTCATCTTTTCTTATGATTTTGGTTACATAATTTATACATAATTTACATGAGGTTCACCCAGTTTGCATGAAGATATTTCCACAGAGCATTTTTTAGGGCCCGAGCTCCGTGGTGCGAGGACCCTCTTGGAATTGCTCCGTTTCTTCTTCTTCTTCTTTTACTTCTTCTTCCCCGTCTCATTCTCATTCTCATTCTCTTCCAAATGAATCGCATTTTTGAGGGCCTAAACATGCTCCAGTCCTCACGAAACTTTGCACATGCGTCAGAACTGGTGAAAATTTAAATTAGATATAGGTTTCAGAAGTGGGTGTGGCAAAATGGTTCAATAGAGCCACCTGTAAAATTTCAACAGAGTGCGCCTCGAGCTACGTTTTACGTTGAAAATTCGGTACACGTGTAACACACCATTACATACAAAAATGTCTCTTGGTAGAAAATCAAAAACCCAACAGGAAGTACGTTATTTTGTATTTCCTGTACGATTTTTGTGCAGTTTTTGCCAGTTCCATGCCTCGTACTTTGACGAACTCCTCCTATAGTTTTAATCGGATCATCTTCAAATTTGGTGAGGGTCATCATAAGACCTTTGTGACATTAAATTGGGAAGATCTTGAGTTTTCGTCAAGGGGCGTGTCCCTGGCGGCCTGACAAATTTTGATGTTTTGCCATGAAACAGGAAGTTGCTGTAACTCAGGCAAGCAATGTCCGAGCTGCCTCAAACTTCACACGTTTGATAGGTGTTCTCTCCTAAACAAACGCCCATGCCCAAATTCCGTTATAGTCACAGTGCCACCTGCTAGCAACAGAAAGTGACATGGTTAACACTGTTATGGACTCCTAGGAACCTATTAAAAAGCATCAACAAGTGTTAAATAGGCTGGCAACATGCTAGAAATATTCTCAAACATGCTAGCAACACTTAGCTAAGTGCTAAAGCAGGCTACTAATGCAATGAAAAAGGAAGTTGCTGTAACTCAGGCTAGCAATGTCTGATCTGCCCCAAACTTAACATGTTTGACAAGAGTCCTGTCCTAAACACATCAACATGCTCGTATTCGATTATAGTCATAGCGCCACCTGCAGGCAACAGGAAGTGTCATGTTTAACACTGTTATGGACTCCTAGCAACATATTAAAAAGTGTCAGCAAGTGCTAAATACACTGGCAGCATGCTAGAAACATACTAAAACATGCTAGCAACACTAAGCTAAGTGTTGAAGCATGCTATTAATGCAGGGAAACAGAGCATTACTGTAACTTGTGCATACAATGTACAATCTGCCACAAACTTCACAAGTTTGATTAGAGTCCTGGCCTGAAGATATCTACATGCTCATATTTAGTTATTGTTATAGCACAACCTGCTGGCAACAGGAAGTAACATGTTTTACACTGTTATGCACTATTAGCAACACAGTAAAATGTGCCATTGTGTGCTAAACATGCTAGAAATATTCTCAAACATGCTAGGAACACTTACTAAATGCTAAAGCATGCTATTAATCCTATGAAACAGGAAGTTGTAGCTTATGCATACAATGCCCAACCTGCCTTAAACTTCACACGTTTTATAAGAGTCCTGGCCTTAACAGATCTTAAGGCCAATATTTCAGTTATAATCATAGTGCCACCTGTTGGCAGCAGGAAATTTGGCATTATTTGGCAATATTTACCATTTTATAAGCATATTGCACATTCGCTGTTCTCCTATGGCCACCGGGTGGCGGTGAGCCCGGGTGTGAGGGCCCTTTCATCGCTGCTTGCAGCTTTAATTTAAACAGATTTTTTACTTAAAAAAAATACCTAAACCGGTAGTATTAAACAGTCTTTTTTTTTTTTTTAATTTTACTTTCGGTTAACATTTAATATATACCCCGTATAGTATTAACTTTTAGAGATCTCATTATTGACTACGTGGATAGCTGTCCTGTTGTGTTACATTCTGTATTCCATTTCAAAATATTTTAGACAACATTTAACTAGTTATGAAGCTTTCATGATCTTATATTAAATGAGAAACAACAAGGAGTATTTGTCAGATACACATTGCTTTATACAATAGTATAAATTTTAAAGTTGGAATTAAATCAAAATTGACCCTATTTGTTTTGTTGCTGATCTTATTGTTAACTTTATTTTTTTTGTAATTTTTTTTTTTTTGACTTTGGAATCTTAAATTCAAAAATGTCATAACTTGCTTAATGCAGTAGTAAAAACTTCCCTTTCATAGAGAGTTTACATTGTTTAAAAAGTCAGTGGATACATTATTTGTAAACTCAATTAATAAACAAACTATATGCAAACTGTGCACATGTATTTTCAAATTAATTACATGAATACTAGTTCTTCAAATTAATTTGCCATCAGATATATTTTGAAGCATTGATTAATGTCAATTAAATTAGATTTAAGCAACATGATACAGTACTGTTACTCAGTAGACACTGTAAACAGTGCATTGTGTTCTATTTTCTGTATTTGTTTCCAGTGCCAACAGTGGGATGGAGTGGTGTTCACTGCTTCACTTCCCTTAAGCTCATCTACAGGACAGATATGATCAGGTGATCTGAGAGGAGAGACGTCCATCTGTCAGTACTGTTTCACTGGGTGAGAGTGAAGATGAACCGTTACACAACACTCAAGCAGCTGGGTGATGGGACCTACGGCAGTGTTCTGATGGGGAAAAGCAATGAGTCTGGAGAGCTAGTGGCCATCAAGAGGTGCGTCAAACCATTAAGCTGTGTTCAAAACCAAAGGCATCTTTCTTGCTCCTCAGCCCATCAGTGCCTTAGGCTAATTGTCACTTTGACTTTAATGAAGGCACCTTCTAAAGAAACTTCATTTAAAGCAAATTCATATATGCTTTAAATGGTTGTCAGTTAAAATAATCATGCAGTCTTTTTTTTTGTTAACAACTGTTTATTGAAATTTTCTTCTGGGAACAGTAGTATAAAACAAAAAGCAACTGTGCAAATTTAGAACACATTTCAAAACGTCCCACCCCCGGTAGACTTAAAAAAAAAAAATAAAAAAAAAAAAATAAATAAAAGAAACAATAATAATAAAGAAAAATTAAGTAATATTAATACATAAATAACAATAAAATAATTTTTACAAAGATTTTAGAAAAGATGACACAACCTTAAAAGCTGAAATCCATAAATTTACAGTTTTTACATTAGACCCATGTATACGAGAAGTTGAGAGTTCCACCGAGATGATGTCCAACAAATACATAGTCCAGATTAGTCTGTCCATTGTGTGAGGAGGATTCCAGTGGTTGACTAGCAAATTTTTTGCTGCCGTGATTGCAGCTAACAGTAAACATCTTTGTTTGACGGACAAGGTGAGGTCCCATAAGTCATTCATGAAAAAATGGTGTGGAGTCAATTTAAATTAAAAAGTTAACATTAATGTGAACAGTAAAAGAGACAGTCACTTAACCATTTAGAGCATCTCTTCTCTGATTAGACAGCAAATGTCCAACTGAAGTTCACAGAGAGTTGGTGGATGAAAGGGATCTGAAAAAAATCTTTTGCTGCTTCTGGGCAGTATAGCATTTTAGGTTGACCTTGATTGAGAATGACCTTCATTGTTTGAAGGATAAAGAACTAACTGGCGCAAATGCACTTCTTCTTTTTGCGGTGACCGGAGAAAAATCTGGAAAGATAAACAGCGTTTGCTCCGTTGGATATTTTCACCGGGGCATGAAGTCTGGCAGCCCACAACAGTTCAAAGATGAAAACCCATGGTTTAGCGCAATCTGAGGAGAGCCTTGTGTACACGTGATGTGCTCGCTCCACTTCAATCTCTTTGCCCACCAGAGACGGGAGCCACGTCATTAGCAATCTTTTCAAAAAGCCCATAGGGTTGTCGTTTTCGGAACCTTCAGGCAATCCAACCAGACACAGATTGCAGCGCCTATTACGATCCTGTAAATCCACAACCTGTTGCTCGAGCGCAGCTACTCGCCTAGCGTGACCTGCAACAATTTTCTTTTGTTCTCTCATCTCCCCTTTAAGAAAGTCCAATTTAGAGTATAGCGACTGAACAACTTACACGTGAGAAGCAAACTCGTTCCGCATCGCTGTCAACTCAGTTCTGAGAATGTCCCCATAGTGCGCCACAGTGTTCGCCATCTTGTCCATCATATTGCCCGTGGTCGGTAACTTGGATTTCTTCTTAATCGGAGAAGCCGAAGGGGACAACTCCTGCTGTTTCTGATTGTGTGCCATCAGGGTAAGTATTATTAATTAATAAAACTTAAAATAAAATGAAAAAAAAATCAGCAAAAAGGGGCCAAACGTACGGATCTCTACTCAAGTGCGACTAGGTTCATGAGCACGTCACATGACTCCTCAATAATCATGCAGTCTTAAAAAAAAAAAAAAAAAACTTATTAAACTGCTAATTACTACCTAAAACTGCTTTTCAGACACCAAACTGAATGCACAGGGTTGTTGGATATCATAGGTAATGAAAGATACATCTTTGCTCCCTTCAAAAATACACCAGATAAAGGCATTTTAGTATAGCTGTTATGCAACATGATTTTCACATGCATTGTGCAGATGATGCTGAATATGTTGTATTTAAGGTCAACATGAAATCAAAATTAACTACATTAACTTATAACACATTCACAGTTGCATGTCATTCAACTTGTGAAACTTTTAGAAAAATGTATTAACTTCTTTTGCCGCTAAAGCATCTTTTTATTCTGACTGACACATCAAATGCCCTTACTTCCTCATTCTGATAAATTCCTATATTGCCAAACATTCTTTTTCTTATTGAAAATATATTTTTTTCACTTAGAAATCAGATTATGCAAAGAAAATTTGATCAACTTTAAAGGGGTCATATGATGTTGCTAAAAAGATCATTATTTTGTGTATTTGGTGTAATTAAATATTTATGCGGTTTAAGGTTCAAAAACACATTATTTTCCACATACTGTACATTATTGTTTCTCCTCTATGCCCCGCCTTTCTGAAACACATTGTTTTTTTTACAAAGCTCATTGTTCTGAAAAGCGAGGTGTGCTCTGATTGGCTAGCTATTCATAGCATTGTGATTGGTCAAATGCCTCAAGTGTGTGATGGAAATTTTACACCTCTTCTCATACTGTTTTTTCGCACATCTCTCTTTGATAACACACCTGATTCAGATAATCAGCTCGTTAGAAGAGAGCTCCGTGGATGAACTGTTCCCATTGACACTTTACCCACACAGTGTTCATTGCTCCCTACTCCCTGAGCAGGGGAAATCTGTTGAAGTTTACCTCTTTTCAGAACATTCATTCACGGATTTGCGCTGTGCAACAACTTCACACATGGACAATTGTGACATCATATACCTCTGTAAATAAATACAATTTAAATTCATGTCTTGCACACTTCAGTGCACTTTGAAAGGAACATATATACGTTGGCTTCGAACTGTTATCATGGCGGAATATCCAGTGATGTCCACTTATGAAGGGCACTTATGTTCGAATAGAACAAACGTCTGAAGCCATAAGAGAAACATACAAAACATTTAGTGAAACAACATTATTATTTAGTGGGAAACAAATAAAAGTTAATAAGTGTAGGACTAAATCTGGTAAAATGTTACACATTGCTCTTTGTATTGTTGTAAAATACATTCATGAAAACAAGTAGCCTATATATATAAAATTAAAAGACATTTCTTTTAAATGCATAGCACAGTAATGAAGGCAGCATCGTGTGAGAGAGAGAACAGAACAAAGAGATTGATAATCTTTCATTGCGCAAAAGTATAATACGAAAGGGTATGGCTCCATTACAGAGCAGCACAAAACCCTTACACTCTTAAAATTCAAGCGATGACATAGACCATTGACATAGACATGACCATTTTTTTTAATCTGAATATATATATATATATGAATACTTAAAAAAACAAAAACTTTCTTAAACATAAATAATCTTAAGAACATTAAAGATCCAAAAAGAACCTTTTGTGAAACAGAAAGGTTCTTCAGATGTTAAAGGTTCTTAATGGAACCATTTAGACAAAAAGGTTCTTAATCTATGGCTTTGCGAAGCACCTTTATTTTTATGAGTGTATGGGCATCCCATGCACAGAATGATGCGCTTCAAGTAGGGATATGCCGGTATCAAATTTTCATGTTGCGATTTATTGCTAATGCTTTTATCACAGTATACAGTATATGGTCATAATACAGTATAACAGGTTTAATAACTTTTTTTTTATAACAAAAATAAATGAATATTTAAATACAATAAAACAATACAGAAAAAAATATATAAAGTTAAATGTTTTACACAGATTAAAGTGCAAAAGAACTATAAAAGACCAATAGGTATCACTTTAAAATAAGACCTCATTAGTTAACCTTAGTTAATGCATTAACATTCACAATAGCTACATTTGCTACAGAAGTTATTAATCTGTGTTAAAAAATACAAGTCTTAGTTCATGTTAGCTCATTAAATAACACAGTTGCAACTTTCGATTTTAACAACGTGTTATTAAATATTGGAAAATACCTAAGATAATGAATGTTCAGAAGAATTTGTCATTGGCAGTTTGTTAACTAATGAATTAACTAATGTTAACTAATGAGGCCCTAATGTAAAGTGTAAATGAACAATAAAGAATCAAAACACTTTCAAACAATACCTAGGGCATGTTGTAGTCCAGATTAAAATGTAAAAAATTTTTTTTAAAATGAATAGCCTATTAAGTCTAAATATTTAAGTATTTGGTGATGTGATGAACACCATCGCAAATACACAAATCTGAATGGCTATTTAAATCTATTTAAATACGTGTTAGAAAGTAGCAGCTGCTTTATTTATGGGGTTTCCAGAGTAATCGCTGCATTTTCTGCAGTTTAGCGCCATCTGCTGTCAGAGAATGAATGTGCTTTCATTCAGCACGTTCCCCCATGTGCTTCTCATGCGTTCTTGTTTACATCAGAGTGCACACTTCTTTCAAGCAGCATACAGCGGTGTTGTGCATTTTGACCAGTTGATGGGAATAATGTCCTTAAAATGCATCCCAAATTCTGAATAATTTGTAATGTATAATCATTCACGGTATTTAGAAGGGCCCACGATAACAATATCGTGCATATTCATTACCGTGATATATCGCGTTGCCAAATACCGGCACATGTCTAGCTTCAAGCAACACGGAGTCACAGCACGTAGCTCCTCATAAAAAAAGGGAAGAGATATTGCTGCGTAGTGTATTATATCTGTGCAATATTTTATTGAGCCTTTTCTTTTAACAGTTTTAAATTATATCTATATAGTACGCGACACTCATATGCTGAATGGAGGATGACAGACGATTTACGGATTAATTAAATATTCATCTATGATATGTAACACTCCAGAACACTTGAAATATCTGACGTTATGAATGTGGCCAAGCCTTCCTCAGTGAAACATCTTACACACACTATATCAGATTTGGATTATACCGATACTGAGTATCAGATCGATGCATCCCTATTTGTGATGGTGAAAGCAGTGAATGTGGCCAAGCCTTCCTCAGTGTCAGCTCTGCTCTCTTTTACATAATTCCATGTGCATCTTGCACTTGTCCTGCTACTGCTTTAAACTATCCAGGACTTATTATAACACTTACATATTGTTGCTCTTTTGTTGGTTTGATTGCTTCTTTTGTGCTCATTTGTAAGTCGCTTTGGATAAAAGTGTCTGCTAAATTATAAATGGTTAAATGCAAATGTAAATGTAGAAACATAGACAAGGGCTGCTCAAGTATAGAAACCAAAAAGTATGATTTAAAAAGTTAATTGTAAGAACTAAAATGTAAAAATCAGTTAAAAATAATTAGGCTAAAGCATTTATTTATTTTTCATAAAATTAACACAAGTAAGAGATATATTGAAGAATTTTCATTTGCACCATATAACTATACATAATAATTAACAGGAACATTTTACTACACAAATGCCACATGGAGACTTCTGTGATCAGTGATGACGCTGATATTGTGTTGATTGTGATACATTGATAAATTATGAGTGTTGAATCAATTGTGAGACTGTAAAACTGATTCCTAGTGCTAAATTAAAGTAACTATGTAAGCAATATTAATATTTGCATTGTTTCATAATAGGGAGGTAGATTTTGATAATTGACTGGTTTATTTTAGCAGTTTGTTGGTAATGAAACCATGGAGATATATTGGTCATTGTGTTTCTCACAGAATGAAGAGGAAGTTCTACTCTTGGGAGGAGTGCATGAATTTGAGGGAAGTCAAGGTACGTTCTCAGAGGACACATATGAAGCCTTCATTAATCATTTAAAAACTAAAAATTGTCATCAGACATTTAGTATTTACACTATGCCCTTACCACAATGCGACAACAGTTTGCCTGTCCACACCAGCTGTGACAAGGTTATAAGACACTACAAAATCTGACAATAAAATGGATAATTAAATTAAATTATTAAAGATTTTAACATTATTAAAAATATGTATATATTTACAGATACAGTCTTTGTCATGGTGTCGACTTGTTTGTACAGAGTTCACAGTTCTTCTTTGCTTAATTTCCTTAATTTCAAACTATAATGAATATATTATCTATTGTCACTTTTTATGGAATATCCCGCACAATGATATTCAAACTAAAAATAAACCTTAAGATTATACAGAGCACTTAATCAGTAACTCAGATTATCATTGTCATTGTGTACATAGTTTTTTATTTTTGCCCCCAGCCATGATGTTGCCAAAATAGATTGTTTTGCTTGTCAAATATTGTTGTCGCAGCTGGTTAAGACACGGTGTAAATGGACACAGGCACAACTGTAAAATCTGGGGGTTCATAGTGTTTCTGCTGGTATTCTTCATTTCTGTGTTGCAGTCGCTGAAGAAACTGAATCATGCTAATGTGGTGAAGTTAAAGGAGGTGATACGAGAGAATGACCACTTGTACTTTGTCTTTGAATACATGAAAGAAAACCTCTACCAGCTCATGAAAGACAGGTATGAAGAGATTCATATTCCATCTGCTATTTCTTATTATTAAGTCCCCATGATGCCCTTTAATATACAAAGGAAAGGAATAGTTCAATGTTATAAACAATATTAACAATACTATGGAAGTTAATGGTGACCAGAAACTGTTTGATTAACCACAAGAAAGAAACTCATACAAGTGTTTTTTTTTTTTTTTTTTTTTGCTATTTACAACTATCCTTTGAAGTCAAACTCAACCTTGGTCAAAACATTTTGAAATGGTTGTCACTGTGCTTAATGAACAGCACTTTTTGACAGCTCTGCTGATTCTCTGTCTCCAGAACCAAATTGTTCCCAGAGTCAGTCGTCAGGAATATAAGCTTTCAGATATTGCAGGGACTATCATTTATTCATAAACATGGTAGGTCACAGGGCCGTCATATTTGTGTCCAACAAACTAGAACAACTGAGTCTTGAGTCCTGTATCAGATGTCTCAGGACCTACTACAGACTGAATCTTGGGACAGTTTTTGCTGAAGCCTCAGTTGTTCTTGTATCTATGTGGTGACAGGATGTGTGAGTATCTCAGGTGCTGCCAAAATGTTCAACTAAATCCCATAAAACCTGAAATGCCCATGTCTTCTCTTCAGACCCATTGTATTATAAGCAGTTAAAGGGGTCATATCATGTTTATTAAAATATTTCCCCCCCCTCTGAAATTCACTGATAATGTTAGTGTCTTAGAGCCTTCCATATAAGTGCCCTATGGTAGCCAAAATGATCAGGGATCTTATTAAAAATAAATTTCAGTTACTCCTTTCTAAAGGCTAATTCACCTTGCACCGACAAATGCTGATCAACGGCAATGGACACTTTTGTCTGTATTTGTCGGATACCCCTGTTGGCGTCTGTTGCTGGTCGGCACTTGTTTTCGCCAACTGAATATGTTCAGTTGCCATTCATTTGGGTCATGGAATGTCTGAAAAGTGACATATTTTAATCTGATGATATTTGCCATTGGTCGGTGCTGTTGGTGGGGTGTGAATTAGCCTTACTGTTGATATATATCAGATAGATATGAGGAGAAGCAGGTGCTAGTCACATCCAGAAACAACCTTTTGACAGATTTAATCACATTTTACATAATGTTTTTTAAATGTTTTTATTTATATATTTTGTTTTTGTTCTGGTACAAACAAATACAAAAATTAAGGAAAAAATATTAAAATATTAATATTAGACAAAATATTTAATTTCATAGGTGTATATTTACCAAGCAGTTCACTATTAAAAAATTAAATTTTTTACCTGAGATTTGAAAACAAATTACTCTGTGAATATATATATTGTAATGTTTTGGGTTTTCTTACTATTTATGTTATTTAATTTATATCTATATACTATTATATGTATATATATATATATATATATATATATATATATATATATATATATATATATATATATATATATATATATATAATAACTTACAGAAATAGTAACAAAACCCCAATATATATAAATATAAAAAAAAAAAAAAAAAATACAAATAAAACTATATATATATATATATATATATATATATATATATATATATATATATATATATATATATAATATATAAAAATATATATATATTAGTGGTGGGCATAGATAAATTTTTTAATCTAGATTAATCTCACTGTAATATTGGAATTAATCTAGATTAAAATGGCTCATTTGAATTCTGCCGAAAGGCATTCAGATTATGTTCAATAAGATGTACATGTTAGTACTGATAGAGCTGTGCTGCAATCAAACATAGTAGTTTGACGATGACTCTTCCCCTGCGCTACATTGCTTGGCCCGGCATCTTCCATATTAGCTAAGGGATGCTTTGCGTTTAGGTGGTACTTGAGATTGGAAGAACTCCTACAGTAAACTAATTCCGCATTGCACAAGTTGCAAACAACCTTACGCCTGTTTCACACATACTCCGTCTGCAGTTGCATATTTTTTTTACACACCCATGTTAACGGATTCCAGCGTTCACGCGGTTGTGGTCCGTCAGTGTGTTCCAGGAGTGGTGCGTCTGCAGCAGTGCAGCGATCGTTTAAGTACCGAATCTATTTTTGCTGTGCTGCATGAATTAAAATGACAGCGCATTGTTCGCGGTAAAAAAATTAACATGGATTGACACGGAAATGCAGTAATTTCACAATAAATGAATGCTAATTAAAGGCCTCTGTGTTATACACGCAACACATGGGTTTTTGGCTAGCTTTAAAACAAGAAAAAGAGCACCTTTAGATAAACGAGGCAACATGATATAGGCCTATACACTTTTATGGAAGCAGAAAAACAAAGTTCATTAAGAACTGTGCGATTGCTTGTAATAAAGATTTAAATGCAAAAGGCACGAGAGTCGACTGTTTCTGTCAGTGGTGCTTTAATTTTAAATATTTGCGATATTCCAACAAGAAAAGTAGGCTAATTGTTGTGTTTAAAATGTTTTGCAGCTTGCTTGAGCAGCTTATTATACAAACCTAGAAGTCAAATGCATGAATAATATGTTGTTTATATTTATTAAGTTTAAACTAATGTTTATGATTATGAAAGATTGTTACTGTTCTGTGATAAGAGTCACATTTTTTTTACATGGTTTTACATGGTTTGAAATATAGAATAATGAACAAATGTTGTGTTTGTGGACTAAACAGCTGCGGATCAGTAGCGGAGTTCAAACGCGTCCTGTGTGAAAGCACAATGAGTCAGTGATGCTTCTGCACCACATACGTAACGCACACGGACTGCATACTCAGATGGAGTATGTGTGAAACAGGCTGAGTCTTTTGTGAGGTTTTTTTTTTGGGAAGCTTGGTAATTTCACAGTAGGCATACACACAGGTTTGAAGACTCGTTCTCGCCCCCTATAGACCCCTTAAAAGTTTGTAAACATTGCAACGTCTCCGGGTGGGTGGGGCTTAGCTGGAGGCAAAAAGAGGCGCGGACGCAATGTTGACAAGCGTAAACTAGCACGTTTTAGGAGGGATTTATTAAACATGGATGCAGAAGAAGGTACGGAACTGTCCGAATATGTACAGTCACTGACTCTGCGGGACCGTGACAAAAAAAAAAAAAAATAATAAAAAAAGTGGGAGTTAGCATACATTTATCAATTAATTCAGTTGATCACTCACAGTTGATCAGTTCACTGACCAAACTGGTTATCTGACCAAAATATAACGACGAGTGGATAACATTACAGTAGCCTAATTTATTTATTTATTTTTAGCTAAGCCTGGCGTAGTTCTTGTATCTTGTTCTCATTGGAAACATTTTAACCAGGTTTTGGATATTTCCTAGACAACATATGAATTACTTTCGGGTGGTTTGGGGAATTTTGTCAAGGCTTATTGTCTAATGTAACATATCGCTGGGCTAACTATGATTAGCAATGTGGATTATTTTAAGAGATCATTCAAAGGATGGCACACACATCTATCGCTGGATCAATCGCTGTATGTTTGTTTAACATTTAAGCTATCTAGTGCGCTGAAGGTTGGCGACTTTTCACCTATAAAACATAAACTTGCTGATTTGTACTAGATAAAACCAACACACCAGTACATATGCATAGATTATTTTACCTAATATGAAGTGTGCACTGCAAACACGAGCATTATTTATGATCGTCTCTGTCTAGTCTGTACGCCGTGTTGCATTCAACCACAATTGTCTTCTTGATTTCTGTGAAGGAATGTCGGCCGGGATCCGGTGAAGACTTTAGTTTTGAACCAAAAGTGCCGTTCCTTCTATTCTGGCAGCCAAAAAACACAACAAGACGACATTTTAAAGTCAAAGCCTCAAACTTTTAGAGCGCCTGCTATTTTGACGTCAATGCCGCAAACCACCAGCTAGAGCGGTGACGTCACAGTGACGTAGGCGATTAAGGGGTCTATAGTGCAATTCATCTAGGTAAACATCCGCGCTATCACGGTGAAAGTCATCATAGCTTGCGTAGTATAGACCCAGCTCCCAACCCATCTTTGAGAATAGATTAACGGCGATATTTTTTTTATCGCCCGATAAGAGTCTCACGTTAACACAGCACATTAACGCTGATAACGGCCCACCACTAATATATATATATATATATATATATATATATATATATATATATATATTATTATATATACATATTATATATTTTTTTTATATATTATATATTTATAATAAATTTTTATTTTTTTTATTGATTTTTTTTTCAAAATTTGAGCCAGGGAAGTTTCTGAAATTTGGTTGTTTTGACGTAATAACCCAAAGGTTATTTTTTTTGGTACTAAGGATGGTGTTTTGAGTTCTGCAAGTTGAAGTATGTTTTCATGGTACAATGACCTCTTAAAATAAATCCAATTTATTTTTCCATGATGTGATCCCTTCAAAGAAGCTAATGCTTCTTCAGCGGTAGCTTTTTTAACTATACTGTAGTACCTTATTAAGAGCTGTAATCAAACAGAAAAGTACGGAGTCTCACACATCTTGTGGGTGAAATACTTGTAGGGCTGTTCTTTTCTTATTCTCTGTCTCTGTTTTTCTCTTCTTTTCTCTTCTTTTCTCTTCTGTGTTTCTTTTGTGTGTGAAATTCTCTGGCATCAGGGAAAATAAGATGTTTACTGAGAATGAAATAAGGAACATCATGTTTCAAGTTCTCTCTGGTTTGGCATTTGTGCACAAGCATGGTAAGATTTTCTTACACTTTCATTTGTTCTTCTCTAATGTGTTAAGGAGCTTCATAACACCGTTATGAACTTTAATTAGTTCTCAATTACATTTATAATACTGATATGTGACGTTTATGAGGTTACTTTTTTGTTTTATGTTTATATGTTATTTTACACCCACAGTCAAGGAGGGAAACAAACCTTATTGTCCACCAGACAAGGTGGCTTATGAAGGCCCATTTTTAAATAAAAAAAATTATATATATATATATATATATATATACAGTACAGACCAAAAGTTTGGAAACATTATATATTTAATATTTTTGAAAGAGTTTCTTCTGCTCATGCCTGCATTTATTTGATCATAATACCGAAAAAAAATAATATATTTATTATTACAATTTAAAATAATTGTTTATAAATTTATTATACTTTAAATTATCATATTTCTGTGATGCAAAGCTGATTTTTAGTCATATATCACATGATCCTTTAGAAATCATTATGGCTCAAAGTTGGAAACAGTTCTGCTGCTTAATATTTTTTTCAAGGCCATGTGATACTTTTTTTATTTGAATAAAAAGTAAAAAAATAAAAATAAAAAAAATAAGCTATGTTTTTAAAATATAAATATTTTGTAATAACAGTATACACTACTGGTCAGTAAAGTTTGGGTCAGTAATTTTTTTTTCTTTTCTTTTTTTTAAATAAAATCAATACTTTTATTCAGCAAGGATGTGTTAAATTGATAAAAAGTGATAGTAAAGAAAATATATTATTAGAATATTAGAATTTTTTTTTTTTTTTTTTGAATAAATGCAATTCTCTTTAACCTTTTATTCATCAAATATCAGACAGCAGAACTGTTTCAAACACTCATAATAAATTAGAATATTAGAATGATTTCTAAAATCATGTGAAGACTGGTAGGTGGCGACACTGAAGGCTGGAGTAATGATGCTGAAAATTCAGCTTTGCATCACAGGAATAAATTATTTTTTTTTAAAGTATATTCAAATAGGAAACTATTAGGGCTGTTTCGAATGCCATTTTTTGAGCTTCGAAGCTTAGGTGGCAATCAATATCGAATATTCGAAGCTTCGGCGGGTGGGGCTATATATAATAATAGCGTCGGTTTGCATTTGTATCATCTTTCACGACTTCACGTTTCACTCTTCGGCATCGTAAATGTGTTGCGGCAGACCCAGTGGAGTGCAGTGTTGCATTTGGTGCAATATGATCAGGTGGCACACATTCTTTAAATATTAATAAACATTTAATAATCTTTTAAATAGAACAGTTTCCGGTACGCATTACACGGGCAGGTTTTGCTCCGAAAACGGACAGTGCACAAGTGATACAAAAACACAAAGTCTGTTGAGAGCAAGAACTTTAATAAGGTATTAATAACGAACAATTCTTTAAAACAAATGAATCCCAAAAAAGAAATTAAATTAGTAACACACAGTGATTTCAACAAACTGTAATAAATAAAGAACACGGTAGCATGCTTATAAACAGTTGAATAAGAATAAATGAATTGTTTTTTAAAATGACACAAAATGTAATATCTATTACAATTATTTTATTCTATATAAGGGATTTATTTTGTCTTATTCTGACTTTTTGTTAATTTTAAACGATGCTTTTATTGAAAGCATGTTGCGGTGTTTTTTTTATTTATTATTATTAGCCTGCAGTTCGTTGAACTACATTCATTTATTATTCGTAAATGTAATAATTACTGACACCGTAACGAAACGAAGGCAGAGAGTTCCCACTCCTAAGTTATAAAGTGACAGGTGACAGTCATATACGCCTCCATACTCACGGAAGTCCAGATGTCCGTTGTGAAACTTAAGGCCGTAGCTTTTTCAACAAGAGCATAATTTGGCCTCGCAGATCGCTGTATTAAGAGACAGGGTGTTTGAAATACTGGAACTGTTTGGGACAGTGTAGTCTGGCTCCATTATCTTCATTAATTTTCCTGAAGCCTTCGCCTTCAACTACATTAACGGGCCTCATATCCATAGCGACAAACTCCACTATGGCATCTGTTATCTCTCTCTTTCTTTTCTCTGTTAACGGTTTTCGGAATTGCAGGATCTGCTGTGAAGTTTTGGGTTTTGTTGAGCATGTTGATGGCTGCGATATACCTATATACCTGTGGATGTAGGCTACCTATAAACAAATTATTATTAGCCTGTGCTGCTGTATGTTTTTAAATAGTGTCGTATTTGCAATTAGCCTATTTATCATAGCAAATTAAGCGCATAAAAGCAGTTTTTTTTTTTTTTTTTTTTTGCCGCGTGCTACTTACAGAACTCAGGTGATTTTTTGAAACTTGTGGTGCTGTTGTGGTAGGCCAGTTTCAAATCGCATATTTGACACACTGCCTTTGTCTTGTCATCCTAACTTAATTTAAAGTGCTCCCAAACAGCTGAGGTCTTGGGCATTTTGTACCTATTCAGTATGAGATGAAAATAAATCACTACGTTCGCCAACGGGCGGTTTTTGAGTGAGAATGAGTCCGCGACGGAAGTCACGTGTTTTGAAAAAAAAAAAAAAGAATATTCGAATCTCAAAACTGAAAATCGAATGCCACCTGGTTTTCACAAAAATATTAAGCAGCACAACTGTATTACAAACCTAGAAACTATTATTTTAAGTTGTAATAATATTTCACAATATTACTGTTTTTTTTCTGTATTTTTGATCAAATAAATGCAGGCTTGATGAGCAGAAGAAACTTCTTTCAAAAACATTAAAATAGTAATGTTTCCAAACTTTTGGTCTGTACTGTGTATAGTGTGTGATATATATATATATATATATATATATATATATATATATATATATATATATATATATATATATATATATATATATATATATATATATATATATATAATATGTGAATGTATGTAAGAAACTGGTCGAAAGCATTAATGGTGCGTTCAAAATTTGTCCCCCTAACTGAAAATTTTTACTCAAAAGATATGAAACTTTTTTTTTGAAAGAACAGAAAATTACCTGGATTGGACTGATAACAGGTATTAATTTTGTGTACACAATCCAAGTATATTGTGGTGTTTGTTACAAACTAAACTTCTTAAAGTTTATTAAGCTTTAACGGTGTTATATAGGCTCCATATCTCTGCATTTGCATTAGGTGGAAGCAATAAACATAGAGACATTCTTAAGTGCATGTTGACATCAGTATCTCTTTGGCACGATCCTGTAGGATTTTTTCACCGGGATATGAAACCGGAAAATTTGCTATGTATGGGTCCAGAGCTGGTGAAAATTGCTGACTTCGGATTGGCTCGGGAGATCCGCTCTCGACCTCCTTATACAGACTATGTCTCAACAAGATGGTAAGAGTATAAAAACTGTCACTGGAATTTATTTTTTATTTTTTTGGTGAAAATGTGCATTTTCACAAACTGACAAATGCACAGAAAAATAAACCAACAAAACATAAAACTATTCTACTGTAGAACTAGGTAAATTGTGTATTGAGACTAGGGCTGGACAATATATCGAACGATATGATAATGCGCATCTCGTCAGTAAAGCCGGTTAAATGATTAGCGGTAAATCCCCATCACCTGCTTTCAAATGGAGCTGCAGTTAATTCACAGAGCCGTAGTTCACTGACAAGCTACGCTATATCGAGTTCATTATTTGAAGATGAATCGCCTTCGATAATGAACTCGATATAGCGTAGCTTCTCAGTGAACTACGGCTCTGTGTATTAACTGCAGCTCCATTTTGAAAGCAGGTGATGGGGATTTACCGCTAATCATGGAACCGGCTTTACTGACGAGATGCGCATGATCATATCGTACTATAAAAAATAAAACCCTATTGAGACATGGCCATAGTATTATGGGAGGGCAGAGGGCATTGTGTAATTTTATAATACAGATCTACCCATTATCTTCTAGTAAAAGAAACACATACATGCCGTTAGTAGTAGTACCATTAATCACTTTTATTTGGTACCAATTCTTCTGTCAGGTAAATTATGTTTCAGTCAAAAGTCATAATTGGGATTTATGTAAAAGGAGTTAATTTTTACTATATATTATATTTTGATCAGCTTTGATACTTTAAGAATAATAAGTGAATGTGCTAGTGTCCAGCTGGACCTGGTTTCCCTACTGGAAGAAATGTGAGCATTTCAAAGTTCTGTCTTATGTGTTTGTGTTCAGGTATCGAGCTCCAGAGGTGTTATTGAGGTCACCAGTGTATAGCTCACCAATAGACATCTGGGCAGTAGGTTGCATCATAGCTGAACTCTACACGCTTCGACCTCTGTTTCCTGGCAACAGTGAGGTGGATGAGATTTTCAAGATCTGCCAGGTTCTTGGTACAGTAAAGAAGGTATGATCAAATGTGAAGATGAATAAACTGTATCAAGAAATTTGGAGTGGTCAAGTGATCAACAGCCCAAAGTAGTGTCTAACCAGCTGACTGGAAAAAAAAAAAAATTAGTTGGTGAGGCTTTAGATTTTGGGCCTATAGAAACTGACTTGTAGAACTTTGAAACACCAACAACTTCATGATACAGGTCAATTTTGAATGAATTTTGAAGTTAATTAGTAACAGTAATATTAACAGTAATGTTTATTGTGCATGGAATAGTGTTAAAACAATTGTGAAAAAAATACTTGGATTAGCTCTTCATTCTGCATTTAAGGTTACTGACACAATTACTATAGTGTCAAATATTCTCAAATGCTGAAAGTGTGACATAAGGCTCATTGACTAAACAATACTACATATACCAAAAAGCATGAACTGTGACAAAATTGAAACAAAAAGCATAACTTACTTTTCTCAAACACTACACATTTCATTTCACAATTATTAATATTAACATTTTGGTTTCAAGTGTGGGAATGAGCACCAGACAAATTCAGTTCATTACATTGTTGAAATCAGTTTACAAAATTAAGGCATTTTCAGAATGTATTTATTTATTTATTTTTTACTGATGAACATGCTCAGGGTTAAGAGCTCTCCAGCAGTGGAGAACACCCTCTCTACTCCTACACTTGTACCAAAAAACCACTCCCTTAACCAAACCATTGCATCACTATAAAATTACATATGTCAATGTAATAAATGAGTACAAAATCATTCACCTTAAAAAAAGTCATAAAAAAGAAAGAAGATAGGAGGGGAACATGCATCTTAAAAAAAGTCCTCAAAAACAAAGGAGTCAAAATTTTTTTTCTGGCAGGGTGGGGATAGATTTGTCAGATTCGCAACAGGATTCAGGATTTGACATTCTAATTCATAACTTTTACAGAACTCATGTAGCCCAAATTATGTAGACCACATTGGTAAATTTATAAAATAGAAAAACGCATATACCATTATACATTAATTAGCATTAGAATATAACTAGCTGAAATAATTAACATTAAGTTAATTGTCTTATAATTTAATTAAATCTGTGATGCCTCCATTGCCATTTTGGGCTTAGACCTCCTGTCTGTTCACCTTAAGTTTTAATTTTAAGTGGCTTCAATGTAGGGCTGGGCGATATATCTAACGATATGATCATGCGCATCTAGTCAGTAAATCTGGTTCCTTGATTAGCGCTAAATCGCCATCACCTGCTTTCAAATGGAGCGGCATTTAATAGACAGAACCGTAGATCACTGACAAGCTACGCAATATCGCGTTCATTATCGAAGGCGATTCATCTGGGATAATTAATGCGATATTGAGTAGCTTGTCAGTGATCTACGGCTCTGTCTATTAAATGCCGCTCCATTTGAAAGCAGGTGATGGCGATTTAGCGCTAATCAAGGAACCAGATTTACTGACTAGATGCGCATGATCATATCGTTAGATATATCGCCCAGCCCTACTTCAATGCATTTATTACATCTTCAGCACATTGTTATTTCTGCCTCTGTTAATGTCCACGTATCTTTGGCATTTTTCCACACCTTGGTTGAGAGTAATGCAGTGGAAATTGTGGGCTGTTGTTCTATGAATCACGCTGTTCCACCTCGTGCAAAGTTGTGTGTCAATTAATGATCAAGAAGTCCAAGTACCTTTTGCTTGTCATGCAGGACATGGTAGCCAATAGTATTTTTCCTAAAAAAAATGGTGTGAAGCTCTGAACTCTTGTGAGAATATGGGAAACTGTCAGTACCTTCAGAGCCTCTTGGTTGGCTAGGTTCAAACAGTGCGCAAAGCATCTCACTGGAATTAATTGTCTATCTCTGCAGCTACTGACATGCTAGAGGCATTATCAGTCTTCTATTCCCCATTCAGGCAGCACACCATTTAGTAAATCTGCCATGATTGCTAAGGTGTGATTATCAAACATTACTCTAGTCTACAGAACATGCAAGACAAGTTCCTATTGTGTAGAGGCAGTGGCAGATTACTGTATTCCTCTTGATGTCCAAGCATGGCAGGAAATATAAACTCTGTTCACAGAATAGAGTGACAGCAGGGTGTCTAGCTTAATTAGACTGGAATTGCAGTTTCTCTTAAAAACTGACATATGGGGCATTGTATAGCATGCCTTACAGCTTTGAAGCAATTTGTATTCTCCACAACACTGTATGGCCATAAATTCTGACATATGAAGATCAATACGGAAGCAGCTGTATTGATGCATGCATTGTCAGGAGTTCATTAATATATCAATATATAATCAATATTCTAAGCGCATCTCTACTTAACTCCAGGCATTATTTATACTATATATGAGGATGAGCTACATGTGTCTTTAATAATGAATTGTCTTGATCAGTTTATAATGTATTTGATTTGGTTCTTATCTTTTACAGTATTTATTTAGTATAATGGGTAAAATGTGCTTGATAGTAAAATTTATTTTTCCCTGCAGTCAGACTGGCCGGAGGGTTATCAGCTTGCTGCTGCAATGAACTTCCGCTTCCCCCAATGTGTTCCTACACCACTGAAAACTCTGATCCCCAATGCCACCAATGAGGCTTTAGACCTCATGAAAGATCTCCTCCAGTGGGACCCAAAGAAAAGACCCTCTGCTGCAAAGGTGTATATAAATAGTTTTTTTGTTTTTTTAATAAAAATAAAGCTTTTGGTGTAGAATTAATTCAGTTTGAGGTAAGACATTTGTTCAGTTGGTTAGTGTGAAAGACGTTCCCTTTCATATTTTCACTTCGACACCCTCTAGTTTGACGATTTTTCAAAGACTGTATAGAATCATGCCAATTTATTGTCAGATAGCCGTCACTTGACTAACACCCCATAAGGATGTGTGCACAGACGATCTATCTTCACTATTCAATCTATTCATCTGCCTGTAGTGGATTTTAGGAGTTTTCTCTTCATATTTAGAGGCTCACATCAAGTTGTCTTTGCTGCTCAGACTGGATACAATTCCATAATTCATTCCATAAGTGTGTGGCTCTGTGTCCTTGACGTATTTCTCCTGATCACTTGCATAATATGTCTCTGGTGGAGTTTGCAATTGAAGATTTATTTCCAAGTTCTGAAGCTTGTAAATAAATCTCTTTTGGAATAAATTTTGTGTTATCCACCACCACATCTGACTGAGGAGTTTGTTGCCAGCCTTCACTTTGGGGGGAAAAGTTTAACAGTTTTTTGGTTCCAAGGTGTTATCTTTTTAAACCGTTGATGTCACTGTTCATTAGTCTGTGCAACTATTATCACAGGGTGATAAATCAGCCACTACCTCATAGTATGGTGTGATTATAAAGCGTTCCCATAATGTCAGCTACTGACTCATCGTCAAAGTGAACCTATGAAAGGGACCATTTCAGTTATGTGTCCAGGACTATTACCACCATAAACATTGATCTGGACAGGTCACACCAAATAATTAGAAATATTCAACTCATCCCCTTGTGCGTGAAGCGTCAGTTTTAATGTTGAAATAAGTGAGGTAAGATGGAAATAGTTTAACATCTCATATTTGACAGCTGTTGTATGATAGATATGTTAAACAACTGACAATAATATTAAGTGACGCAAACTGCTCCACTTTTTTTTCTCAAATATGGTCAATTTGGTATTATTTAAATGATTCATGTAATTCCTGAATGAAAGTGACTAGACAAGAAATGTTTTTCTTTTTCAACATATTAGGCATACAAATAAGAGTGAATGAGTGCATATTTGAAAATATTATTTACATGGTTCAAGTGATTACTTCCATAAAAAAAAAATAGACCTAGAATTTCTTTATATTCCATTATAAAAAAGATCCCCCCAATATACAAGATGTGGTTACAGCCTTTTACATACGTAACCTTGGTTCCCTGAGTAGGGAAAGAGATGCTGCATAAGTGGCTATAATCCTCAGTTTGCTTGGTTTCTTTCATAGCAAATATGTCTATGATATCATGAACACATCCTTCTGAGGCATCAGTGAAGCAACACCTCAGTGGGTGGTGCTAGTGCAGTCTGACAATAAATTGACTTGATTCTGTATAGGCTTCAGACAGTTGTCACACCAGAGGGTTTTTCCATAGCATCAGCACATGGTCTCAGGGACCTCAGGGCACCGTGTTTAATTAAGTGACAGAGACATTTTCCAAACTCGGGTTCATGAAACAGTGGTCTTTGATATTGTTCATGTGGACTCCAGTACAGATTGTAATTGTTATGTATATAACTATTAATGATGTCAAATTATTATATTAATGCTTATATACTAATAGTTTAGTGCTTTTCCACAGCAAACATAACCCTTTGTCACTTTTTGTGTTATTTCAATTCAGTTCATTTTTGACATCTACATTTTATGTTTGTGTAAGTAATTGTTTATAAAAATCTTATTAGGCACTCAGATACCCCTACTTCCAAGTAGGACAAGTTCTGGGCCCCCTACCCATGACCCCTGATGTACGGAAGGCTCAGATAAAGATGACCCTGCCTAGTGAACCCAGATCAGAGCTGCAGTCTGTCTCAGAACCAGTGCTGCCATCACAGACTAAAGGCCAAAGCAGAAACTCCCATCAGCCACTGCAGCAGATTCCTCTGCCCCAGTCTCTTTCTCAGACAGACCCTCTCGCTCCATACACACAAAAGGTACAAAACCTCCTTCTCAAATTTAATGTTGTAATTACCTTTAAAAAACTTGATTCCCATTATGGATTTTTTTTATGCCACATGATATAGCAAAATCTTAAAATTTGTATTTTAATATTAACTTTATATTTTGTTTTACTGCATCTGTGGCACAATGTTTATAATCATAAACAATGATTTCTCCTTATTTATCTCTTTGTAAATATGAACAGGGAATTCTTTTAGAGTAAATACAAATGTAGACAGGGCCTAAAACCAACATTTTGCCACACCTGCCAGTTGCTAGTGACTAAAAGTTACCGGCCATAAATATGAAGTATTTCATAATAATAAATGTAATTTATTATGGTTAGGGCATTTTGCATTTTCAAATGCACATTATAAGTGACTTAAACTCACAGCACTTGCAGAGATGGAGCTTGTGTGGAGCAGCATTTGATGCAAACCGAGTCACTTTGACACATATTTTTATAATTACAATGGAGTCTTTGTGATTTGATAATTAAACCATGTTGCATTCTTAGTAAATTTTTTTTTGAAACACACCAAAACCAGAGGTCCATGCACCTATAAAAGTAGTTTTGATTTAAAAATGAGCTTGCTTCAAAGTAATGTGTCACAGTTGTAGTACATAAGAATAAACATGTAAATGACACAAAATATATAATAATAATTGTATGATGTGGTACAGTCTTTTAAATAAGCCAAATGTCCACTGAGCCACTTCTACCTTTCTTGACAAAATTAAATTGTGATAAATAAAACTAAAACTTAAAGATTACCTGTTATAGTTCTCTACTGCATTTGAGTACCTAAATGAACATCAGCACAATGATACTTTGTGTTCCTAACATGAGGTGGTCGGGGCTGAGAACAGTTTGATTGGGCTGAAGAATGGACGAAGAAGGTGGGGACAGACCAACATGAAACCCTCAGACAGCTGGGATGAGTCTGACTGTTCTGATTCCGCAGCATCCCTATCTAAAAAACCCAGCAAAGGCCCAGAGGAGGAGAAAACTACTACACAGTATGATCACTACATTCAGAGTTTAACATAAACAGTTTTGACACTTATTTAAATTGTAGCACATTTCAATGAGCACACTATTTCGAAACCTAGTGAGCAGCCTTGCTGTCTACTGACTTTCTAACAAAGCATCCGAACTGAAACTGAACTATTTGAAATGAAGATAAGTAGTTCAAATGAAGACAAACGTGTCGTTATTCAACTCGAGTCAGTTGAATGTTGATTCAGTTCAGTTCAATAACAGTCAATGTTACATAATTTGTCAGTTATGAACAAATTTGATGCAGCTCAAAAATATTTTTAAAGAAGACAGTAGTGTCATTCAGTTTTTGTTCTCATCCAATAGTGTCAGTGCCCTCAAATCTGTAATATTACTGAATATTAAGTATGTTTTAAACCCCACTAAGCAAACCAAAAGTGACAGTGGCAGGGAACCCAAACTCCATCATGTGACAGAAATGGAGGAAAAATCCTTGGGACCAGTTCTCCCATGGCCTAATTAACAAAAATGGTGTGATTTAAGGGGGCAGCTAGATTGATGTTATTCAGTAAATTTTGCATCAGTCTATTTCTGTTTAAATATCAGCATACATCACACTGGCATTAGGGGAAAGGGAGAGTTGCTATTTAGCTAGTAGTAGATGACTGGCTTATCAGTAGCCATAAGCACAAAGAACATCCTTCTTGTTAAAAACCGTTTTGGTCCCAGGTCCATTCTAGCATGATGTGTTCATAGCTGGCCATAAGGATCTCTGCTGAGGGCTTGTCTAGTCTAGAAAGCTGTGTAATGTTGCTGCCTATCTTTTTAGCAGCCTTTTGTGTTGGGAGCGTGCCTGTAAAACCTGTCTAGTATCATGGCTGCTGACTTAGGTTGAGAACATTGTACCTTCAGTTTCAATTATTCCATTTGAGATTTCACTCGTTCCTTATTTATGTTATGACAATCTTTGCAGGCCCAAGGACCAGAAACCCCTTTATACATTTAGCACTGTAACAAAATTACCAAACACCAGCAGACTGAACCAGCCAGACTCTAGTCACCAGAGCACCTCTTCAGCCAGACAACATTACCTGCGCCAGTCCAGATATCTGCCAGGCAAGATCTGAGTTTCATTTAGTCACTTAATGTTTTTATTTATTTTTTATTTATGAATTGCAGCGGTGCACAATACATTATATCAAAATAAGATGAATGATTGTCAGTGCATATATCAAACTAGCTCAGATTGCTGACAGTTCCTGACATGGCTTTCTACACATTTTTAAAGTAATATCCCTGCATGTACACAGATACAGATAATTTGGAATGGCTTGAGATGAGTATCTCACAGAACATACATCACATGTTCAGATCTCATTGACAGTTGCCACATTGCATCACTGCTTATTTGCATAAAGATTTTTCTGAACTCATTAAAAACAAATGGCTTCTAAACAAATGTTCATTTAATGCAGCAAATCAATGTATTTGTAAACACCCCATTAGACTATTTTGCATAAATTAGGCTTTACATTATTATATCAATGTTAGGGTTAATAAGCAAGAACACACCATCTCTGAGCAACAAGGAGTCTCAACAAGACTTGTGGGACACATCAGCTCTGATGAACAAACCTCTTGCACCCATTGGAGGAGCACCAGTGTCTAGAATCGGCCCAGGTAAGCACAAATGAATTAAAGCTGAGACTAACTTCTCAAATTCATTTGCAACCACAGAATGC
Source organism: Cyprinus carpio (assembly GCF_018340385.1). Classification (NCBI taxonomy): domain Eukaryota; kingdom Metazoa; phylum Chordata; class Actinopteri; order Cypriniformes; family Cyprinidae; genus Cyprinus; species Cyprinus carpio. The sequence goes on along the minus strand of NC_056595.1, from coordinate 8,897,640 downwards.
AAATAAATAAATAAAAATAAACAAAAATAAATAGAAAACTAAAAAAAAAAACTTAAACAAATGCATTAAGGTTGTTAAAATTAAAGCCTTAGTTCACCCAAAAATTAAAATTAGCCTGTGTTTCACTCACCCTCAAAGCATCCTAGGTGTATTTGATTTTCTTCTTTCAGGTGAATCCAGTCGGAGTTATATTAAAAATGGTCCTGGCCCCTCCAAGCCTTGCAATGGGGGTAAGCTTGTGTTGGTTGTCAACAGTTCGGAAGACGTGAAATTAAGTGCACGCATCTGAATAAAACGTTCCTCACACAGCTCCGGGGGGTGAATTAAGGCCTCCTGTAGCGAATCCATGCATTTTTGTAAGATAAATATCCATATTTTAAAGGGGTCATATGATGCTGCTAAAAAGAACATTATTTTGTGTATTTGGTGTAATGAAATTTGTTTATGCGGTTTAAGGTTCAAAAAACACATTATATTCAACATACTGTACATTATTGTTTCTCCTCTATACCCCGCCTTCTGAAATGCGTTGATTTTTACAAAGCTCATCGGTCTGAAAAGCGAGGTGTGCTCTGATAGGCCAGCTATCCAGTGCGTTGTGATTGGCCGAATACCTCAAGCGTGTGATGGAAATGTTATGCCCTTTAACATATTGTGGTGCCATGTCTGGCCAGAGCAATGAGACATAAACATAAAACCCAAATTTCTAGTCGTGTCCTCTTTTGGAAGGCCAAACAAAGTAGTTTCGCTTTCTCAATTTTCTCAAAAAGGAGTGTCCGTTGGGCTTGGGGCAACCACATGTGACGACCCCAGGCTGGACTTTGCTTCGTCCACGGTGAAAGCCGATCCGGTGTTCCACAGTGCAAAGTTGATGTATTTCCTCAGCAACCAGCACGGATCAGCTCCAGGCATGACGAAGTGGATATTGTCCTCTTTTGGAAGGCCAAACAAAGTAGTTTAGCTTTCACAGTGAAACACACAGCGTCTATACGACATGGCGGCGGCAACAACAATACTACAATGAGAATAAAAGGAACGCCTTCTTTCTTTGCGTGAACATCTGGGTGTGTTATGCAAATCTTCCCACATAGTGACGTAGAGATTTGGGGGTGTGTTAGAACGAGCCGTTTTAGGGGGGTGGACGAGTCTTAACTTAAAGATGATCTCTTTGGATTTGAGACTTTAGTCTTTGCAACTTTACAGATCTTCTTTATGCACCAAGAGCTTGTTACACTCCAAAGAGAAAGGAAAAATTGAAATCGCATCATATGACCCCTTTAACACTTTTTTTTTTTTTCTCTCTCACTTCCGCTGACTGTCATACCCGGAAGCCGTTCCGGCAGATGATGTAAGATGTCGACGTTGCGTGATTAGTGATGAACGTGGAGACAAAACAAAAAGCCATTCACAAATTAGAAGCACAAAACGAGGCTTTGTAAAGAAATGTCAGGAGGATTTCGATATAAGCCGGGAGGAGACTGGTTTTCCTATGCTAAAGTAAGGAAACTTTGTTTCCTTTGTTCCTGCATTTCTCAGAGGTCCTACATCATCGGCCTAAACATCTTTCACATACCACAGTCAGCAGAAGTGAGAAAAAAAGTGTTTATTACATTTGAAATATGGATATTTATTAGGGATGTGCATTTTAAGCAAAAGTAATATTCGATAATCGCTGGGTATTATTCGATTAGTAGTCGAAAATCGCACCCCTCCCGCGCATGCACTCCCGCACGCATAAACACACCCATAAAAAGAGAGAGAGGGAGAGACTTTTCAGGCTTTCAATCTGTATGATAACAAACTGTTTAATTCATTAGAGAATAGTCTATCCTAACCCAAGCCAATTGATGGTTGTATGATTGCTGAAACATATTAATATAACATAACCGAATGACAGCACTTATTAACATAACAGTCTGTCGATTATCAACTGCTCACAAGGCTGTAGGAGCCTAGGACGTTACTATTTTTAAAAAGGAGCACGAACATTAACAGCATTTTAAAAAAAAGTTTACAGATTTATTAAGATTAGAACAGATTAATTCAGCCATGAATATTAGGCTTAAAACACATTACACACTTAAACAGAATATCATTCTTAAAACACAGTACGCGCTAAAACATTGTGAACTGCCTAAATGACGCCACTTATGTGAACAATAATTTTAACGTCTGTATTTATAACAATAACCTATTTCATATTTTTATTCAAAAAAATGAGCATGTCTACATGCTCGGGAAGAAGATGGGTGAGTTATCTGAATCTGTTGAGTTATTGTGAGTTATTGGCGGCACCACCCTCTGCCATTGTCCCCCTTCCCCCACTGGCCTGTGCTCACACTGCACTTTATGCTCAGGGCCGGTGTACTGTCGATCTCTGCTACCCTGTCAGATTTTGCTACCTCCCATGAAAAAAGTAGGTAGTACATGTATGGGCCCACCAAACCGAGGGGGAGCTTTTAATTGAAACGAGGGAACTTATATAGAGCCTTGCACGGCCCGGCCCAGGGCTAATCAGAATTCTGTGCCCGAGTCCGACCCGGGCCCGTGTCGCAGTCCTCATTACACAGCTGCTGTTGCAGCCATTATAATAGTTTAGTTTTGGTTTTTAATGGCAAAGTGGTCATATTTTGTTTCGATTCTTTATTAACTTAATTCAGAAACATGATTGGAATATTTGATGTTTGTTAAATTCAAGTTTGTTTGTTTTTTAAATAGCAAGACAGTGATTGAGAATTTTTGATCAGTTTATCCTAAAAAAAATAAAAAGAAATAAATGAGATTAGCGTCATAATATTTTAGGAATAATGTCAAAATGAAGATAGTAAAATCATGTTACTTTGCGTGAAGTAAAAGTGAATATATTACACCTGTATACTTATAAAAAAAAAGTATGTGCCACTTGTCATTCTTCACATTTAACACGAAAAACAACAATAGGCTTACTGACAATTTTTTTAAGCTCAAATTGATTTATTTCACGAGACACTCGTTTGTATTAAATTGTTCTGTTATTTTTTTCAACATGCACTCAAATATTTATTCGTTTTTATTTCGTGCTGCAAATATTAAACAGGAACATATAACTGATTCACATGCTGCTCGAAAGGAATATCTTATAATAAAGGAAGGTGAATATCTCACTACAAATTAAAGAGCGTAATTTATCTTAAAATTAACAGAATTCATATTAAAATTAACATAATAAAAAGTAACTTATTTATAATAAAAAGTTAAATAATATCTACAAAAAATTAACACAAAACACACACATATTATTTCCAAGCACACTGCATGCGTACCACACCCTAATTAAAAAAAAAATATCACAGTCCTTAATATAACTCCGATTGGATTCGTCAGAAAGAAGAAAGTCACATAAACCGTCAGCCGAACCGGGCTTTGGGGGTCAGACGCGCTCGTTTAACATCCTTAGAAAATAATCGCACAGCCTAATCGATATTCTGTAATTAAATCACCTAATCGAAAATCGTGACCCATCCCTAATATTTATCTTACAAAAACACATGGATTCTCTACAGGAGGCCTTTATTCACTTCCCAGAGCCATGTGAGGGACGTTTTATAACAGATGTGCGCACTTTATTTTATGTCTGTTATTTCACGTCATATCACTGTTGATAACCAACACCCGCTTTACCTCATTGAACGGCTTGGAGAGTTTTTAATATAACTCCGATTGGATTCGTCAGAAAGAAGAAAGTCACATACACCTAGGATGCTTTGAGGGTGAGTAAAACACAGGCTAATTTTTATTTTTGGGTGAACTAACCCTTTAACCATATTGTACTTGATGTTTTTTTTTTTTTTTTTTTTTTTTTTATGAAATAAAAAAAGATTTGATACACAAATATTTCAAGGAATGAGACTTTTTTTCACTGCAAAAGATTTTTTAAATGCTATTCTACTTTTTGAAAAGAAAAATAAAATACTGTATTTATGTTGTATTCTTCGCTTCCCATAGTTCTTGCAGATAATGTGAATATATAAATGTTACATTTTGACCTTGAAGAAACCTTGGGGTAGTGATACAAAACTTAAAAATATTCCAAGAAAAATGATATTGACGAGGGTCAGAAACATTTTTTTGTTTTGTTTTTGTACATGAAACGCTGAATTAAGAAATGTTTTTAATTTAAAATAAAATATTAAAAAACAAGTCAGTTTGCTCTCCTTTATGCATTCTAGGGTAACTAAATTATCCATTTACCCCTTAGAGTGGCTTTATCCTAGTATTAATCTTACCTATTTTAAGTTAGAATTATGGGTCCCCCACATTACTGACCAAGTGTTACATCAGTCATATTCTTAACTGCCTCAACCTTATCTCACTAATTAATTTTGTATAATTCAGAATTAAATTATTAGTGCCTTAAATCGAAGTCGGTTCCTGAATTTGAACTGACAGCAAACAGGATGCAGCATTGTAATTCAAAATTGAAATTAATAAAGTAGAATTAAAATGGAATTTAGAAAAAAAAAGTTTTTACTGTGTAGTGTAGCTTTTAAATGATTACTGTCTGTTTTATGCATTACACACAGCACTTAGTTTCTATGTCTATAAACATTAAATAGATAATTAGATAAACTGCCACCTATAAAAATGAAATTTTTTGAAATGAAAGATTGAGTGGGTATATTTTGCAAATATGTAGATAAACACTTGTTTTATTTGTTTGTTTAGCTGGCTGTGTTCTCTTTCTTGACTCTAAAGTTGTGGCCTCTCCTCACAGGACACTTCGTAACCACCACATATAATCTTTCTGGAGGATATATACCTTCTTTCCAGAAGAAGGAAGTGGGATCTGTAGGACAAAGGATTCAGCTCGCCCCTCTCGGACACCAGCATGCACGTAAGAGTTCAGTTTTAGAATTCATCCTCAAATAATTTACTTTTGCCTTTCTCTATTTGTTAGAACAGCATTATATAATACATTTTTATGCTGCATGCATGTTGGCTTTGCAATACTGATATTAAATTTAAAGGTGAAGTGTGTAATTTCTGTAAAGTTAAAATATATTCTTTTGTTTATTATAATATGTTCGTTTCCCTGACAAATGGAAACACAAAGGCACTATCAAAACATTGCCCTGTTTGATTGAGCAGCTCGACCAACCAGAAAATTTCCAAAACAATGGTAGGAGGAGGCACATTATTATTTAAGATGAAAAAAGCCTCCCTCCCCCAATACTAAATTTTAAAAATGTATAAAAAAGTCCGACATGGCAACATTGCCTCAAACAGTGCTGTGTTTGGGGTGGTATTATGGGTTTGAAATTCATTTGGTGACACTATGCCACAAAACCTACACACCTTTATACTTAATATTATTCTGAGACCAAAAATTTTAACTCCCCTTGTAAGCTTTTTTGTTTTTGCTCTTTGTTAAAAAAAAGTGTTCTACACATCTGTTGCAAGAGCTCTAAGATCTGCTGTTTCTTTCTACATTCATTCATTCATTCATTCACTCACTCACTCTGTCTGTCTCTCTCATCTTTATATCTGCTCTTAGTTGATCTCTCTGCCACTGCTGACTCAAAAACTGGCAAAGCTAAACCTTCAAAGTCCAAACCTTCCTCTACAGTTTCAGTCAGTGAGATCTCTGAAGGTAAAATCTCTGAACAGTAGAAGTTTTGCTCAGCACTTCTTTCTAGGGTCCAAAATTAACATTGTCACACCTTCCAGGTTCATTTTTACAATTTTTTTTTTTTATTGTTTGTACAGTGAATTTATATAACTGATACCTTGCTATTACTGACAGATACATTGAAATCATTGTCATTTGCAGCATCATATATGAGTCAGTCAGTGTATAACGGCAGTTGTCACAAGACAAATTATTATTATTTTTAATTTTTTCTCATTACCATTTTGGTGGCTAATGCAAGGTCTTTGATTTTAATCACCTCTGCCAGACTGTTGTTCATACATTGTAAGTAATGTGGTGTTGCAGTTGCTAATTAAGTTACTAGCCAACTGGTTTTAAGTTCCAGTTTTTACTCTCTTGGCAATTGTTAATTTTTGGACTCAGCCTTCATTACCATGATCCTGTCAGAAGTAGCCTTTAACTCTGGCTTTGCTGATTTTACACAAGTGTGAAATACTCTTTCTCGCTTCTCAGATTATGAAGGATGGAAAAGGAGAGCAGACCGAATTCATCCTAAAGGAACGAGTTACTCGGCTCTGGGCAAAAACTCTACCAATCTCATCGCTCGAGCTCCACCGGTTCAGCCAGTACATGGGCGGGTTGACTGGGCTGCAAAATATGGAAGCCATCGCTAATATATATCATGCGAGCTACAGCTGCTGTGAGGTCTAAGGCCTGTTTCAACACTCGTGAATATTGTATAAACACCTATCATTTTGTTTCTAAAAGGAGCGGCTAGGATAGATCCACACCACTTAAGCCCACGGCTGCTTAATTGTTCAGTTTAAAACAAGAATCTGTACAATGGATTTTTACAAACCTAGCAATTTGTTCATCTTTAAATCTGTCTTGTTCTGTAATCTCTATTTTCAATGAAATGGGTAAATCTATATCCCATATATTGTATTTATTTTTTTTGTAACCCTTTTGACATTTTTTTATAGTATGCAGTTTTGAAATATATTCTTGTTTTCTTTTTTATGTATAACTGTGATTCATACTGCAAGGCAGTGTTATATTTCCTTGTATGTTGAGTAGCCTTTTTTTCCATTTCTTATTTTTTTCCTGTAAACAGTACTGAGAATTAACACATGAACATATAATGTAGATAACGGTGATTGGGTTGGGCTAAACTCAAATCAATAAATAGTGTTTTGTAAGTGTTTTATATGCATAAAATGTGCATGTTTTTACCAGAAGTCTTTAATTCAGATATTCACCTGACAACTACATTTTTATTTTACATTTGAAACAAAATATGACAATGAGCTATGACATGTCAAAGAAAATAGTTTGAATGAAAGCAGACAGTGATTTCTGTTTGGGTATTACGATTGCTGTGGTTTCTGTAGCATTCTGGCTCCGAGTTTTGCCAGCATCAGGACACTAAAAGAAAGAATTAAAAGGGATAGTTAAGGCAAAAATGAAACTTCTTATAGACATCAGACTATAAAACAGACAAAAGTTTTTTACTCAAGGCTGTTGCATGACTTCAGAAGAAGTATGTATAGATAAGGCACACAGGCAACTTTTATGATACTACTTACGGTGTTTTTTGGAGCTTGGGAGTCATTGTATTACAGAAAAGCTGCATGAAATTTCATCTAAAGTTCTAACTCTTCTGTTTCATGGAAGCAAGCAAGTCGTAGTTGGTAATACTATGGTACTTTTTGTGTTATAAATGACATGCTAAGGTTTTTGGAGTGTGAGAGGCTGAATGAGATTTAGGACAAAGTGGTCAGAAGTCCAGGAACAGAATTTTAATATTTCTGTTTATCTTCCTTTTATACTTTTGGCTGGAGTCTGCATGAGTATGTGCCCCGTTTGTCTTTTTTATTAGCTGTTAATAAACTAAAATATTTTACTAACAGAGCTTTATCATCCAAGAAAAAGGGAAACCCTTCATTAGACAAATGAAGTGTGATGTGTGTTAGTTACCTCGCTCCAGCGATGAGACCAGCTGGAATGATTTTGCGTGAGTTATAGAATCTCTTTCCCATGACAGCAGCAAGTGTCCCAGATGCAGCTGAGAGAGGAAAAATATTGATGACACATGGTGTAATTCAAAATCACTGTCACCTAATTTTTTAAAACAAACACATTAATACTGCTGATCACTTTTCAACTGCAACAAATATAATAATTGCACAATGCATGAAAATAAAAATAAAATAAATATGCACACCTAAAGACACCCAAATATTTTTGGGATCCTGTGATGTCTGGTAAGCACCAAAACCAGCCAAACCACCAAAGAGAAGACCTGCTGCTAGGGATGGGACACTGCCTGCAAGACAAAATAATTAAAACATAAAATATACTAAAACACTGTGTTAATAAATTATAAAAATTCAAAAAAAATTCATAATGAAAAAAAAAAAAAAAACAAAAAAGTGTTTAAAACATTTAGATGTTTGTTATCCACTAAAACAATTTACAATTTTTGAACAATCATACAACAGACCTGAAGGCCTTTTTTAAAGATCATGCACAGAATTTTGGTTCCAAGGTATGAAATTTTCACTGAATATAGAGGAACCAACAAAATCTGTGTGAAAATAAATGAGTAAAACAAATGTTTTTGTTATAAACGGGATAAAGGTGGTTCATGTGTGGGATGAAATCTGATCAAGCTGGTTTAGCTAATAAATTTTTATCCAATTTCCCCATCTGACAAGTGCCTGCCAGCCAGCCATTCCAGTCTATCAAGCAATGGCCAGCAAACAAGTTTGAGCTCTTAATCATGTAAAATCTATATAATTGTCTAGCTCAAGCAATGCTACTAGCCAGTCCACTGCAATCAACAAGTTACAGAGCTCTCTTAATACCACAGCTTGAAGTTTACATGTAAAATCTATATAATGTGATACGGGAACTCTCTTGAGCTTTCTATATACCTGTGACACCTGCTTTAGACATAGCCTATGAACCTCCCCGACCAGATGTTTGTGTGTCCTACATAAACAATGCGTTGCATACCAATGCCATATCCACATTGGTCCATCAAGTCCACAAAAAATGCCTGATCTCTAGCAACATGACCTTCAAAACTGCACTGTCCACTGTGACGACTGAGTTACCTCCGAATGGTGTTAAAAATAGTTAAACATACACAGACTTTGAAATACAAATTTAAATACCGCTGCCTGAGTACAAGAGGAGCGTCTCGACAGCCTGCGTGAATGAATCCTGTATCACAACCACGCCCATGTCAAAATACGTCACATAATCATTTTGTCGATATTTTGTATACGGGCTGTTTTTTGCCGTGTCGGTAAGTAAAAAAAAATCTCCAGAGTTGTAATGGTTTTGTGTGCATGTGCATCGTACGAACACGTGTAGCAACACCAGAATTTTAGAATGTATGTATGTGTGTGTGTGTGTGTGTGTTGTGTGTGTGTTTGGGGGTGGGGGTGGAGATGAGTGTTTTTATGTTTGGGGGGTCATCCACACATGGTTGTATACGAGAAGGTACACACACAAAACAAATACATAAAATACATACATACATGTGGATGATTTGCCAGTCTAAACATTTTCTCAATGTACCCACACACATACACTCATCTCACCCACTCAGACACACACACTTCATCCCTCTCACACATATGTACTTACCTGCCCCCCCCCCACCACCACCCACCAACCAACCCCACACACACACATACACCAAGTAACCTCACACAGTAATCTTTAATGATATACTCTGATCAAACTACTGGCGACCTGTGTATGTCGCTTTGTAGTCTTCTATGTTTCGAAAAGATCACATAATGTTTGTTTGTCATGTTTTACAGCATCCTACACATTTTCAGTCCAACCTGATGTTTACCGGTTAAGGGGGGTCCCTGCTGCAGTTTCACCAGTAAAGAAAATTACTAGTTACAGTTCACTTGAAGGACCAAAGGCCATGCCATGGAGGTATACACATTTCTTTTATTGACATTATAAATCATTGTTTATGTAAGAATGATGAGGTAAATTTTTTAGTGGACAATCACCAACACGTATATTCAAATTTTTACAGCGCCAAGAGGACAAAATGCACTGATGGTACTCTAGCCTGCCGTTCTCCAGATCTCAGATGCCATCAAAGACTAACCTGGAGGGAGAATCGGAGGATATATTGACCAAGGAATCTCTCTGTGTAGTCTATGTATGCATGTTGTACTGCATGTCAAGAACTGTTTATCTGATCATTCAGCTGTTCATTCAGAGCTCAGACTTTATAATGGAGCATACCTTTTGTTAAACAACCAGTCAAAAGTTTTTTGAGATTTTTTTATGTTTTTAAAGAAATATCTTCTGCTCATCAAGCCTGCATTTATTTAATCCGAAGTACAGCAAAACCGTCCAATTTTAAAATAATCTTTTGTAATATATTTGCTATTTAAAATAACAATTTTCTATATTCTCTATTAAATGAATTTATTCCATTTCAAAAGGTGACTTACTCCATCACATGATCTTCATTCTAATATGCTGATTTGATGCTCAAAAACATTTTATTATTATTATGTTAATACACTGAAGACTGGAGTAATGATGAGAAAATTCAGCTTTGATCACAGGAATAAACTGCATTTTAAAATACGAAAGCTGTTCTTTTAAATTGTTGTTAGCACATGGCTGTGTTTTGCAAATCCTGGCTGGTGAGCAGAAAGACTTTAAAAACGATAATAAAATCTTACTGTTCAAAAACTGGTGGTGTATATTATTATTATTATTTTTTATTTTTTTTTTTGTACATGTAATATATTTTTGTAAATAATAAATAAATATAAAAATACCCAATGAAACAATGGATGCCATTCATCTTTAAGTATGTGGAGGACCTGGACATGTTTCTCTATCACGTTGTGATGAACAAGGCCTGAAGGGGTCAATGTCATGTTACTTATATTTCTATCATGCAATCTTTATTCAGCCTAAGTATGTGTAGCCTACTGCATATGGGGAACTGTTCATTCAAATGTTACTTATGATAAGGGAAATAAATCTTTAAAAATTAAATTACAATTATACAATACCAACTTTTAACAATAATTTTGCATACTTTTTTACAATACCAAAATCTAATTGTCCCTTTTAAATTTGACCATTTCAATTTTGCCTTGGGAAGGTCAAAATCGTTTTTTAATAAATGTGAATTACATAAATGAACAAGGTAAGGTTTAAAATTTTAATTGACAATAAGCCTACTTTAATCACAAAAGTCAGCTCCGTCTTATGAAATATATATTAGATTTAAGTTGTGCCATTTAGACATCCTTTGTATTAGTAAAACGAAGGACAATATTATTTTTTTACTCCCATTACACTTCCACTATTTTGCTTCAACATACTTCCGGGTTTCCAGGTAGCGGGATGGGGAAATCAATGAGGAGACGTATTTGATATGGGCGGGGCGTTTCGTTTACGTCACACTTGGGACGTGGGCGGGGTTGTGTCGGGATGGGCGTTTCTTGGACGTCGGGGTTGGATGTCCACCGCACGGCTGCAGGATTTGTTAGCTGGTGGTGCTCGTGGTCGAAAAGGTCGACTTGTGTACTGCTTAATCGTCTTCAAACGCCAATGAAAGCTTACGCATCTGACGTACTTGTTTCGCAATGTTTCTTAAGTTGACTTATGGGAAATGAAGTTTAATTCAACCCTTCTGAATTACCCGTGTCTCTCTCTGAATTTCACATATACATGCATACATACTTTCTTTCTTTTTTTTTTTTTTTTTTTTTTTTTTTACTATTTTCACACTATTTTACTTAAAAAGTAATGGCAGTTTTGATGATTTGAGGATGTTTCTTTATGTGTATTCTGTAAGATTAAATTAAGGAAGGAACTTTGCCTCTTTTCTTTTTCTTTCTTTCTTTCTTTTCAATCAGTGCAAAAAGAGTTTTGGAAGAATTTAACTTATTATTTAATTCCTTTTTGCCAAAAAAAAAAACAAACAAAAACATTTCTCTATTTTTCTGGCACTAACCATGCAGGTGAACTTACTGTTAATTTCTTTGTTTTGCATTGCAAATATTTTAACTACAAGAACATGTTTCTTAACACTTTGCCTAGATTTGAAGTTGTTCTTACTGAAATTTGCCATTAAAAAACTGAAGTTTACTCTGGGTTTATCTGGAGTACTTGACTGGCATTTAATCAAACTTTATTTAAAAAAAAAAATGTCCTGTTACTGAATGCTGTAGTAAAAGTGAACTCAAGTTAGGCCTATTTGTTAACCATCCATCCATTCTACAAACTCCTTATCCTCTGCAGTCTATAGTGTCATGGGATGCTGAAGGCTATCCCAGTGACTTGGGCCATCCCATTGACTCCCCAGTGAGGGAAAAACACACTAGACAGATGGCTAAGTCCATCACAGAGCTCACACACAGACTTACACATATTTACGCATGCTGTCAATTTAATGTCTCCAATTCAACCTATGCTGCATGTCTGGATTGTGGGGGAAACCAGAGTACATGGAGGAAACCCACACAGACACGCAAATGCCACACAGAAAGGTCTCCTGGCTCAGCTTTTACTTGAACAATACTGCACAACTTCTTGACCAGGCCCTTATCATTTCTAGGCTGGACTATATGGCAATGCTCTTCTGACTGGACTTCTATCATGTGCAAGCAAACTTCTACAAATGATTCAGAATGCAGCAGCATGCCTGGTCTTCAACAATCCCAAAGGGGCCCATGTTATTGCAATATGAGCAGTTCCTGTTTATTGCCTCTTTATGATGAATCGCTTGTTGTATTCCTCTTCTTCACTTTGGATAAAAGCGTTGTGACGAGTGCGACGGGGCCGAGAGCCGTGGGAACGGAGCGAGGCCGGTGGAGTAATTGATAATGAGCGACACCTGCACCACTCACTAGTCTCGAGTACCACGGAGGAGCTCCAGAAGGATAAAAGGAGGAGCGACAACAGTGAAAGACGAGAGAGGACCAGGCCTGGATTTTATTTTGTGTTTTGGTTCTGTTTGTGCGCGGCAGTCATCCGCGAGGGGCTGTCCCGCTATTTTGTGCTTATTTTATTAGTTTTTATTTAAATGTTCACCGGTTCCCGCCTCCTTCCCATGACTATGAACGTTTGTTACAAGCGTTTGTTAAATGAATAAATTTAATGTAAATGAATAAATATTAAAACTTTCTATGAATCCAATTTCTATAACACGTTATAAGGGTATTCTTAAGGCATCATAATGAATGCATAATGCATTCTGAAAAAATTATAATATGTTGTTTCATATCATAAATAATCTAATATAATACATTATAAAACATACTTATTTGTGGTTAGAACTTTTATGACCATCATCCCGGTCCCCCCCAAAAAAAACAAAATCACTGGACTTAATGATTACAGACCTGTCGCTCTCACATCTGTGGTCATGAAGTCATTTGAGAGACTGGTCTTGGCCTATCTGAAAGACATCACTGGACCCTTGGTGGATCCTCTTCAGTTTGCATACAGAGCAAACAGGTCTGTGGATGATGCAGTCAACATGGGACTTGCAATACATCCTGCAACACCTCGACAGATGTGGGAATTATGCAAGGATCTTATTTGTGGACTTCAGTTCGGCCTTCAATACCATCATGCCCAATCTTCTCTCAGACAAACTGACCCAGCGCTCTGTGCCCACTTCCATCTCTCAGTGGATCACCAACATTCTGACAGACGGGCAACAGCTAGTGAGGTTGGGGAAACTAACATCCATGACCTTCACTATCAGTACTGGCGCCTCCCAGCGATGCGTTCTCTCCCCACTTCTCTTCACCCTCTACACAAATGACTGCGCTTCTAAAGACCCCTCTGTCAAGCTCCTGAAGTTACAGACAGGAGGTTAAAGAGCTGGCTGTGTGGTGCAGTTATAACAACCTGGAGCTAAACACACATAAATCAGTGGAGATGATAGTGGACTTTAGGAGAAATCCTCCCTGCACTTCCCCCATTCACCATCATGAACAGCACTGTGGCAGAAGTAGAGTCATTCGGGTTCCTGGGCACCACCATTTCTCAGGACCTGAAGTGGGACAATCACATTGACTCTATTGTAAAAAAGGCCCAGCAGAGGTTGTAGAGGAAGTTCAACCTGCCACAGGAGCTGCTCACAGAGTTCTTCTTAACCATCATTGAGTCTGTCTTGTGTTCATCTGTAACTGTTTGGTTTGGCTCAGCTACAAAACAGGCAGTGGTGGAAAGAGTACTGAAAATTTGTACTTAAGTACTGTTACATTGCTGAAATAATACTCAATTACAAGTAAAAGTACTGGTGTCAAAACAGTACTAAAGTAAAAGTACAAAGTACTCCTCTCAAAAACTACTCTGAGTAGAAAATATCTCTTGAAAACTGAAGAGAAGTGTAAACAAGCGACCTGATGCACATTCTTAATCTTAACCATTGTGCAAATTGTAAGACACCACAATTTTACGACATTGTTCCATGTTCACCTACTTGAATGGTTACCTTATTATAGTCAGTTCTACGTTAGAGTGTTTTATATAACATTCTATATTATATAGCGGAGAGCCCCTGGGGGGCAGAAGACCTTAGATTTAAGTTAGATAAGTTGTTCACGGATACAAGACCTTTCTAGATGAAGGGAGATGTGCCACACTTTTTGAAGATGGCACTAGGGGGTTCTATAGGTTGTTTTTGGGGTAGTTTTCTTTTTTGTTTGGGTGCTCCATTTATTTGTTGCTTACAAGCTTACATATGCTCTGCTTATGGTAATATTATGAGAGGTCGAATAAAGCTCATAAATAGAAAAGAACGTAGTGGATAGAGTATTGAAATTTGTCAGTTTTAATGTTAAAGGATTGAATGGGCCGATTAAAAGAAAAAGGGTTTTGACATATCTTAAGTTAAAAGTAGATTTAATTTTCCTACAAGAAACTCACCTCACTGCGCAGGAACATAAAAAATTAAAGACAGAATGGGTGGGCCAGGTAGTGTCATCTTCATTCAATAATCATTCATTCAATAATCAAAAATAATCAAAAATACTTGATACTGATATTGACTCCTCAGGACGCTATGTTTTTGTTAGTTGTAGAATATTCTCAGAACAATGGTCACTCCTAAATTTATATGCACCTAATTATGATGATGAATTGTTCATGCAAAATATGTTTCTAAAGGCTGCGGGGGGACAACAAAATATACTTATAGGAGGGGACTTCAACTTTTGCTTAGATCCTATAATGGACAAATCAACAAGACCATTTCAAATTCAAAAGCAGCCAAGACCACTCAAACATATATGAAAGATCTAAATTTAATAGACATTTGGAGGCGGATGCACCCTCAGACCTGGGATTATTCCTTTTATTCATGCCCTCATAAATCCCATACTAGAATTGATTTATTCCTATTATCCACCCAATTATTCCATAGAGTATTAGACTCTGAATATTTATCCAGAACTTTATCGGCTCATTCACCACTGACTTTGTCCATTTTGTTTCCAGATAAACCCGAAACACCATATAGGTGGCGCCTTAATCCCACTCTCCTACAAAGAACTGACTTTTGCACATTCATAAGAGACCAGATTAAGATGTTTTGTGAAACAAACTGTGCTTCCTCCCCCGATAGCTTTATTTTATTTGATACGCTGAAAGCCTATCTGAGAGGGCAAATAATCTCCTATACGAAAGGCCTGAAAAAGCAACACACAGAAGATATTGACAAATTAGAAAAATAAATCTTATTCCTAGAAAAAGATTATCAAAGAAATGGTTCTTCTGACACATACCAATCCTTAGTTCAGAAAAAACTCCAATACAACACATTAGACACTTACTGTCACAAGGGGATGCGGGGATGAACTCAAGCACAGACAGAATGCACTACACACAAGGTTTATTGATGACAAACAGGGAAAAAAAACCCACAAGGGGGAAAACAATGACTACTAGGGAATAGACGAATACTTAACAAGACTTTGATTAGACTAGAAACAAACAGTATAACAAGAAGACTCTTCACTCTGGTAATCACACGACACTCAACAGAAATACAATCCACAGGTCTCTCAATGTTTGACAATGTGTAACAATGAAGCACGCCAGACAGCGGACACAAGGGGATTCAAATAGGGAGACTAATGATAACATAACAGGTGACACAGGTAAGGCAATAATGTCAAAAATGAGGATAACTAGGGGGCGGGGCAAGAGAACGAGACAACACAAGAACACAAAACACAAGCCTGTCATGATCCTGCCTCAAGACTAGTGAAAATCAAGGACACGAGGGCAGAATCATGACACTTACAAAATTGAAAGAGCCATTTTAAGAACTAGACAGAGGTATTATGAATTGGGAGAGAATGCACATAAAATATTGTCCTGGCAACTGAAGGCAGAGGTAAACGCTAGAAGTATTAATGCCATTCAAACGGAAACAGACTCTGTCTGACAGTAATGCTCTGTCAGACGCCCCCCAAAAAACAACAAACTGTGCATATACACACTTTTGTTGTCATGTAATACTGAAAAATTATAACCCTAACCTTTATCTCCATACTGAAATCCCAGATGGCATGACAGTGATTCAGCAAAAATATTAGTGTTTAAGACACTGTGAGCATGGAGCCTGTAGTGTGCACAGCAAATTTTTAAACGCTTAGCTTAAATATGTAATATTAACGAAATAGTGTTAATAAATGGCTGCTGAGATAGTATTCTCAAGTGAAATGAGTAGAGGCTTGGACCCGGAAACAGCAGTCATTACATCAACAAGAGGATTCTCCCAAACCATCAAACTAACTTCATCAGAGCAAAAACACCATTCCAGAGCCGGAAGCGACGGCAGACAATTGTTTTTTTCCAGTGTATTGACTTGCATGGTTCAATTGTTCACCACAAAACGTGTACTGTGCACTAAAATAGCAAGTAGGGTTATTTTTGATTTTATAATGTATAATCATTTTCAATACCATTGGCAAAACTACCATATACTGTATACTGCCATATAGATATTTTAATATTTTATTTTAATTTTTTTGTCCATCCATTTTTTCAGGACACTCATTATTTCAAGCTTTGAAATTGGTTTAATCCAAGTCTTCTAAAAAGACACATTCACTTTAAATGATGAAAAGATTTAGTTTCAAACTGGATTGACTTTACAAAAAAAAAAAAAAGACAAGTAGTCAGTAATAAAATTATAAAACAAATGACCTCAGTTCAGTTTTGAGGTATTCAAAATATGGCAACACTGAATTTTTATAAGAAGTGATTTAAGAGCCATATGCAGTATAGGCCTGTGTATTTAGATAAATGGAACATCAGATGGCTTTGACCTGTAATGACTGTACAATGTAGTGATGCTGTTAGGAAGACTAGGATATTTATATGTACAAATCAGACAAATATCCCATTCCAAAACATTTCTAGCATAAATTTACATTGTAAAGAAATTAAAGTTCCATCTTTGATTGCTGAAAGACTTTCTGGTGCATTTCACTTACAACCAATACAATTTCTAGAAGGATTTTCATCGGTCGGGTGTGGATCTATTCTGAATGGTTGATAACTTTTGACAAAGTTTAATCCAGAAGCAATAGAGAAATAATTTCTACTTTAAAAGCACGGAGAGATCGCGTCTGCACTTAAGTCTGCGCACAAGCAGTCCATTTGTATACGTTAGGCCTGTCTGAGAGCTCGCATCCAGTTTTTCGCAATTACAGACAGTGTTCTCATGTTACAACAAAGCGCTCGCCACATTTGCGCAGGAATGAATAAAATTATGCGAAATACCTGCAATCCCATGCAGACATTCAGACTCTGTAATTGACAGGAGACGGATGCTGTCATCTTCGCTGTCGGAGAGGAAAGAGAGAGACACAGATTGTATTCGGTAGATACCGTGGAAAATTAGTAATGTAACCGTGTCAGATATTTCAGTATCGGTATCAGAATATAGACATTTATGATAACACTACCATGTAGTTTGTTTCTCCAAGCTCTGAGTCCATAAATCACTCTGAGCTGCCATCACTGTCTGACTCTGATCAGCTCTTCACCTGCTGCAGCGGCGCTTTTCCCGGTTTCCCGCTTTTATTGGTCCCTTTACGATCGGATATTTTTATTGGCTACTGAAGTGCTGTCAAAAGTTTGAATATCAATTCAAATTGTGGGTGTACTCACTATGATTTAAAAGTAACAAAGTAGATTATTTTGCTTAATTTGTACTTAAGTACAAGTAAAAGTACAGCTTATACAGCTTAACATATACTCAAAAAAGTACAAGTACCCGAAAAAACTGCTTAATTACAGTAACGTGAGTAGTTGTAATTCGTTACCTCCACCACTGAAAACAGGCATTAGAAGACTACAACGGACAATCAGGACTGCTGAGAGGACTATTGGTGCCCCACTACCCACCCTTCAAGAACTGACCCAGCTCCTCCAACACCTCCAGAGTGAGGAAAAGGGCTGCTAAAATCACTCTGGACCCCACAGACCCAGACACTCCCTCTTTGAATTATTGCCCTCTGCGCTATAAAATGTACTCGGTTACTAATGTAACCTTGGTTCCCTGAGATACGGGAACGAGTACTGTGTCTTGCTAAAGACGCTTATGAGGAAAAAGCCTTTTTTCTCCTGAACTGAAGCCTTTTTTCAGTCATACAGTGAAACTGCACGGCCATTGGTTTTTGCAGTCCATTAAAGAAATGAACCAATGGGTTGGCAGCAGTGCTGCACAAACCTATGACGACAAAGCCCTCCAGAGCCCGCCAAAATGGCTATATAAGCAGCATTCGCCACAGGATTCTCAGGTTACTTTGACTGAAGGGATAGTGAGGGGGTGAGGCGGATTCAGTCTCCTGGACCCTCTCAAGAAACGGACAACTGAGTTGTTCCTGCCCACTGATTGGCCCACTATAGGGACATGTGAGGCCGCTATAGCTGCTACATAAACTTTAAGCATGGATGTAGAGTGTCCCTTATTCAGCAGCTCTTGTAGAATGACAAAACCACTGACAGGTCAGCGGTAAATGGGTCTTCGCCGTTGTTTAAGCACCAAGCGGAGAAAACAGATCACTTAAGGGCATAGAGGCATCCTATAGACGGGGCTCTAGCCTCTGAAATAGTGTTTAAAACTCGTTCTGGGAGGCTTGTAGGCTCCTGTAGACCAGCCAAAGTGCAGGGCCCACAGTTTGGGTCGAGGGTGCCATATTGTCCTGTTTGCTTGAGAGAGGAGATCCCATCTCAATGAAATGGGCCAGGGGGCTGCTACCAACAGCCGTGTTAGCTCTGACAACCAAAATTGGTTCTTCCAGAGGGGGGCCAATCGTGTGCCAACACGTCCCTGACCTTCGAATTATAAGTTGGGTAATGAGAGTTGTCTTCTGAGGCAAACAGGTCTACCTCAGCCTTGCCAAAGATCTCCCAGATTGTCTGAACCATCTGCAGATGGAGCATCCACTCCTCTGAGGGGACATTGCTCCGTGATAACATGTCCGCTCCCTGATTCAATATGCCTGGTATATGCGCTGCCTTTAGCAAGTGAAGGTTAAGTTGAGCCCTTTCGAGAAGGCGCTCTACCAGAATGAAGAGGCGCTTCAAGGAGAGGCCTCCCTGATGATTTATGTAAGATACCACATACATGTTGTCCGAGCAGATTAGCACATGTTGTCCTTTCAGGACTGGAAGGAAGAACTGACAGGCTCGATACACTGCTAGCATTTCCAAGCAGTTGATGCAAAGCCTTTTTTCCACTTTCGACCAACGCCCTGTTCCATACAGCGGAATTCTTTCCAAGGGGCTCACCCTGATATGTAGGCTTCTGTGATGTCACACATGTGATGGAACCCGCAGTTTCAGCCAGCACTGAAGGTGTCGCATACTCAGGCCCAGCATCCTCTGAAACGTCTTGAGAGGGCGAGTGGCACCGCTTTTGAAGAAGGCTGCAAGTTTCCGCATGGCCAGAGCACATTCCAGCGCGACTACAGCTCTCATTTGAGCTGAGTCGAAAACTGCCCCCAGGAACGGTATTCGTTGGCTGGGGAACAGCATGCTCTTGGTGAAGTTGACCCTGAGTCCCAGGTGCTGTAAGTGGCTGAGGAGGAGGGTCCTGTGTGTTATTAATTTTCCTCTGACTGGGCCAGCACAAGCCAGTCGTCGAGGTAATTGAGAATGCGAATTCCCATCTGCCTCAGAGGAGAAAGAGCCATGTCCATGCATTCCGAAAAAGTTTGGGGAGCCAGAGACAGCCCGAAGGGAAGGATCGTGTACTGACAAGCCACTCCCTCGAAGGCAAATCTAGAGAATCGTCTGTGACGGGGGGCTATTTGGATGTGAAAGTATGCATCTTTCATGTCCAAAGAAAAGAACCAGTCCCCTGAACAGATTTGCGAGAGGATCTGTTTCAGCGTAGTCATCCTAAGTGACCTTTTCAGGAGGGCAAGATTCAGGTGTCTGAGATTGAGGATGGGCCGGAGGTTGGGAACGAGGAAGTAATAGCTCTAGAAGCCTGACTTGCTCTGAGCTGGAGGAACCGATTCTATGGCTTCTTTTGCCAGCAAATTCATCACCTCTGAATGCAGGACGTGAGCATCCTTGCTTTCTACTGAGGTGGAAACTATGCCACTGAAACTCGGAAGTCTTTGAGCAAAGTGGAGTGAATATCCTCGTTTTATTATCCCCATAACCCACATGACACTGTGGGGATGGTCTGCCAGGCCTCAGCCCGCGTGGCTAGGGGTTGGATTAGCTCAAGTGACTGGCTGCCCGAAGGCAGGACACTAGTGGGAAATGGAAGAGGAATTTTTCTTTCTTTTTTAAAATGCTTTCAAAAAATGCTTCACTACACTTAATGCTCTAATAGAGAGAGTAGTCAGCCCCCGTGCGCGCTGCCTGAACATGGGTGTGGCCCAGAGGCATCAAATTTGAAGTTGTCAGGATAATAATCATTAATGACTGCATTCTCTTTTTTAATCCACCTAAAAAGATCAATCCGCTCGTTAGAAGAGAAGTTTTGATGATCTTTATTTGTAAACACTCCTGCCGATCAAAAGTGCTGTGCACATTCTCTCAGTTCTGCTCGTAGCAGAGCAAGACATGAACTCTCGTAGTAAGAGCGGTCTGTCTCAGCAGCACAGCGTGGGCATGACTCAGGCGAGAGGCGCGTTCAAACAGAAAGCTGTTAGCGATGTTAAATCATTGGTGACAGCGTTCTGCTCCAAACCGCCCAGAAGGATTGAGCCGCTTGACAATGAGGGACGCTGATCCTCACGTGTAAACACACTGGAAGATCAAAGAGCACACATGATATGTGCCGGCATGGAATTGCTCAAGCCTGATTGCTCAACCCGTGAACTCGTCGTTGCTTCCTCCGAGGTAACTGGGAGGAAAGAAACATGAAAGCTGAGAGGCGTGTCAATGGCGAGCAGGCTTTCAGAATCAGCGTTGAACTTAGAGTAAATTAAATTAAATTAAATTTATGCATTTAGCAGACGCTTTTATCCAAAGCGACTTACAGTGCATTCAGGCTATCAATTTTTACCTATCATGTGTTCTTGGGGAATCGAACCCCCAACCTTGCGCTGCGTAACGCAATGCTCTACCACTTGAGCTACAGGAGCACCAGTAGTCATTGAAGGAGAAGAAATCGGAGAATCCTGTAGCGAATGTCGCTTTTATAGCCAGATGTCCACCCATTCTGGCAGGCTCTGGTGGGCTTTGTCGCCTAGGCTTGTGCAGCACCACTGCCGACCCATTGGTTCGTTTCTTTAATGCACTGCAAAAAAAAAAAAAACAATGGCTGTGCAGTTTAACTGCTGACTGAAAAAAAGGCTTCAGTTCAGGATAAACATTTTTAGCGAGACAAGTGAAGTACGAGTGAAGTATCGACAGGGAACCACACATAACACCTCAGGACTGTACATCTGTAAATAACTCATATCATATGCACATTCACAGTTCTGTCTATTGACATTTTCTTTTTCTCTATATTTTATTACTATATTGTTATTTATAATTTATTGTCTATTCTTTTTATTATTAATGTTTTTATTGATGTTTTTATATGTATGTCTGCATAATGTTTGTACTTTCTGTACAGGAATCTCCTGACACCAAAATAAATTTCTTGTTTGTGTAAACACACTTGGAAATAAAGCTCTTTCTGATTTTGATGAGAATGATTATTTATAACACACATTAAATACCATGTTACATCCACTTAATTTATAATGGATTATAAGTCTCATATCTTGACATTATTTATTTAAGATCTGTACAGTAGTATCTTACTTAGTATCTTACTGATATTACAATAAATCTAGTTAAAATCAAATGTGCCATATTACATATACACGTGATCAGATATCTGATCTTATGGCTGTTTAAGAAAAATTATTATTATTATTATTATTGTCATTGTTGCTGTTTTTATTTATAAGTGGTCTTTGTCTGCTTTAAGTTAAGTAGCAAGTTAACAATGACAAGATATGAGACTTATAATACATATATACTATGGGAAATATAATCCATTGTAAGATAAGTGGATGCATTTTGTTCATTGTCTATTATAAATCATCATAATCTGAAAATCTATAACCACAAATAAGTAAATAGTATAATGCATTAAAACTTTTGTTACAATTACTCATGAAAAGATACAACATTTTATGTCAAGTTTTTTAAATATTTTTTTATATATATATTTTTTATAATACATTATGCATTCATTATGATGCCTTAAGAGTACATTTAAATTTATTATAAATACAGGCTTCATAGAAAGTGTTACTGAATAATGATAGCAATGTTTTTCACCAACTTTATTAAAATAAAACAAAAAACTTTCTTACTTATGCCCATCAGCCTTGCCAGGGTATAGGCCGCCAACCACAGATCTACAGAGTCCTCTGTCTTTGGCAATTCTTTCCAACTGGCTACATCTTGGTGATGTCAGCCTCAAAGTCACATCGCCAGGTGTTTCTTGAACAGCCTTGGACTTAAATGCCTGCCTGTTGATGCTGGTTGGCGGTTTACGAAAGGTGTGTGCAATCCAACCTCATCTTCTCTGCCTAATTTCTTCTTCGGTAGGGGAGTTTGTGGGTCAATTCCCAAAGGTTGCTGATGGTGTCAGGCCTAGTGGATTTGGAGAATCCTTCTGAGACCGCTGATGATGAAGGTTTTCACATTCCTGATGGTCATCTTGGTCATCCGCAGGTTTCAGCTCCAAACAGCATCACTGACTTCACATTAGAGTTAGACAGGCAGATCTTAGTTGCCGAGGTCAAGTGCGTGTGCTTTGGCAATCCTTTACCTGACATTTGCGTTTGTGCCGTTGGTCAATGGTGCTGCCCACACAGGTGAATGACTGGAATTCTTTCAGGGAACTTCCATTCAGCATGACTGGATCCTGCTTGTGGATTTTATCTTCAGGATCTTGGTTTTATCTCTCTTAACAATGAACCCAATCTGAGATTAACTAGTTGTCACTATATTAGTCCTCTCTTGCATCTGCAGTTTGTTGTGGGAGGAAGTACAAGGTAGTCAGCAAAGTCCAGATCCTTGAGCTGGGTTCAAAAGGTCCTTTGGATTAATTTAATTCACTCTCTAGTCAAGTGGGTCCCTTCATAATTCAGTTAATGCCAAAAAGAAACAGGAAGGGTAACAATAAGCATCTTTGTCTAACTCCTGTTTTCACCTGGATGCTGTTGGTGAGCTGCCCTCCATGGATGACTCTACAAGACATTTCATCATAAGATTTTCTAATCAGGTTTATCAGGCAAAAACAAATAAAGTGAAAATATATTTTCATTTTAGTTGAAGAAATTATAGAGACTGTAGCATTTCTATTGCAAAATGGTGGCCAAAAATTAAAGATTAAGTGGATATTTGAATTTGCCTAAATGTTGGTCAATATTAAATGATGTTTTATTAACAAGGTTTGGGAGGAGCGCGTCAGATAATTAGCCTAATCAACACCGGTGGACCACAATAAAGTAATCAATACCACAGTATATATACCGCTGACTTACCTCTATCCATTGACGGTTTTATCAGCATCCCTCCTCCACCCCAACTCCTCACTCCAAGTTCACTTTACAACTAGACGGGGAAGGGGGGGGGGTACTCTAGGTTCGGGCCATTCCCGAGCTCAAAGCCCTTCCCCGGACAGCACGCCAAATACGCATTTCATACCTCAGCTAATAATATGTAAGCGTGAACTAGTGAAACAGGGATTTGACCGTCCAATAAGTGTAACAGCAGCAATTACCTGGTACCTTTGGTGCCCTTTACAGCCATTTGTAATAATATGTAATGTGTATAAATTGTTTAATTTGTATTACATTATGTATTTTAACAGTGTTATTCAATGAAACCATATAATTATTAACTAACCAATCCAGTGTTGGCAACTTAGCGATTTTGTTGCTCGATTTAGCAACTTTTTGGACTACCCTAGCAACCTTTTCTTCAAAAAGCACCTAGTAACAAATTTACTTTTATTTATTTGGCAACATTGTAGTTTTACTAGTTAATAAGAAAAAACAAAAACAAAATGTAATTGTTCAAAAATGTGTAATTATTCAATAATTCAATGTTGTATTAAAAAAATGATATTTATATTTTAATATTATTATATTTATTTTTTTAGCTTTACTAACAAATCTAAATTAACATCATTATATATATATATATATATATATATAGATATATATATATATATATATATGTATGTTTATATATATATATATATATATATAATATATATATATATATACATACATACATACATATATACATATATATATATATATATATATATATATATATATATATATACATAAGGTTGTGTGTTCGAGTCTTGGGCTGGCAATACCATGACTGAAGTGCCCTTGAGCAAGGCAATGAATCACCAACTGCTCCCCGGGCGCCGCAGCATAAATGGCTGCCCACTGCTCTGGGTGTGTGTTCACGGTGTGTGTGTGTGTGTGTGCGCACTTTGGACGGGTTAAATGCAGAGCACGAATTCTGAGTATGGGTCACCATACTTGGCTGTATGCCAAAAAATTTTGGCAACTTTTAGCTTTTAGAAACTTAGTGATGAGTAACTGTGACTCATATCGTTTTATTTTATTTTATTACCACATGCTTGCGCTTCCTAACTAATCGTTTTTAGATATACATAGTTTTAAACAAGTATTCAACAAGGCACTTTAAAAATAAAAGTAAATAAACATGACCTATTCATGTTTTGTCCTGTTTAATGTGGATGTATGCCATCCACATTCTTTTTCTTTTGGCCTCTCCCAATTAGGGGTCATCCTACAATGGATCATCCGTCTTCATTTTTCTCTGTCCTCTGAGTCTTCCTCAGTAACACACCAACCACCCTCATGTCCTCCATCACCACATCCATGAATCTCCTCTTTGGTCTTCCTCTTCTCCTCCTGCCCGGTGGCTCCATCCTCAACAATCTTCTCCCAAAATACCCCGCATCCCTCCTATGCACATGCCCAAAACATCTTAGGCTTGCCTCTATCACTTTGTCAACAACCTGCGCTGTCCCTCTAATATTCCTTTTTCTGATCCTGTCCATTCTTGTCACTCCGAAAGAAATTTGCAGCATCTTCAACTCTGCCACCTACAGCTCCTTGTTTTTTTTTTGTTTTTGTTTTTTTGTGTGCCATCACCTCCAAGCCATACAACAGCTGGTTTCACTACCATCTTGAAAATTTCACCCTTCACTTACACTTAACTTACCCTTCTTGTTTACTTCTCTACCATACTCTCCGTTACTTTGGATAACTGACCCCAAGTATTTAAATTCATCCACCTTCACCACTTCTGCTCCTTGTAACTGTGCCATTCTGCTGCCCTCTCTTCCATTTGTACTCTGTCTTGTACCTTCACCTCTCCAAATTCACCTCTTGTTCCCTACTCTCACTTCAAATCACAATATCATCCACGAAAATCATAGTCCATGGGGATTCCTGCTTGATCCCATCCGTTAGCCTGTCCATCACCATTGCAAACAAGAAAGGACTAAGGTCCTTCCTCATACAGTACCACATCTGTAATCCACATTAATAAAGTAAATCGTAATGTTGTTGCAGTTTTTAAAAAATACCGTTAGATGGCGCCAGATAACCAAACGAGAAACATAACGTATATATGAAATTTAATGTTTTATTGGATTGTTTTTGCAATACCTTTGAATCCCAGTTAAAAGTGTGTTCATAAATATAATTTGTAGTAAAATAGAGCTATTTTGAGGCTCTCTTGTAATCATAAGACAAGAATGCCTATAATTGGCCTATTATTAAGATATTAAATTGACAGGTTGAAACGTTAAATACTAATAGACAGGTCTGACTCCTGCTGACTTTAGTAGCCTACAAATGGGTAGCCTATCTACTGTTTTCCAAAAGAGGGCGCCGGAGAACTTCAGGTGATTTAGAAGGAGACCATTTACATGACAATAATCTCTAACCTAGAAATTGTCACGCACATAACATGCTTGGCGCACAAAAATTAACAAATAAAATTAATAAAATAGTCAGTAGTCTTGTCAACACTGATATTAATCAAGAACTAACCGATGTCTTGAATGAGTAAAAGAAAATCCACAACAAAACTCGGAGCTGTTTTTGACGGACCTTCATTTTAATGTTATTATTATTATTATTATTATTATTTGGGTGCATCTTTTAGGCTACAGCAGTAGGCCTATACGTAGGCTACTCAAAAGGCTAATTTCTCATTTTGGCCTATTATTAGTTATTAGCCGATATCCGCATGTAGAGTTATTTTTCAAGAGTTTGGTCCATTGAGAAACACAGGCGGCCTACGCGTTTCCCCTCTCTAAATGTTATGTGTATTTGTTTTATTAGCCTACATATTTACATTAGCCTACATCTTTTTTTCTCTCTCTTTTTTAAATTAGTTCTATTATTATTATTATTATTATTATTATTATTATTATTATTATGTTAAAAATAGTGGGGGAAATGCTAGTGCTGCCTTAAACTGGTAAAAAATATATTACTACAGTGCTACCTTTTATAAGTTTAAAAGGATAAAACACCTTTTTCTTTTAGAGACAACGAATATAACTGTACAGTAGGCCTATCATCCGAAAACACAAGATGTAAAGACACTTGTACTTTTTATGCATGCTAACTGCATAATATTCATTTTTGACATTTTGACATTAAAACAGGAGACACGCTGCTTTCTGTTCATGCTAATGTGCAGCAGGAATCTCAACACTGCTTGTATCTTTTCAAGTTGTTATTGTCTTACACGTGCCCTTATAACAGAGCGCATGCGCCGTGAGGTGGTCCTCTGTTTTTATTGCCAGGTGAGTAGATTTTGTTCAGGTAAAGTGGATTTTTGCTAAAGAACATAAGACCCAATGAGATAACACTGTGTGATGTACCACATTCAGAAAGAAGACACAAGAATGTCAATAATGGGCAAAATGGGAGACTGGCAGGTACGTTCTTTATAAGGTATATGAGGGTGACGAAGGTGCACGTTTTTACTTTTGTATATTAGTGAGAAAATTACATCTTCTACACGGTAGCTTTTCATAACGTTTTTCAGACAGTATTAGTCATTAACCAATGTAAATAAAATGCTATACACAAAACCTGTAGTTCACGCAGGTACATTTGAGTTTGACACGGTAAGAGTGTAGGCAAAGGCAAGACAGCGGTGGAAAACAAAACATACAAACAAACAAAAAAAAAAATTCTCTAAAATAAAGCACTCTCTGGTGAGAGAGTCAGAATATGTTGTTAGATATTGAATACGCATACAGTTTATTTAATTTTGCTCATTGGTGTAAATGTTTTAATTTGACTCACTCATTTCCGACATTATTCCAATTGTGTTATTTTGTGCATGCCTACATAACGCATTTTCCTATAGTAACATAAACGGGAAATATTTTTTATAGTAATATAAACGGAAAAAAATATTTTCTCTATACACTTTTAAAAAAAGCAGTAATAAGCCACAATGTATCATTTGTGTCAATTCGATGTGGCCCATTATGTCATTGGAAAAAAAAAATGACTAAACAAAATAGAAAATCAGAAAATAAACGTGAATTAATCGTTTATTTTGCGAATACAAAACCGTAAATTGCCTAACTGACAGACTATGTTCATTTAGATACGAATATTGTGAATGGACAATTTTCCTACATGGAATATTGCCAAATAGTGCTAAGAATGAAGACTAGTTTTGCTTTTCTTTCGTGCGATTGGTTTCAATGATGCTGACCCCCCAATCAATAAGCAGCGAACAACAATGCAGGACATCCATCCGTTTCTATTGCGCGTTTCTCTGCCTTTCTTAATCGTCATTGTGTCTTAGTTTCTTTCGGGCTCTCATTAATGACAACTGGACTCACCCCACCAAAAATGGTCATGGAGATAAGGGAGAGACAACGCCTTACTGTAGACTCGGCGACCTGTCTCCTGACCTCATTCACATTTAACAAGCCTTGTTGTTGTGTTAATTATTTACATTTATCAAATTGCGCCGTTACAGACACTAAATAGATGTATACCTACTGAAGAATTGACTTGTTTTGCATAACACTATTGAGAGTATTTTACAGGCCCAGTCTCACTATAGGACTAAAACAACAGCATACAACATTTTAATAATACAATAATCCTTGTTTTACACTAAAACAAAACAATACCACACCACATCAGCATAACATTACTCAATATATATTTTACAGGCTGCTCTTGGGTTGTAGATTCGAAAACGCAGAACTTCTTGAAGAATGTATCTATGCAAAGCGGCCTTTGATAAAAATAAATACATAAATAAATAAATATAAAAAAGAGAAATCTTTTAAATTATTTTAAAATCTATTAATTCCTCTCTGAATTAATCCAGTTGGATGAATAATTCAAAGTCCTCCTTCACCACTGATATTAACCCCTGCATTTACAGTTCCCTTTGGAAATACAAATGAAACTCAGTAAAGGTATTCTCACTGGAATTCTCGTTGCAGTTTCTACCTGTGTATATTCATTGGCTTTGGTCTCTTGATATGCTAATGAGGGTTTTTACAGTAGAGCTCGAGTCTCTCTCTCCCACCATTAGAGGGAGATCTTAGAGCGCAGCTCGAGCCTTGTGCACTGTGTCAAACTCAAGCGAAGGCGCACTTCACTCTATCCACAACCAATGAAAATGCTTTGGAAATTAACTGATAATATAAAATATGAAGACTGCGAGGTAAGCGGCTTAACCAGGCTTTTAATAAAAAATATTGCATGATATTTACCATAATTCTGAATAATTCTATTTAAATCAGTCAGCTTTTATTTTTTATTTTTTTCTTGCTGTGTGTACCCTTTCATTTAACACAAGAACAAGTGATAAACAACATACTGCAATACTGCATGATCCAGAAAACATGTAATTTTCAACACAACAACAACAAGAATAAATACACGTATCACGCATTAAATGCCTGTATAATTTATGTACAAAAAAAAAATAATAATAATAATTACAACGTTGTAATATCGAAATGTCTGTATGAAAAATAGACAAGAAACAAACGTACTATACGTAAGTTTTGGTAATAATCAAACGTTAATTACAATGGATAATTTCGTTTCCAAATAAACGTAGGCCTATTTGTAAATTATTTTTAGGTTCTTTCTTGTCTTTCCCCTCTAGTATTTGGCATGATATTTTTGGTGAATGCAGTAATATATAGGAGTAGTTTTCGGAGTGGTGAAGCCAGTAAAACGTGTTTTCGCTCGTTTCTGGAGAATCAAACTCGCCGTGATCAGGAAAGAAACTATGCACTCGATGTGTCCGCGTGAGTTTATTTTTCTCGACGCACAGACTCGCATTAATTGTAAAACTTTATTAGCTGATATGAAAATCTTAGAGGGAAGTTTATTGGATGAGTATACACGCGTAAAGTTGGTTGAATATTTGCTCTGGTGGTGAGTTAAGCTGCATCGGCGTGTGTTGATGTGTCTTGGCCGTGATTAAATTCGTGGTGAGGGATGGTTAGTGGGCCATGGAGCAGGAACAGACGAAGACTAATGTGAAAAACAATGAGGTAGACGAGCATTCATTGAACAGTAAAAATGTGCCAGCCCAGATGCCCTCAGCGTTTGCTGGATTTTCACCAGAATCAGAGGTGCACATTGTTTCCTTCCCTGTGTTCTTCCCCCCTCGTTCTGTCTTTCTTTCACTTTTGCTTGCCCTCGAACCTTTTTAAAATGTACCCCCCTCTCTGATTCGTCAGACGCAGGAGAATGTCCCTCTTTTGTCTCTCTCTCCCTCTCTCACCCACTCACTCTCTCTCTCTCTCTCTCTCTCTCTCCTCATCTCTGATTAGATATACTGATTCCCCATTCAATGGACGTCATTTAGTGCAGTCTGCCTTGAGTTGCTTCCTCGCTTCACGCTCGATTTCCGACCATTCTTCTCTTATTAAGTATTCGTGTAATATTAATAGTCATGAATATCTAAACTATTAGGAGTGCAGAGGAAGATGCAGATCTGTGCTAACATGAGCTCAAGCGAGGGAACAGTTCACTGACAGAGCCAGGAGACGCCAAGGGGATCTAAGAAACTTTAGAGAAAATCATTGCGTCTAAAGAGCAGATGAAGAACAGTGGGAAATTACCCAGATTCTAATGGATTATTGCTTTTTTTGAACGCTGGCCACCGCCACCTCGCCCTACACTTATCATTGGCTTGATTTAATTTGCACGTCCATTTTCGTTTTGTCCCTCTGAAATTCTTGTCTTTTGAAGTCCTCGGAAATCCTCTCTGATGTTAGTGCACAGTTTTTCCGCGATGGTGAGTGACTGTCGGGAGTAAAGATCTGAAGACTGCGCTCAACATTTACTCTCCGATTGTTTGTTTTTTTATATTTAGTATCATTATTATTTTTATCCGGTCGTTTTGTCTGTTCCATCATGCAAGCGGTTATTGGTGGCATCAGATGCTATTACAAAGACTTTATACTTAATGTGAGCTCTGGTTATTTTTATTTGACTCTCGGTGGGATCTTTAATTGCTGAATGAATAACAAACCATCGATGTACATTTTAATGTAGAATAACACATTAGCTTATTCTATATTGATATTATTCTAATTTTAATGTAGTGTTGTTGTTTTTTATTTTTTTTGTTCTCGACCAAATCAAAGGCATGTTCGGTTTTCTGTTTTTTTTTCTCAAATAAATTAATAATAATAGTTATAATAATAAAAAGAGAAAAGAAAAAACAAACAGGTGAGGAGTCTTTTTTTATTGTGTGTGTGTGTGTATATATATATATATATATATATATATATATATATATATATATAATGGCACAGCCCGTTTACCCCAACTTGTGTGTGTGTGTGTGTGTGTGTGTATCTATGTATATAACAGCACTAAAAAAGCACTGTATCTTTCTTTCTCCTAAGATCGCCATGATGGGACCAGCAATGGCACAGCCCGTTTACCCCAACTGGGCAGCGTGGGCCAGTCTCCGTACACCAGCGCTCCTCCGCTCTCTCACACGCCTAACTCAGACTTCCAGCCTCCATACTTTCCGCCACCCTACCAGCCCATCTACCCGCAGTCTCAGGACCCTTACTCTCACGTTAATGACCCGTACTCCATTAACTCTCTGCACGCCCAGCCTCAGCCACAGCACCCGGGCTGGCCCGGCCAGCGGCAGAGTCAGGAGAGCAGCCTGCTGCACCAGCACCGCGGGTTACCGCATCAGCTGTGCAGAGAGTACCGCAGAGAAGTGCTACTTCCCTCGGGACACGGCATTGAGACTGGACTCACGGATTCAATCCCTATCCACGGAATACCTCACTCTTTAGAAGATGTTCAGGTAAGGAGAGAAGCTAAAATCTTATAACATGTAACATGTGACTCATACTCCAACGCCATTATTCGGATTTGCTGCTGGTACGATTTTCTGAAGAATCTCGGACAGTCCATTATCGTGTCACATATTTAAATTGTTCTTAATTTGTAGTTTTATTGAATATATTATATTAATGCACAACAGAATGAATTGGTAAAGTTGGTAAAAATGTGGAAGTTTTTAAATTGTAGTTTGAACGTAGGCCTAAATATAGGCTACTATTTAAATGTGTATTTGGAGGTAAATATCAATTATGTTCGATATTTTTGCCTTAATGGCCTATGGTAAACGTGGCATGTTTTGTAAGGAAAACAATTTAGGGGAAAAAATAATTTTATGTAAAATTCTGTTTTAAACGACAGAGCGAGTAGCCTAATAACAATAATAATAAAAAGTAATATAAAGAACCCCCCCCCCACCCCCTGCATGAATTAATGATTGGATTTTTATTTTTATTTTTATTTTTTTTCGCTATTGTTCATCCCAGTAAAAGTGGTGTACTGGGCTTTTTGATTAATATTGTCTGTCATTTTTGGATGTGATTCTTGGCTGACCCCCTTTTCATCAGTGATTCGATTGCCTTGTGCCTGCTGAAGAGATCTGACGAATCGAGTCTGGAAAAATTCTCTGTTCCACCCTAACTGCATGCTTTATAGGTTCCCCTTGTTTATTTTCTGGGTAGATACAATTCAAATAAATATATTTACTAATATTATATTTTATGATATAAAAACATAATTCAAGCTTTTGTTGTTTTAAATATATACTTTAAATAGTACAGACGTAATTAATATGGGACAAATATATGTACTTCTATAAAGATGCAGTTTATAGTGTGCGTAGTCATAAAAATAGCCTACTATTTAAAGCCTTTGTGCATTTTCTCATTGGATTGCATTTAATTTCGTTTGCAAAAAGTACGATGTTTTTGAACATTGTGATCATTATTAATATGCTTTTTGATCTTTGCAGCATGTTGAAGATCAAGGAATTCACATCCCAGACCAAACTGTAATCAAGAAAGGTAAGCAATTTCCTCTCAAATACCGTACGTGCTTCCACTAGCAGCTCTCCGCTCGTAAAGTCTACCCGTGCTTGCTGTGAGACAGATCAGGTTAATTTTTAGGCCTTGAGATAGCCTGACGATAAGGCGCAAACCATTTTAACCAAGTGTTCGTGTATTATACAGGTATGTGTGTTAATATGATGGTGCTTGACTTAGCTTAGTCTGTGACTAAATTTAAAATGGTAGCCTTTAATGAAATATGCTGAATGTTTCATTCAAAGATGATATGAGAAACGCGCGTAGAGACTTAGTTTATTATTAAACACATTTGTTAAATTAAACATATGCCTACTGTGTACATTTCAGTATAAGTCATTATTTTGCAATTACGTGTCTCTTTGTTTCGTTCGGATCGCAGATGGTCAAGGCTGTATAAGAATGAGTGTTTTGAGATCGAATTGTTTTCTCATATTTACGTGCGCTGTGGTTAGATTTGATTTTCTTCGTTTTAACAATGTAAAAGTTTTGACGGTAAATTTGATGCACCATGTATAAATCCATAAAAATACACGTTGCACATACACGTAATAATTGCGATTTCACGAGTTCGTTTAAACTCCTCTTGTCTCTATTAGTCTCCCCTGAGCTATTAATGTCACTAGTGATCTATCCAGTATGCCTGTGCTTATGTTTCCAGTTAGCACATAAAGAAACAATGGGTGCTGCATCAGGATTTAGGCCTGAACACTTATTTGCAAGCGCTCGAGTGTGAGTCTGAGTGTGTGCATTTCGGATCTGTGGGTGTCATTCATGTGCTTGTGTGGTTATTACCGACTGTTTAGAGATTAAAAAGAAATATAAGAAATAATACGCAGTTTCATTTGTCGGAAGTATTGGATTAAAAATGTATTAGGCTTGTTATTATTATTATTATTATTATTATTAGTATTACTATTATTATTTAAATAATAGTAAAATGCAATACGTTTATAAACGCTCCCGTGGATTATGCCTCTCTCTCTCTCTCTCTCTCTCTCTATCTCTCCGTTTATCAGTTTCTGTTTTATGAATTCCAACAAATAACAGCTACACTGAACAGTTAGTGGAAAATTTGAGGCAAAGCCATGCTTGTTGAACTGTCATTTTCTCCGAGCTTAGTGTTGAGTCACCATTGCGACAATATGAAATATTTTGATGCCTGGGCCACTTCATTACTTGGGGCATATTGCAGCAGTTACATTCATGAGCTGAATGAAAAGCTATTGCTGTGGTACCTATTTTCCTTCCTCTCTGATAAGACCATGTTGCCTTTGATTCCACGTAGGCGTGCGAGATGATATGCATATAAACGCATATGTCTAATCTTACTCAAAACTGCCTGCTGCATAGCAATTCATCTTTTTTCCGCATTTGGTTGGTGCTGTAGACTGAAATGGGGGGCCTAAACATGTTCTTTTTTTCTTTCTTTTTTTTCTCAAGGTCCTGTTTCCATATCTAAGAACAACAGCAATGTCTCTGCCATACCAATAAATAAAGACGGGCTTTTTGGGGGTGTGGTAAACCCAAACGAAGTATTCTGTTCGGTTCCGGGTCGTCTGTCTCTTCTTAGCTCAACGTCAAAGTACAAAGTCACAGTAGCGGAGGTGCAGAGACGGCTTTCTCCGCCTGAGTGCCTAAACGCTTCCCTGCTCGGCGGGGTCTTGAGAAGGTGAGCTGGACATCTATTGCATATATCAGTAATTAGCCTTTATATTATCAAGCTTTCCGTCGCCACAACCCAGCGAAATTGCTGCCTATTAAAAATCATAAATCAACACAGGCAAAATTCTGAACCTGAATATTATATATATATATACTTACTAGTAGTGGCCTACCCAACTGCAATGAGCACATGCTGTAATATCTTAATGCAGCACAGAGTTAATAGACACTTGTAACCTTAGTGTGGCAGTTACTGTACATCATTCTCACGTGATGACAGTGGGGAAATAAAAATGTGTTTTATTTATATATTTATTTAGAGTTATACTTTTGAAACATTACATGGCATCCCCTAAAACAAAATGTCTTAAAAAGTAGAGGTCTTTCTTTAGTCTTTTAGCATAAGAAGTAACTTGAAGTGCTGTTATCTAAACTAAACAGGTCTCTTGGGGGACAAACGACTGATTCCTCTTCTTTTTTCTTTTCTTTTTTTTAATTATTCAAGGTTATGCGTGCTCCAGGCTATTATAAATATTATTTATTTTAATATAAATGATATGTAAATATATAACATGTATAATGTATAGCAAATATCTTGAATAGCAATAAGATAAATAATTATAACATAATTATAACACGTGTAATAACATTTAATAACATTTTTGTAATTTACTTCAAAGGGCAAAATCTAAGAATGGCGGAAGATCTTTAAGAGAAAAACTAGATAAAATCGGATTAAATCTACCAGCAGGAAGACGCAAAGCTGCCAATGTTACTCTCTTGACGTCACTGGTGGAAGGTAAGTTTGCTGATAAATATATATTTTTTTAATAAAGCAGGTGTTTATTGCTGCTACATGAGAGACATTCTAAATCAGCATTTGCATTAGAGTTTGTCTTGCAAGCAACAAAGCTGAAGGATAAAAGAAAAGAGAACGGATTCCAGAGATACAATTTGGAAAAAAAAATTGTGTGATTACAGGAATCCCATACATGTTGTCATTATTATTATTATTATTATTATTATTATTATTATTATTATTATTATTATTATTATTATGTGTGGATTTTATTCTTGCCTGCTTGATGCAGTTGACCTTCAGGGTGAAAGGCTATTACAAAATATAAATTAGTTAATTATGTTGCACTGCGAAGATACCATTGCTGTTGAATAAATCCATTTTGCTTGCAAAGTTGGAGGTGATTATTCCGTGCAGTGGTATTTGGTGTGCCATGGGTTTTAAAGGTGAAAGCTGGAGACGGTTCATTGGTTCCTGTTAATCATTGCCGCTGAAGACTGAATGTAATATTCATCGTGCTTCATTGAAATTTAGTCTTGTATGGTAATGAGCCTGAAGAATTGTATGATTCCAGCGAGATAAGGGCGAGGGGGTGGGGTGGTGGACACGCAAGCAGACGCTGATTTAGTCGGAGGACACTGGCTTTCTGAAGTGCTGTTATTGTTTATGATCTACTCCATTTTATGGAAAGCAGTTTAGTAGCGTTGAGCTTTGATGCTAATTGGCGCATGCGTTCTTCCGGATTCTAGGCTTATGACAGGAAGGCTCGCAGTAAAAACCCAACTGTTTCAGGAAATTAAAACCAACGAAAGAAAGATAGAAAGAAAGAAGAAAAAGAAGAACAACAAGAAGAAAGGCAAACACACATATCTAGTCGGCGTAAACTATGCATGGCTAAAGTATAAGGAGGTTTACCTCCCTTGTTTTTAGCTGTTTTATACAGAAAATCCTTCTAATATTGATAAAAGGATCACGAATCAATGACTAGGTGTCATTTATATTCTAGTGTTCTATATCTGGTGTTCTGTTAATCTCACAAGGAGGGCACATTTTGATGCTTGAACGATGTCAGAATTTATAAAGACCGATGTCCTGCTCAGTGGTCGAGGAGATTAATTAGATGACAATTATGAAAAATGTTAAATTGTAGATTACTCTACATTTTATTGCAGTAACATGCTACACACACTGACTCTCGTTTTCTTCTAGGCGAAGCGGTGCATCTGGCCAGAGATTTTGGTTATGTATGCGAGACTGAGTTTCCAGCCAAGGCGGCAGCTGAATACGTGAACCGACAGCATTCCGACCCAAATGAACAAGTCCAAAGAAAAAACATGTTATTGGCAACGAAGTAAGTGCTATAACTATTTAGATGTCAACGCACATTTCACTGGTTATGACAGGATTTTTTTTTTTTTACTCTCTCGGTAATTGGCATGTTGTAGGCTATTTAACACCATATTGAAAATTGCTTTCCGCTAGATACACAGGTGCCATATCTATCTGGGCTATAGCTTTTAATAAATATGGCTGGAGTCAATGTCTGCATTTTGGAAACAAGTGGTTTCGTAAAATACAATATTTGCATTATTCGCAACCTGTAACGATTTAGTATTTTCTCGTAATTTCATTTTTAGATTTCCTGAAAAATGAATTAATTAATTAAAAAAAACAAACAAAAAAACACCACTCTGAATAAAAATATATTAATCATAAAAAAAGCAATAGTGCGATGACGCTCTTCATTAAAAGTCATGGAGCCTAGCTTGTAGGTGAAGGCTAATTAAATTCTTACGTAGGCTATGCATTTGACGTATTACTGACATCTAGCCTGCGACTCACTTTTCAGACTGAGATGTCCATCGCTCTGATGGACACTGCCATTGATTAAGGGACACATAAGGAGCACGTAGTCTTAATACTGTATTAATAAAGCACAGTCTTAATTCTGACTTAATACCTTCAACTGTAATTAGTTTCATCCTGACACACATCCTGCATTGTGTCTCCTTCTAGACAAATCTGCAAAGAGTTCATGGACCTGCTCTCTCAAGACCGCTCACCTTTGGGGAATTCACGTCCACAGCCCATTCTTGAGCCTGGGATTCAGAGCTGTTTGACCCACTTCAGTCTTATTTCTCACGGATTCGGGACTCCGGCCATGTGCGCGGCCCTCACGGCGCTGCAGAACTATCTGACGGAGGCCATTAAAGCCATGGACAAAATGTACCTGAACAACAATCCTAACAGCCACAATGAGACGGGGTCGAAGGCGGGTGACAAAGACGAAAAGCACAGAAAGTGATGTCCAGCTACCACATCCCAATTGATGACAAAATACATAGGCTATATAGCAAACACTAGTGATCAAGATGAAACACTGAACGCAGCACCTCCAGATCCTGACATTTTGGAACTTTTTTTTTTTTTTTTTAATAATAATAATAATAAAAACAGTTCACTTTGGGATTCGTGGACAAGGCATTTCTTTAAATCAAAATAAAGCAGTGTGCCAATGAAAGGATTATAGATCTGCCACAGCAGGACTTTTCATGAACTCCCTTTGTATGAGTTAAACGGACTAAAAATCAGCGAATCAGTACGATTGTAATCGATTGTATGAAATGATCGTACAATCATTTACGATTGTAGCCATGTGACAACAAGAAGCTGAAAGATTTTTTTTATTATTATTATTATTTTTTTTTTTATCAGTATTGTGAATAATGAACTTGAAAGAAATCTACAGCTCCATGCCATGACTTCAAGAACTGACTTTTCACTCGACCAAGCGACCAACTTGAACTTTGAATTTCAACACGATTCACGGTTATATGAGGGAATCTGTGTACATGTATGTATATATTTATTTATGTGTAATTTAATGGGAATTGTAAATATGGTACGTCTGTTCAAATTTCTTTTTTATTTATCTGGTGCCTCCTATTTTAGTGGGTTTTAATATTCGCTTAGTTCTTCATGTGATTTTATGGTTTTTAGAAAACAGAAGTTTGGGGTATTCTTCTCTGGGATATTTCAATTTAGCCCTCTTGTAGCATGTTGAGGCGACACTGAAGCAAGTGAACAAATTTAAAAGAAATAAACATCAACTTCTCTATATATTATCCTTATGCCATTCAGTTTTAGATCGAAAAAGGTCATTGCAGAGACCCAGACGATGCTAGTTTTGTGTTTCTATCTTCTTGTTTTTATACGAGCTTTTTATGTGTTGTGCTAATCACCTCTTGTTCTTCCCTCAAAGCACCACAAAAGCAATAAATGGATATTGTCTTACGAATTCTTCTTCTTTTTCTTCCTCCTTTTTTTTTTTTTTATAATAAATTAAACATTTGGGACCATCTAATATCTTGTGTGTCCACTGTCTGAATTGGAGGCTGTTTTATCTGTATGATATAAACATGTGCTGGCAATAGCTCCCATGTCACAAAAAAAAATAAAAAAAATAAAAAATAAATAAAAAAAAAATAAAAAAAATAAAAAATAAATAAATAAATAAATAAATAAATAAATAAATAAATAAATAAATAAATAACCTAAAAATAAATAAACATTTGATACGCTTCATGTCGATTTTTATTCATTCCCAACTCTAATCACACCACCAATCCGTACGTACCTCTTTCGCTCGTTCGCTCCCCCTCTCTTTTTATTCAGCAGAGTTACTGTAATTGAGTTTAACTCTCCCTTGACGATTGCTCCATGCAATAAGCAGCTGAACCCATTGTTTCTCTCAAGTATAATAATAATACTAATACTAATAAACTTGCTTTTAACTATTAGTTCGAAGTACAGGATCGTTCAAATATGGCAGGGAGCTTTTTGCAAAGCCAAATGACTCAGAAAACAATGAATTCTCTTTCGTGTTTGAAGTGAATGTGTGTAGTTTAAACCCTGCAGCTAGAGCGCTCTTTAAATCAGTCAGATGTAGAATCCAGCTGAAGGTTAGTGCAGTTGCCATTTTCATGCCTTTATTTGTAGACGTCACATTACTTCTAAAAGACTGTCTCTATGCTAAATATTTATGTCATTAAAATGCAGATCCATAGTTCGCTGAAATCAGTTTACAGTTCGTTTGAAAGAAATGGTGGGCATGGCACTTTAGCGTTAAAACGAAAAGCAGCATGCATGTCATAATTTTACTCTTCCAATTTCGTTTAATCATTGGGTACACTTGCAGATAATGTCATGCCGGAACACGTATGGTTATTTTTTGCATTGCATAACTCAGATTCAAACAGAGTTTGATTGTTTATTGATAGCATGCGCCTGGAAATCAATCTCCATTGGAGCTTGCTGGATTTGCTGAATTCTGGTCATGTACAGCAGTCAGCAGACGTCTGTCATGACAATGCAAAGAGATGTCTGCACACTATTTTCACCGTAGTGGCCATTTATTAAATAAATAAATTAAAATATTCCCCCCCCTTTCTTTCTGTGATTAGTCTGTTCGATGCAATTGTTTTCAAATAACATGAACGGAGCCTAACTGTACATGTCCTTGGCATAATTGCAATGAACAGTGCAGCAGCAGGTGAAGCGAGGCATTGTCTGTCAAGACCGTTTTTGTAGGCTTCTTCTCAGATTGTGTGTGGGATTCTAACCTCGGGCACAATAGCTCTCTCAGAAAGGATACCCGACTGCTCCTCCTGTTCAGGCGCAGAAAAAAGCGCATAAATAGTCATTTTAAGGGAAATCACAATCATGTTAAAACGTATTAATCGGAATTGGGAATTCCTTCATGTGCATGTGTCATTAACGATAATGTGATTGATCAAACATATTAGAGACCAAACGATTTTTTTTTAAATTTATTTATTTATTTACATTTTTTTTTTTAACGCAGTGAAAGCATTTGGATATACCACACAAGCATTAGCGTTAGCGTTATGCCCTTTTATTCATAAAAAAACACCAGACATATCGCGTGTATTCACATACGCAGAACACAGAAACCATGTAATTTTTATTTATTTATTTATTTTTTATTTAAGTTGAAATAGTTGAACAGAATAATGCCATGCAGCAAAATTAAAATATCTAAAACTCAGAGTAGCCTTGGAGTTTAGGGCAATACCCTCTGATTTCGGTTACTTCTCTAGCCTACATAACCTCCCGCATCTATATCAGTTGCAACAATATCAATGACATAATTTGTGTTTTGTTTTATCATTTCCCCCAGATCAATATTATTTTTACTGAAGACATTTTCGCACAATCTGCAGAATATACATATACACACACACACACACACACACACACACACACACACACACACACACACACACACAACCACATATATATATTATATATATATATACACACACACACACACACACACACACACACACACACACACACACACACACACACACATAAGCGAAAGTAAATGTTCAGACACATAGCATACTCTCTCTCTCTCTCTCTCTCTCTCTCTCTCTGTCTTTCTCACACGCGCTCGCGCTCACACACGCACACACACAGTTTGGATTTGGAGGTGGGTTTGGGTATGAGACACAATTACGCAAGCGCGTTTGGATTTGCTTCGCACTTTAAATCGTTGATTTATTTTGATTGACTAATTTACTTTAACTTCTCTCAATAGGAACGAAAGCCTCTAAATTAAAACCTAAAACTTTTTCTGGGCATCCTATGATAATTATAACTGCTTATTGCAGTATTGGTGTGAAATAGGTTGTTCTTAATAACAATACATTTTTCAAAAATATACGTTCCACAGTTTAATTACTAATATTAAACAGCGTGGTAATAACTTTAATTCACATCTATAGGCTAAATGGTATACGACGAGCTCCATATAATGATACACATAGCAGGAAATCTCATAAGCCTACTTTAGTTCACCTTGGGCTACTTTTTAAATATGGATGTAATTGTTTATTTATAACTTACAGAAAAGCCTTGATTAGATTTAATTTGCCATATTTATTGATAACTTTTTAGTTATCACAGCTTACATTTTGTTTGGCAGTATTGATACTGGAAAAGATTTTGGCCTTTGACCTTTGCACTTGTCAGCTCCCGTAAAGAAGTTTTGGGTAATACTGATCAATACAAATGCTAGTTTGGTACTCTGCATCTTCGTAAAAAAAAAATAAATAAATAAATAAATAATAATAAAAAAGTACGAAGCAATTTAGAATGATCTTAAGAGCATGATTTGAAACACAATCAGTAAACATTTATTCAAATATCATAATATCCTCTGTTGTTGTGAGCAAACAAGTTGAACTGAAATATATATTGACATATTTTAAGAAATAAACTACAGTAATATGTTTACCTTATGTTAATAAAAATTAATCAAAGGGAGGTTGCAAAGCGATAAATAAAATTGTTAAAATTGATGAATGTTGAATCAAATGGAAACAAATGGCGTTAATGTCTCAAACGTGGAAAATGTTTATTTGATTGCGGTTATTATAAGTATTATTACGTTTTTATAGCCTATATTGCCTCACGCAGAATGACTGCTTATCTAAACCCTGACGCTTAGGAATGTTGTAGGAAGGGAAAAAAAACATTGTTCAGGACAAATGACACACATCCCCAATCGAATGAAGTGATTCTATTTCAATGAAGCTTTCAGTGGAGCGTAAAATGGTTAATTGTGTTGGACTCATAACTTCATCACCCACTCAACTCAACCCCTCCTGACTAAATAGAGCGGGCCCCCTAATGTCAAAAGAGGTCAGAAGCTTCATCAAATCATGAATGATTACTTGAGACATAAGGCAATCGATTAGACAACATTAAGTGCCTTTGAATAAACAAATTATTCTAAATAAGTGGACTATTTTATGAATGCAGAAATTTTGCGTTTGGATATAGACTGAAGCCCCCCCCCCCCAAATTAAATTAAATTAAATTAAATTAAATTAAATTAAATTAAATTAAATTAAATTAAAAATTGGTTTATTGGCATGACTGTAAATTATACAATAAATTTATGAAGTTTATGAATCTCTCTCTCTCTCTCTCTCTCTCTCTCTCACACACACACACACACACACACACTCACTCAGCGCTAAGCTGCTTGATTGTTAACATTTTACACGTTTGTCAAAGGGTGTACAGCACTACTTATAGAACAGAAAAATTGGTTGCGTTCACTGAGTTGACTTTGTGCTTCTTTTTACTTGATATTCCAAGATTCTTCAGATCCGCGTAGACTTTTAATTGCTGGACTTTATGAAAAAAATAAATAAATAGGTAAATAGAAAATACATTTTCTTTGGGAATTGAAAAAGTAAGTAAAATTAAGGGGGAAATAAAAGAACAAACGAAGATTAAAAAAAAAAAGATAGCTATGACAACGGAACAAGGTTGAACGTTTGATTATGCTAACCGTGTATCTTAGGAACTCAACAGTTCAGTTTTTCAGTCATTAAAATCTTAATAAAACTACACGCCCTGACATCGTACATCCGAGTTCTTTACACATTCGTGTGCACCCCAAAATAAAGAGTCCACAACCGTGTTATGTTTCAACCGTGTTATGTTTCGCCCTTTTCCTCCAAATAGTTGATATTCTAGTTTCTGCCTCCCTCTCTCTCCTCATTCTCTGAAGCCAGCCGGGGGGGAGTGTCGCCGCAGGC
Source organism: Cyprinus carpio (assembly GCF_018340385.1). Lineage (NCBI taxonomy): Eukaryota > Metazoa > Chordata > Actinopteri > Cypriniformes > Cyprinidae > Cyprinus > Cyprinus carpio. The sequence goes on along the minus strand of NC_056595.1, from coordinate 8,854,924 downwards.
CAAACATATGCTTCTTTCCATTGCACTAATCCAAATTCAGCGTGCAGGAATAATTGCTGGAGTGGCCGTGCTTTCGCAGGGCTTTGTCCCGCTCTGGCTCCCGTCAGCCAGGCACACGCCATTTCAATCAACTGCTTTTGAGGGCTGTCTCTTTTTATCAAACCTCAGAACCTCGCCAGTAATGTGAACATTTAACAAACCGCTTCACGCTTCACCAAGAGCATGTTCTGCGTATGAAGGGACCTGCAGTCTCTGTATGTTTGTTTTGGGTATTTCCTTGTTGGTTAGAGTTTTATTCATAGCGTTGCTTATCCCAATTTATAACCCTTCTCGAAGTGATGCCTCATTGAGTCGATTACAGTGAAATTATCAAAAGCCAAATCTTGTGATATTTAACAAATGCCGACACTATCCGCACGTCATGGGCTATTTCTACTTGATCTGACACTTAAATGTTATTATATTAGATATTACTGACTAGAATAAAATTATTTAGATATAACAACATATTTAGTCGTTAAAACTGAATATTTTAGTGAACAAACAATCATTTTACGCTCTTGAAAAAAATAAATAAATAAATAAATGACTTAAAACTGGCATCCGACAGGCAAAATTGCTCTTCAGAATTCGAAATGTCAAGGGACAGAAATAAGACACGTCTCTGACAAAATAATGTCACGTTTTAAAGAACTGATTTGGTTATGTGAATGACTATGAAAAGTTCCGAATGGCAGGCCTTTATGAAGGTCATTGGACATGCAATGGCCATACAGTGTGCCGTAAAAAATAAAATACAATAAAATAAATAAATAAACAAATAAATAAATGAAATAAATAAAACAGATAAATAGATAAATAATTTATCCAGTAATTGTACCAAATAAACAGAAGACAACTTTCAGGTAAAGCATTAACGCTGAAAAGTCAGAATTAAAAATATGATTCTGTTGCTACACAGTCTACACAGTTTATTTCGACTTATGAAACATTTGTAGCCCCTGCATTAAGTCTTACCCACAAGTTTGTTGAGAAAAAAATGTATTTTTATTTTTATTATTATTATTATTATTATAATTATTATTAATGGTACACTTTCTGTTAGGTGTCTTAACTGGCTATTTAAATACTTACCGTGTGAGTGTTGTACATTGTACTTTAACTTACCTGCATGTAATTACATAATGCTACTACTACTTATACGAATATATATGTATATATATATATATATATATAAACACACACACACACTATATAATATATATATATATATATATATATATATATATATATATATATAACACACACACACACACACACACACACACACACACACACACACACACACACACACACACACACACACACAATAAAGCGCTATATAAATGCATCATTCATTCATATATCTATATCTATATCTATATATGTGTGTGTGTGTGTGTGTGTGTGTGTAGTGTAGTGTAGGTAGAGAGAAGGATTGGTTTCTTGTTAAATTGCTTATTGAATTATTTTACTGACTTGTTGAATGCTGTTATTTTACTGTCTTTGAACCTTTTTCTGTGAATCAGTGATGAAAATAAGTTGGCCCATTACCTTGGGAATCGCATGTTTTCATGGAAAAGGGCACACACACACACACACACACACACACACACACACACACACACACACACACACACACACACACACACACACACACACACACACACACACACACACACACACAGAGGGGTGGGGGGAAGAGAATTAATAGACGTGATAATTTCACACTAAAGAAGAACACTATTTCATGTGGCTCTATCTATTCCATCAGAGCGCAGCTGCGCTGTTATGATGAAGTTTGATGATGATGGTCTGAATCTTCCTCCAGGCGACTCATAGCTGCAGGCAGTGCCAGTGCCCGACCCTGATAAACGACTTACACAAACGGGCTAGCCAGATTACTTTTGTTGCTCTCTTCATTTTTTTTTTTTAACAATACACACAAGTTTTTTTTTTTTTTTTAGTTCAGGCTCTTTATACCTTTATCGGATATATTTATTTAAACATCACAGACAGCACAGGACAAATGCGAATTTGTTTGAATGAGAGTTTATTTTGGTAAAAATGTTATTTTTGAACAAACTTTAGATGACAAAGGAAATTTTATATTTCTGTTCAGCATGCTGGATTTATATATATATATATATACTATATGCACTAATGTACTATATATATATATATATATATATATATATATATATATATATATATATATATATATATATATATATATATACACATTATTTATAAAGTGTGTGTAGCTTAATGCACATTTTTATTTTTTTTTTATTTTTATTCCAATTGTATTCCAATAGGAAAGTGAGAATGTGGTTTACATTAAATGGTGCTGTATGATGTATGTATGTATGTATTTATTTATTTATTTATTTATATGTTTTCATTGGTTATTGGATATTTTATGTTAAAACTGATAAGATCAACCAGACAAACTAGCAGAAAGAAAACATCAGGCACATTTAACCAATTATCTTATTAGTCAAATGCAACATTTGCAGCGCACCATTAAAGGGATACTTCACCCCAAAATAAACATTTTGTCATTAATCACTTACCCCCATGTCGTTCCAAACCCGTAAAAGCTCCGTTTGTCTTCGGAACACAATTTAAGATATTTTGGATGAAAACCGGGAGGCCTGTGACTGTCCCATAGAATGCCAAGTAAATAGCAGTGTCAAGATCCATAAAAGGTATGAAAGTCATCATCAGAATACTCCATCTGCCATCAGATGTGCAATCTGGATTATATGAAGCGACGGGAACAGTTTTTGTAAGCGAATAAAACAAAAATAATGACTTTATTCAACAATTCCTTTGTCAGCAGTCTCCTCTGTGTCTCTCCATATCACCGTTTGCTGTGTATGCTCTTCTGTATCATCCGCGCCACAAGGATGCACCGTTTCTAGATGTATTTAGCTTTGATTTGAAAGAAAACTGCTGCATCCTTGTAAATACATTTCTTCAAGTAAGTTGAAGAAATGCATTTAAAAAGAGCACATTGTGTTTAGCAGGTTATCTCGTATTATAGATTAAACCATTAAAACCACCAGTTTGAATCCTTATAGGCTTTTCTTTTTTTATACATGTGTTTGCGTTTATTTGTCAGATCATTAAAAAACAAAACAAAACAACAACAACAACAAAACTTTTGCGCTAGAGTGCTGTGATCCTGGTTGACATTTATAAAGAGAGTGTTTAGATTATTTTTATTTATTTATTTATTTATTTTACTTGTTGTGCTTCAATTTTAAGAATAATATTTGCTTGTATTAAAGAAGCCATAATTTCTCCTTTTTTATCCACTTCAAAACACCTAATTTGTGTTTACTTCTGGAAACTGCCTTTTAAAACATGCGTTGACATTACAATGTGTTGTGAAGTCAGTTGTACTAAGACGTCTGACTCATTGGTGTAATTCTGATTGTATAAGAAATCAAAATCAGCAATTAATAACAAAAAAAGAAGACATCATCAAAAACTGCATACATCTCAGAAATATATAAACATCAAAAGAAAAATAATAAATGAATTTATACACAAAGTGAAAAAAAGTATATATGTCAACACAATGCGTAGGAATATATTGCCCGCTGTTCAACATTGTTAAATGAGTTGTTGAGGCTTTTATACTTGTCACTTCGCCGTTGTGCTATTCTTTGAAATGACAGGGGGCGACGAGGAGTAATTGTCCTCTAAAACCGTCAGGAATCACCGGTGAGAAGAAGTCATTTGCCTGTACAAAACTTCTGGCATGATGAATGAGTTGATGAATTAATAATTTCTTTATGAACAAACTGTTTAAAACAATCTTAAACTATTAGCTTTTTTTCGCATCAAACACAAGACAACTTTAAGCAAATAGTTTATAAATAGTATCTAAATGAATTTTAATTCTATTTTTATACAATAAAAATAAAACATAGGCCTACTTCAAATAAAAAGCCTTGGATTAACTATGCAAAAAAACTATGCATTGTTTTCCGTCAAAGTGTCAAAAAGCACCTGATGGAGTTTGAACTTCACACCAAACTGCTTCTATTTTCACACAAATGCCGACACAGACATGCATGCTCAGACAGAATCGCCCTGAACTCGTGCATCTTCGGATGTGGAACTGCGCGGAAAATTACAAAAAATGCCATTCACACCACCAGGCGAAATGAGATCTGTTTCGACCTCACTCTGACCGTCATTATGGTCTTAATAGAATGATTGCCTTCGTTCCGCCTTCTCTCGAGAGCTTATGTAACAAAGTCATGCCCATGACCCTGGAGACAGAAGGACCCTGGATGAACTTCCGGCTCATTCTCTTACCTTTCTCACCTCAAGAGACCAGGTACAGGTAGGAAAACAGAAATAAATTGATTATCCACCATTCAATTCATCACCTAGTGGTACAGGTGCCTTGTGTCCCTGTGAATTGTGGTGGTTATATGACATTATTGCTACATGGTAGTATCTTCATTGCATTGTTTTGCAGCTAGCTAACATGCTAAGATATGCAGTGTTGGTGTAATTCTGTTCTCTTTCAGATATCTATCTTCCATGTAAAGCGCTTTGAGTACCCAGGGAAGCACTATATAAATGTATAAATTTATTATTATAATTATTATCAATGAAAAATAGAATATATAAGAATATATAAGTTTTTGGTAATCTTAAACCCTATTATACCCTGTATCACTGTTTGCAGTGGTTGGGGATTGTTTGACTTGCTTGGTACATTTGCGTACTGGTGCATGACAGTTCCTTGTGTGGGCTAAATTACCCTTGACTACTGTTCACATTTTGTGGGTTTTATTTTTGATCTTCAGAGTATGTTCGCTTACTAATGAAGGCCAATTTTTCTAGTTGCATTTAATAAGCCCTTACTAATGCCACGATCAGTGGGGGTAGGTATAAGCCTTATGAGTATGTTCACATACAGGTGAATGTCATCTTTTTGTTGGCTTAATTACTGCAGTTGCAATAGCGACCATGTCATCTCAGTGCTGCCGGTTTTGTCAATCAAAAATGGACCCCCCGTGATGGACACTGGGATGCCCCTCATGTCTAGGAATTGCTCACCTAAAAGGGGATATTGATTGGTCTAAGGTGGATTACACTCCAGTCTCTTGGGGGCGTGGCTTCGTATCCCACCACTGCCAGCAGTGGTTTACCTAGGCTGTGAGGCACTGCATGTACTCGAAAAAGGAGCACACTTTCCCTGGCAGTAGCCAGGCCCGCCATAGTCAAGTCAATTCACCTTTATTTATATAGCGCTTTAAACAAAACAGATTGCGTCAAAGCAACTGAACAACATTATTTAGGAAAACAGTGTGTCCATAATGCAAAATGACAGTTAAAGGCAGTTCATCATTGAATTCCGTGATGTCATCATGGAACTCAGTTCAATTTAAATAGTATCTGTGCAATCATTTGCAATCAAGTCAACGATATCGCTGTAAATGAAGTGTCCCCAACTAAGCAAGCCAGAGGCAACAGCGGCAAGGAACCAAAACTCCATCAGTGACAGAATGGAGAAAAAACCTTCGGAGAAACCAAGGTCAATCAGGGGGCCAGTTCTCCTCTGGCCAGACAAAACCAGCAGTTCAATTCCAGGCTGCAGCAAAGTCACATTGTGAAGAAGAATCATCTGTTTCCTGTGGTCTGTCCCCATGGTCGTCTGAGTCTTTACAGGGGATCTGTATCTGGGGCTCATCTAGTTGTCCTGGTCTCTGCTGACATTCAGGGCTGTAGAGGTCCTTTCAAGGTGCTGATCCACCATCTGGGCTGGATACGTACTGGATCCGGGTGACTGCAGTGACCATCTGACCTGGATACAGACTGGATCTGGTGGCTACGGTGACCTCAGAATAAGAGAAAAACAGACTAATATTAGCGTAGATGCCATTCTTCTAACTATGTAGCAAGTACATTGCGTGTTATGGGAAGTGTTCCCGGTTCTGGTTTACCTAATCAATGCAGCCTAAAAATCCTTTAATGGATTTGGATATTAGAAGCGTATTAGTGTGTTAGGTGTAAGACAGGTTAAAGAGATGGGTCTTTAATCTAGATTTTAACTGCAAGAGTGTGTCTTCTTCCTGAACAATGTTAGGTAGGTTATTCCAGAGTTTAGGCACTAAACAGGAAAAGGATCTGCCGCCTGCAGTTGACTTTGATATTCTAGATATTATCAAATTGCCAGAGTTGTGTGAACGCAGCGGACGTGGAGGATTATAATGTAACAAGAGCTCGTTCAAATACTGAGGTGCTAAACCATTCAGGGCTTTGTAAGTAACAAGCATGCAAACCAGATTCGCAGCATTGTAGAAAGTGGGAATCCTATTTAGAGGGGAAGTCATGGCCTAATGGTTAGAGAGTTGTGGGTTCAAGTCTTGTACCGGCAGGGATTGTAGGTGGGGGGAGTGAATGTACAGCACTCTCTCCACCTTCAATACCACGACTGAGGTGCCGCTACCGAACCCTTAACTGCTCCCCGGGCGCTTCTGCCAAAAAATGCCTGCCTCCTGCTCTGGGTGTGTGTTCACGGTGTGTGTGTGTGTTCACTACTGTGTGTATGCACTTTGGATGGGATAAATGCAGAGCACTAATTCCGAGTATGGGTCACCATACTTGGCCACATCTCACGTTACTTTCACTTTTTTCACTTTTTTAGGTGGTCATGATTGCAAACATTGTCAGCTTGCAAACATTGTGTGACCATCAGTATGACTACAATTTCAAACCAACAAGTCATAAGTGTGTGGATAAACCAACCACTGCTCCACCAACAAAAAGTACAAATGTGCAACTTAAGATTCTGACTACTCATCAGAGCTTATCTCAGAGAATGGACAGATTTGAGGCTCATGGACTGGCCCCTGTATTGGCTAATCCATACTGTCCTGGCAAGGAGTGTACTAAGGCTGACTGCCTGATTTCTCACTGTTTATGCTTCTGCACATGCAGCTCATATGGGTAATACTTGGCTATTCTCCTGGGGGCCTTATAGGAAACCGTGTGTAGAACATCAAGATTCCAAAATGTTAATTGATTTGGCTTTGGTAGCACATTCACAACAAACACATGATGTAAGTAAGGTTATATCATCAGCTGTCTTATGTCACAGGCAGATATGGCTGGCACAGACTTCTTTGCCATAAGGAGCAAACTGATGAATTTACCAGTAATGTCTTGTCATGTCTTTCATCCAGATTCTAGAAAATGTTGGACAGACCTGAGCATTCATACATTGAAGGAGACTGTTCAAAGGGCTTGCAGCATTTCCCTGGCCTTTAAACAAAGGTTTAAAACACCTCAAAGGCCGCAATGGCCTGCCTGATATTGACATGATGTGGTGGGCCTGCTGGTGTCCAAGAACATAGCTTTCATGTCAACAGTCAGATTCCCACCTCACTTCCCCCAAGGGTTGTCCATGGTTACTTATGGGTATCAACTGCAGTTTTACCTCCCTTTTCAGGGATCCAAATGACTATTGTCAAGGAGACCCTTTTTGGAGCAATGTGTTTAAAAAAAGGAGCCATTTTAGAGGTGTCTCCCAGCACACAGCAAAATGGTGTTACTCCACGATTGGGTGGTTATCGGCCCATTCCCAACCTCATGAGTCTCAAATAATACTTACAGTGACGTGACATACAGCCAAGTATGGTGACCCATACTCAGAATTTGTGCTCTGCATTAAACCATCCAAAGTGCACACACACAGCAGTGAACAAACACACCATGAACACACACCCGGAGCAGTGGGCAGCCATTTATGCTGCGGTGCCCGGGGAGAAGTTAGGGGTTCGGTGCCTTGCTCAAGGGCACCTCAGTCATGGTATTGCTGGCCTGAGACTCGAACCCACAACCTTAGGGTTAGGAGTCAAACTCTCTAACCGTTAGGCCATGACTTCTAAAAGTATTCTCATTCAAAATGATTCACCGAGAGTATTACTCGAATGGTCTCGGGCCTTAGCCCCCTTCAGTTACAGGATATAAAAATTCTGCCATATCTAGACGATTGGTTGATCTGCATCCCCACTCTAAATCAAGGAGTAATGGACACAGAGAAAGTACTGACCCATATTCAATCCCTTGGTTCCACTGTAAACTGGAAGAACCGCAGTCTCCAGCCTCAACAACAAGTGAACTTTCTGGGGATCCATTTTGATTCTGTGACAATGAATGCAAGACAGGGCCTCTTCCAGAAGAGTGGCACTTACACCCAAAGTAGTGGGTCAAATTTGAACCCATTTGGGGAAGACCAGATTGATTTTTATGCATCCAGGGAAACAACTCATTGTCAGGGATGGTACTCCCTTATAGATACAGGAGGGCTGCTCTGGCCTAGGTGTTTTCAAAATCTCAAGAATGGCCAACGGGATAGTTGTATGCTTTTTCCCCTTTTCCGATGATTCCTCAAGTCATTCAGAGGATCAAGGAGGGTCATTACTCTGTGCTAATGGTGGCTCCGTGCTGACCAGGAAGGCCATGGTTCCAGATTTGATTCGACTGATACAGTGGTGCCCATGGCAGCTGCCATCTCGAGCGGATCTTCTGTCACAGACAGACAGACAGATTTGGCATCCAAACCTGACTGCTCTATGCTTGTGGGTATGGTCTCTGTGGAGATTGTCTTTCAACAGTTAGAGGACACACGAGACACTGAGCAATGGTGGAGTCCAATCTATAAATCTATTTTTTACAGTTTCAACTGGATCAAGGCAAGGCAGCCAGTAAAAACAAAGGTTATGTCTTGGTTATTTCAGCATTTCATGAAGGGCCAATGACCAGCTATTAGGCTCATTTCCTTTAAGTAAGTTTCCAAAGGGAGTTGACCTGTGTCCAGACCATACTCTGCGGGCACCGAGTTCGGACTTGCCTCTTGTATTTAACTCTCTCTAAGTCCCAGTATGGACCTATTGTAAAGACTGATTGAAATATGTCTCTCTAAATGGATTTCTTGGCTCTTTGCTCTGCTAAGCAGGCAGGAGAGCTCTGTGCTCTCTCTGTTAGTGGAGATTGTTAGCAGTGGAAGGCAGATGGCATGGGAGTGTCACTTAGCCTAACCCTGCATTTTTGCCAAAAGTTTGAGGAACTTTGAGGAAAGGTAATCTTCAGCTTATTTTTCTACTACAGTAAGGCCAGGCAGAGGTTGCCGCTGTCTAAGCAGCATTTTTCACATTGGGTAGTCGATGTTATTTCTTACACCTATGCTGAAATGGGGTTTCGGTTACTACAGGGGTAAGAGCCCACTCCCACGATGAGCAACAGTCTCACTGCAGAAAAAGGAGTTCTGTGGGAGATATTTGTGTGGCAACTTCATGGTCTACTACATGTACACATTTGAGATTTATAGAATTGATGTAACCATGCAGTTCATGTAAGCACTGCAGTTCTGGTGTCTGTTGCCCATCGAGATTTAGGAAAATCTAGTTCATCTGTTCCTCGCGACCCTTTTGGTATAGGTCATCCTATTAAGACCGTAATGACGGTCAGAGTGAGGTCGAAACAGATATGAATATAACTATGGATCTGTGAGACCGAAGAATGACCGCCACTATCCTTGTCGTTCAGAACACTAGGCGTTCAAGGTAAGAAAATGAGCCAGAAGTTCATTCCGCTTTTTGTAGTGTGGGAAGCTCCGCCTCCAGGGTCATGGGCATGACTTTGTTACATAAGGTCTCGAGAGAAGGCGGAAGGTTATCATTCTATTAAGACCATAGTGACGGTCATCCTTCAGTCACACAGAACCATAATTATATTCATAACTTACGGTCGCGCGCACTCAAAGCGAACTTCCGCCAACACAGCGATGACGTCATATTTGCCACGTGCACCCAAGCAAACTTGCAGGAAAAAACTGTGGTTTTAAATAAGTTTAAAAGAAATGAGAGCGTTTACAGCACCTTACAGCACGTAATTTCCTTGTCTTTTCTTTGTTCTCCACACGTTGAGTTTTTCTTGAAAATATTTCAGCTGGTGAAACTAACTATATATATATGTATATATATGTATATATATATATATATATATATATATATATATATATATATATATATATATATATATATATATATATATAGGTCACAATGGGTAATGGGACCTCCTTAGATAACTAATTATAGGAACAATGCTTGAAAAATACAGCAGTATGGCAACACTAGGGGATATGCTACCCCATTATCGGAAAATTTGACATTGAGCGATTTGAAATACATTTTATCTGTCAGCTTGTTTCTCCTCATTCTTGCTATTTTGCCAGAAATCTTTTAGGGCATGAACAGAAGATGCACATAAGAAACGATTATGAGTCAGTGAAGGTGTTCCCCAACGGTTTCCTAACCCACATCTCATCTATTGCATCATCTCAGCTGCATGAAACACTGAACCTGTTCAGCATATCATTACTAAAAGAAATGCAAACATCCCGGGAGAGTTTAAGGAAGTATGCTGTCACCCAATTCTTACTGTCAGTGCAGTCATATTATAGTGTTTGGTTTATTTGGATAAATTTTATTATCAGATTGATTTGTGTATTGTTACTGAGCCACCGTTTCATCAGAAAGATGGCAGGGGAATGCTTGGTAACTTGCAGGCCTTGATTCAACATATAGTATGCCACATGTTAAATTTGTGATTTGTCATTTTATCAGCTTTATGATATTAACTGTGTAGAAACAGCCATATATGTACCTTCAAAGAAAAAAGTAAAAAAAAAAAACAAGTGTGGATAGTCATGTGAACATAACAAAATAGCTTCTAAGACAGTTACACTATCATTTCCTTCAATGACATTTATCATCAAATGCACAATAAATATCTCACCCTTGACTGTGTTTAACACAAGTTTCATTAAAGTAGTACATTACTTGTAGAGCCTGAGGCCCGAGAGGAGCAAGAGAGTGAGAGAGAAAAAAAGAGAGCAACAGTGAAGGGTAGAGAGCTCTGATAAGCTCACTGATAATTAAGTGTTGGTTGGTTACTGTGTGAGGTGTCGCTGTACTTTGCTTACAAATCCAAAGGCTGTTGGTCTTCTCCTCTGTTTGTGTCAACATCACATGCTGTCTAATAGGCTTCAATTAGAGCAATGGGAGCTGGGGGTAATTATGACTTAACACATTTGATTGAGTGGATCAAATCAGCAGCGACAGGGATCAAGGGGAGAGGGACTCATTTATTAGTCTTTATTCGTGTCCTTGTTTCACAGTGTTAAAGATGGTGGCTAAATATCGTCTGTGTGGAACTCTCTGTGCTTCTTGTGTCAGATCACGCCAGGCACATTTGCGTGCCACATTCAAACCATACGCTTTGCATGTCCATAATTGCATGCACCTGCCCCTGTGGACTATCAATAGCATAATTGGATACAGGCAAGAAAATAAAGATAGGCCAACATAACAATACTGTTTGCAGTTAGAAATGACTTATGTCACAGATTATGAGTTTTATCAAGAAACGGAGGTTAGACCCTGATAACGACTAACAATTCCAATAGAAGTCAGAACTTTGGTTGATTACAAATGATTGTGTAAAATTCTTCTAGCTGTTGAAAGATTCTGTTGCTTCCCTAGGGAAATCGTCTAGGCTGTTTCCCTCTCCAAGTATTCTCTAAGGTTAAAGTCATCCTTCAGTAACAAATTTTAACTTACAGCCCAGAGACACAAAATCAAGGAACCATCACTGAAGAGTAAATATTTACTAAGGTAGACTTGAAAGAGTGGGAGGGAAAAGATCAAATTTAAAGATTGAAAAAGGACAGCAAAAAGAATGACAGAAAAGCAATTGATTTATACCAGGCAAATTAATCGTGATCATTTTGCCAAATAAGTGCCTTCCTCCCACTGTTGAACAGATACGCACAATAAAAGTAAGTTGGGAATGAAGCTTTTGACAGACTGCTAATGAATCGCTGTAGGCCCATCTGCCTCAATGCAAACAGAAATGTGGTTAGATCTCGTGAACTGTTACCACTGTCACTGTAAACAATAATTGTCAAACATATTTACTCGCAATCATTTTAGCAGATGTCACGCTTTTTGTTTCTGCCTGGCTTTTGTATCTCTCCTTTGCAGACATGCCACTTGCCCTGAACATACTTTTTGCTTGAATATTGAGCAGGTATTTAAAGGGTGCTTCAGGGTACAAAGTTGTGAGGGGGAGAGAGGTTAAGAATGGATGTAAAGCTAGAGAGAAGGAGATTATCTGGCGTCCTCATCAGGAGAGCGGCCCACTCCCTACCCATGATGCCCTGAGGCCTAGGGGGCAGCCCTGCCTCACAGTCGTGCACCTCTTTATCACCCTAATCTGTTAATTGTGGAAGCTCAATTGGCACACGGTGGCTTTTTATTACAGCCTACCCACATTAACCAGACAGAGACTGCGGCAGAGTCTGCACAGCCCCTGCATCCTGTCGTCCTCCATCACTCCCTCTCATTCGCTCTCTTTAGTGTTAGCTTTAAATGGGCTTGTCCCAAAAGTTGAGTCTTTTCTGAGACTGTGCACAACTGTTCCCATCTCTAGTGTTTTTTTTTTAACGCTTTTCCTTTCTCTCCTGTTCACTATCTTTTGTGACTTAAAACAGAAAAAAAGAGAGCATGCTGCTGATTTTTGTGTTTATGTGTTAACCACATGGAGAGGGCCGTCTGTTTCAAATTGCTTTTTTACTAGGACTGTCTGACTTCATTTCCTCAGATCTGACGCTCAGCATCTTTCAAATCAAATGAATTTGTTTTGATAAAAGTGATTTGAAAATATCTTGCGCTGCACACTGGCAATGTTAAAGAATGCAAATCATGTTATTCTACATTGTAAAAAATATAGTATGTTATTCAAGCAATATCATGTGCTTGGCATTAAAATATAACCAGTCAAATTTAAGCAGCTCCAGAGCAGTATAAGACCTGTGCAATGTTGGTTATTCAAATCAGAGCAATATTTGAATTCACACTTTTGTGAGAAGCAATGTTTTCTCATATGAAATAATGAAAAAATTTAAAAAGGTTTCTTTTTTTAATTTTTTTTTTTATACCAGTACTGTACGATTGAAGTAAAACCTCCTACTCCCCATTATGCTTTTTCTACAATAAAGTATTGACAATAAGATAAATGTACAGTAAGTCTGTAGCTTGCTTAATTATGTTTTATGTAATTATGACTATAACATAACCCTTACTTTTTCCCTAAAATAAAACTAAAAAAAAAAATAATGATACTGAGCTTATTTATCACTTTAACCTCTAAGTAAAAGGTTAAATGTGGTTCTTTCAGATTAAGCTTACTTGTGTAGAAAATCTAGTCTTTGAATCACACTAGTGATCTTAATCAAAAACTGCTAAGTTGAACTGAAAGTCCAGGCAACTAAAAATGTGGTACTGCAGGCTGGTGACAGCACAATAAAGTGAGTGATTTATGACAAGCTATTAACGGTTGCTGTTCTCCATCACTGCAAACAAGTGTTTAACTAATCTACTTGAAACCTCCATAAGAACACTTTCTCTGCACTTCAGTGTTAACAGCAAATGTACACGAGCATACTCAAAGAAACACCCATACAGTATGCAAGATTTTCATCTGACCCATTGTGCCCATGCACCTTCACATAATAGTACAATTATAGTAATACTATGGTGAATAATTAATTTGATATAAAACGAATAATTAATACTATGTCCAAAAAAATAAAAAATAAAAATAAAAAAATGGTATACTTTAGTGCAAACTATGTTTATCTGATGTTGTGTCAGAATTGCATCAGAATGAGAACTTAGATTTGGGGAATACTGAATATGACCATTTTATTTCATGAAAATTTACAAAGACTGTTGGAGAATAATATAGCAACAAAACTAATGTAACCGTATTTTAATATGTGTAACAGTAGTTCAGCTGTTTTCACAATGTTGCAAGCTACTTTGCAGAGACGTAGCATGACAAAAAGCTACATAATATTTTTAATGTCAAATTGCTTGCGCACAGAGCTTTACTTGCACACTAAGTTTTTATGTTTTTAACTTAACTTCAACTTTCAGCTTACTTTCAACGTATTTTAGTAGCTGTTATGTTTATTCATTCAAAAAAATGACAGACAAAATATACCTAAATAATCAGATAGTTATAAATTAGAAAATATATTTTCCCCTTATATAGCTACATTATAGTTTTCTCTCACAATTAAATGCTAATCAGAAGTAAACTAATATTCAACAGGTGTATGCAGAGCACATGTACTTCCCACAGATCAGAAAAGACAGCTTCAACGCACAGACACTGTGTTTTACATTCTTGTGTTAAAAATACTTAATGAATGTTTGATTGGTTTATTTGCCCCATTAGGCCAGATATCTGTATTTGTCTAACCCTGTAGATAGCTTAAATTTGGACTCCTCGTTCATCTAAATGCATTTATTTTTATCATATCAGTGCAGCTACAGTAGGCCAACCCAAATAGGGTTTTACAAGTTAAAAGAAGTCTGTACCCCAGGCAACGTTTTATTACAACTACTGTTTACCTCTGACAATACATCGTAAGTGTTTTATTATTAAGTTTGGACAAATCATTTGCCTGGGGTTGAAGGTGCTATGCCATTGAAATGTAATCCCACAGCTGATCTCATTACTGCCAAGACAAACAAGAAGAAATCAATTTCAGTGGAAAAGGAGAAGAAGAGAATGGTAAGGAAAGTAAAAAAAAAAAAAAAAAAAAAAAAAGAGAGATCAGAAAAGAATAAGAAAAATGTTGATACAGCATGAGTTTGGCTGACACCAGACACAGTATTCTTGACACTGGTCTTTGCTTCATGCTTGTGCCTCAAAGTACAGTACATGAATTAAAGACTCATATTTATAAACATACATTGTTTCAGTTAACAGGCACACTGTAGTGCCCTTATATTTATTCATGCCTGACATAGTTATTTTAATGGATGAAGGATGTAAAAGTTAAGTAAAACTTGTTAACTCTAAGACGTGTTACAACCTGCAGTAATTATATTATAAAATACATTATTAAAATATTTTAAAGGGTTAGTTCACCCAAATATTAAAAATTATGTCATTAAAGACTCACCCTCATGTCATTCCAAACCCGTAAGACCTCCGTTCATCTTCGGAACACAGTTTAAGATATTTTAGATTTAGTCCGAGAGCTTTCAGTCCCTCCATTGAAAATGTATGTACGGTATACTGTCCATGTCCAGAAATGTAATAAAAACATCATCAAAGTAGGCCATGTGACATCAGAGGGTCCGTTAGAATTTGTTGAAGCATCAAAAATACATTTTGGTCCAAAAATAACAAAAATTCCGACTTTATTCAGGATTGTCTTCTCTTCCGGGTCTGTTGTGAACGTGACTGCTGTGACTGTTGATGTATGACGCTGCTGACGTGTTTCCTGGTGCGCCCAATAACAAAGATAACACGTCAGCAGTGTCGTACATCAGCGGCGTCACTGCAGTGTTGTGAACGCGCTCACAACAGACCAGGAAGAGAAGAAAATGCTGAATAAAGTCGTAATTTTTGTTATTTTTGGACCAATATGTATTTTCAATGCTTCAACAAATTCTAACTGACCCTCTGATGTCACATGGACTACTTTGATGATGTTTTTATTACCTTTCTGGACATGGACAGTATACTGCACACACATTTTCAATGGAGGATTAGAAAGCTCTCGGACTAAATCTAAAATATCTTAAACTGTGTTTCGAAGATGAATGGAGGTCTTACAGGTTTGGAACGACATGAGGATTAATCAATAACAAAATAATAATAATATTTTGAACAAACAACCCAATAAAGTAAAAAAATATTTAAAATACATAAAGTAAAAAGTTTTTTTTTTTTTTTTTAAAAGTGGGAAAACATGACTTTTTTAAGTAAAGAGTTTGTATTTATTGTACTTTATGTTTGTATTGATAGTCTTTTTTGTTTATTTTTATGAAGTTTAAGTAATGTATATGTGTGTTTGTAGGGTGACTGTTAAGGTTGAGTGTTTGGGGAACAGCAGAGGATATGACAGAGTGACTCATTGACTCCTGCAGTAACACTGCCTCTCTCTCTGACCTTTAACAGCACAGGACCATCACACACAGACACACGTACACATGCTCACAGGGCAGTGGAGGGCTACAGTGCTCATTCACCATTTAAACGTAGGGCAGAAATTAGCCTGAAGATGAAATGCACAAGCAGATCTCTGGCACAGCACCACTAAACACACACAAACCCACAACAAAACAAAGGGAGAGCAAGGTGTGATGCATATGGAGAGGGAGAGCAAGAGGAAGATGGAGAGAAAGCTGCAAATAACGTCCTGCTAAGAGGGTTAATGCTTGATGAATGATGTCATGGAAAAGTTGGCTGTGCTGCTGAGGTGTGTTGCAGTGGTCTGATCTGTGCTGTGTTTTGCTAACAGGATGGCTAGAGTGCTGGACTGGCATGGCCTATGCTGGACCAAACTCAGCTGTGCTACACTGAATTGCTCAGGTGTGTATATGATTCCTGATCTTTAATTATCTTCTCCACTTTTCACATTCATCTGAAATGTCTACTAAACATGCAACCAAATTAATGTCTGATTATGGCCTACTTTACTAAATGACACTCAATATGCACAAAATATGCATGAATGAACAGTCAGCTATATGTGTGTAAGTATATTATAAACCAAACAAAAAGGTATACGATTGCTATCTGTACACGTATTGTGCACTGGAATATTTACAGCTCTCTGAAATAGAAATATACCCAGAATTTTAGAAAATGGGTCAGATTTACACCTATGGATGAAGCTAGCAAAATAATTCTGAGTAAATTCTTTACAAATTGAACATATAATACTATAACTGTGCAAATGTACTTATTTTATGTTCCTATCCTTTAAAAAAAGATAAAATGATATTTACTGGCGCTCAAGGCATTTGTGTAGGAACAATGTGTCTGTTCTTAGCCACAAACAAACTTGAGCTTCCTTTGAAGTTTTATTTACCTTGACCTCAGATCCGTGTTCTTTCACTGTGAGAGCTGCTGAGACCAGCTTGTGCTCAAATATGCAAATAGAAGTTGATTAACCAGATCTACAACATTTCAATAGCAGCTTGAATATATGTGTTTGTGAGACAGACAGAGACAAAGAGAGAGAACAGATATCATGACAATTGAGGGAGAGTGTTATACAAAATACCTGACAGTTTTGTCTTAAAGGAATAACTCACACATCTGTCGAGCAAGACAGTATTTAGCTGTGAAGAAGGACAATAAACTGAATAAAAATGCATTATATTTCAGTAATATTCATTAGTAGTATCTCTTATCTCTTAAAATAAATATTTACTGTGTGCTTTCTATAATGAGAACAATAAAAATTTAGGTATTGTAGTAATAAAGGTATTGTCAGATTCCAAATATACTCTTTAAAATAATATTTATTTTAGTCACTGCTTCTCAAACAGTAATATAAACAAAATGTGAAAAGTTGGTGTATGTTTGTGTGTTAAAAAATCTTCGAGTCCACCATTACCATCAGCTTCACAATGAGAAATCTGCCAGTCAGGAATATTTTTGATGTGAGGCAGCTAAACAGAAGGAATAACATGCCTGTAAAGCATGAACATTTGTATTTTGCTGTATACCCTGTTGTCTACGGTTGTGTATTTTAGAGTACATCCAAAGATATTAGATGACAAGACAAAGAGAGGGAGAATCGCCCCTGGGGCACTTGTGCTTAAAGTCGTGTAATTTCCCTTCATGGCAGGCAGCACTAAATAAGTAACTTATAAGCTTTTATTGATGCATGAGTGTGGCATCTGTTCCTGGGTTGAATCTCTGGCTGCATTTAACCCAAACCTTACACTTCAAACAAGCATCACACTTTTTAAAAGATGACCATGTGCTCCCTCTTCCCCCTTTTTCTTGCTTATTACAGTGCACACAACACAAATTCTTGAAACACACTATCATTAGGCTCTGATTAAATTATAATTGTTATAATTATCCCAAGCAAACAGTAAAAGAAAACAGCAAACAGTAAAAAGCAATATGAAAAGAACAGAAAATGGTGGTGCCATTTTTCTGAGAAGTAGAGCACACACACACATACACACACACACACACACACACACACACACACACACACACACACACATATACGTTTATTTATATATATATATATCTATATATATATATATATATATATTATATATATATATATATATATATAGATTCTGTATATATAGTATTTTTTTAAAATGGCATAATGCAACAAATCAGATTTGAACTGCGCACATCTGATAATAAACATATGCCTTTTAAAATAACTGTTGGAGTGACACACAAACTGGGAGTTTGTCCATATTACCACAAACTAAATACAAGCAGGTTTGATTAATTTCTGGAAAATTTTAATATATAAACTACTCCTTTTGTTGTGGAGAACAGTGAAGGATTTTATATCTAGCCCTTGGGTAGAGTCTTTGTGGCGAGTCTCATTTGATATTACCAAAGGTTTTGTTTTATTTTTTTTATTGAGTGCTTGACATGATAGATCAACCATAAAGTGTTCACAAAGGCCTGGACTGCATCACACAGTAAATGTCATTTGCCATTAACAATGCGCTAGTGAGGTACATAAACCATTAATATACCCTTTACAACTCAGGCTAACTGGAAACATCTCCTGTCTTGCCCGTCTTTAATGTTATGCAACTGCTCTACCTAAATTTGATTGAAACCACGCAGGCATTACAAATGTTGACTCTTTAATTTGGAATTAAAGAACAAGGAAAAGAAAGAAAACCAAGAAAACAAAAACTCATTGTGTCTTTGCTAAATGCTATCTTGAGTCTGGGTAAACAATTTCCAAACATTATAGTCTTTAAAATGTGAGAAAATAAACTGATTTTCTGATAGAGACCCTCTGGGTGGTGGAAGAAATGTACGATTTTGACAGATGAGTCACTTATTTAAGACACTGTTGTGGGAAAAAGTAACTGACAGGCGATCCATCTACCCCTGGAGTGAGACACCCTGCAAGATCCATGGAGCCAGTCTGGGTCGGCACTGCTGCCAAGCTATAGATCATCATGGGGAGTTCATTGGGCAAAGATGTGACTAAAGCCACACAATGGGCCACAGTCTGCAGGATGCAGCTAAGCAGCTGGGCGTCACCTTCCTGAATAGGGGCCTGAGAGTCCCCCTCAGACAAGCCTTTATGCATTGTCTGTCCCTTGCACTAGGGTAAGATGGTCAGAGCAAGTAGGGTTCC
The DNA here is from genome assembly GCF_018340385.1 of Cyprinus carpio. NCBI lineage: Eukaryota > Metazoa > Chordata > Actinopteri > Cypriniformes > Cyprinidae > Cyprinus > Cyprinus carpio. The sequence continues at coordinate 8,835,618 of NC_056595.1, read as the reverse complement.
TATCATTGGTGACTTATGTGGCCAGTTGACAGTAACAGATGAATAGATATGATGGAGGAAAAAGAGAGGCAAACATGGGTGATGCTAATAGAGAAATTAGAGAAGCACAGGCTGCACATTACAAGCCTGAAGCAGTTTGTGTTTATTTGGAAGGGAGGGAAAAGTAAACAGGATATGTGAGGTATGAATGGAATAAAGTGTTTGGAAAGCTCATTCAGTGAGATGTTACCAGCCAGCTTTGGTTATTACATGAGTTGGCTCTTAATTTGCAGCAGGTCCATTGGCATGTCGTCAGTCATGAGTTTTTGTGCATATTAAAGGCTTAAATGAGATTGTTGTTGTCTCAGATCTTGGGTTAGATATAGTGGGAGGACTAGGTCAACTTTTTCCTGGGGTCCTTTTCTGGAGAACACTAAAGACTGAAGAGATGAAAATCTTCATCTATGCCAGAACATAATTTCTTCCTGTGTCTCAGTCAAGCATGTCCAGGGACATGTTTGTCATTGAGATCCCACAAGCACCTGCTGCTTTTGTTCCAACCTCTGGACCATCATTATTCCCATCAAAACTCCACCCATATACACATTGTAATAATGAAGGAGTCGTATGCATTATCATGACACTGCTTCCACCACAGCCTTGAACTTTTTCAGCTCTGCCCTTGGTAGGCGAGCATTTAATCATATTAGTGAATTCCCTCAGCTTTTAGCTGACACAACATGACGAAGAGATAGCTGAGTCTGGTGGTGGAGAGTTCACCCTAAGTTCAGCACGTCTTTAAGAGAGATCTTATGTTCACATTATGATGGCACATTAACCTTTTCTTTAAAAGCACATAACAGAGAGATGGATTTGTTTCAGACCTATATAGAGAGTAATGTGCTATGATGGATCTCTGATACTTTGGTTACAAATAGATCAGAGCTAGTTCTTACCACTCGCTGTCTTATCACTTCACCAAAGTGAGCAGATTAGTTCCTCATTCGTCATGGCCTTGTCACTCCCTGACCCTAGTACAATTACAATTCAGATGTCAATGTGTGAATTTTAAAGTAATGATTTCTCACAAATTTTTGGCCACAAACTAAAAATGGCATTTTGAGATGAAAAGTTTAAAGGGGTCATATGACGCTGCTAAAAAAGAACATTAGTTTGTGTATTTGGTGTAATGAAATGTGTTTATTAGGTTTAAGGTAAAAAAAAAAAAAAAAAAAAACTATTTTCCACATACCGTACATTATTGTTTCTCCATATGCCCCATCTTTCTGAAATGCATCGATTTTTACAAAGGTCATCATTCTGAAAAGCGAGGTGTATGCTGATTGGCCAGTTTTCCAGTGCGTTGCAATTGGCTGAATACCTCAAGCGTGTGATTAAATGTTACGCCCCTTACCATACTGTCATGCCGTGTCCTGGTGTCCTGACATTTTATCCTAACTGTCAGATTGTCCTACCAGTGTTTACTGCGCATGCGCACATCAATATTGCATCCTTTTTCTCATACTGAACCACAATATTTAATGTATTTGCATTACTGTAAGGGTAGGTTTAGGGTTGTGGTAGGTGTAGACATTAATAAATCAAAATTACTCCTTTCTTTTCGTGAACATTTGGGCGGTGTTATGCAAATCTTCCCACACATTGATGTAGACATATGGGGGCATGTTTAAACGAGGCACGAGTCTTATCTTTTATAAAGAATATCTCTTTGGCTTTGAGGCTTGTAACACTCCAAAGAGAAAGGAAAACTTGAAATTGCATCATATGACCCCTTTAAAAAAATAATAAAAATCTGAATCCATACACACTCTTAAACCAATCATTAACAATGATTTGTACTTCAGATCAGAGGTAAATCTGGTTGAAAGAAATGTTGTACCAGGACCAATGAGGATGTGGATCCAGAAACATGTCCTGCTTTGTCAGTTACTGTCACAACAGCTTTAGTTGGATTCGCCTCTTCAGAATCAGAATCAGAATCAGAATCAGATTCTGATTTTATCCTAAAAACCCTAGCTTCACGACTGCCCTGGGATAAACAATGTTAATGCAAGGTGGGATTAGGATTTCTAGTCCCAATAAATTTAATTTGTCACCCTGCAATGTGACTGCTCATTGTCAGTACTTCTCTTACTTACTGTGCTTTCATCTTATGCTTTCTGTATGAGTATGATAGTGAGAACAGCTACTCAGCTACTCCCTAGATGGAGTCTCCTAAATCTAAATGGGTTTAGACAGTAATGAGAGCACTCAGTCAGGTCAATATCTGCTTAAAAACCACACACTGTGCTAAATGAGACCACCTGATGGTGCTGCCTCTTCACAGTCCTTGTGTGGACAGAAGGTGACACATGCAATGAGTTAACCCCTGTTACAGGCCCTACCCTAACCCTCCCCATCAGTCAGGGTCTTCTTCTGTCAGGCTAACTCTGACATGCCAAGTTGAGGACACAATGAGTTAGTAGTGGTGACATATTCACTGGATCTGGACTCTTAAGGTACCTGGGTAGACCCTGATGCCTAAAAGTCTCCATCTTATGGCCCTACACCACGGGAGGTCATCCACGGAAGCTTCTACCAACACAATACTAATGCTGTGCTGAGACAAAGAGGTACTTGTGGCTCTTTATGAGGGGACTAGGGCATCCACATGTTTCTTTCCCACACTTTTCATTGCAGCTGTTGCGATGAATCACAACAATAATGGCCAAAACAAAGAAATAGCACAGTCATTGATGGTGGTCCCAAAGATACCAAGAGTTCATTGTTAGACATAGACAAATGTGTTTATGTTTTGAACTATAAATAGTTATAGATAAGATAGTTTCACAATTAGTAAGATATCTCATGCCATAGATAGACAGATGTTTAGTGTGTAATGTAGAATAATTTATTTCTGTACAGCTTCTTCAAAGAAATCTGTATTGTTAAAAGTTAAAAGAACTACAGATTTGACTTAAGTAATGTAAAAACCACTACTACTACTTCTAAAGAGAGAGAGAGAGAGAGAGAGAGAGAGAGAGAGAGAGAGAGAGAGAGAGAATATAATTTATTTTGTGTGTGTTCTATATATGAATGTCTTTAGATTTATATTTTAAATATCGTACTTTCAGTGTCTATATTGTTTTCTCAAAAATTATTTTTTCTCGATTCCCCACTTTCTGTTTACTCGGTTATACTGGCATGATATAATTCTGACACTCTGTTACATAAACACTAATCAAAATATAAAATGTATATATGCTAATCAGAATACAAATGGCCTCAAGTTGTGTACTTGCTCCGAAAGACAGAGGCGATGTGAGACAAGTATTTATTTCGGTAACACTTTCTATGAAGCCTGTATTTATAATACATTTTAAGGGTATTCTTAAGGCATTATAATGAATGCATAATGCATTATAAAAACAAAACAAAACAAAACAAAACGAAAAAACAAACAAAAACAAACAAACAAACAAACAAAAAAACACTTATAATATGTTATATCAACTCATGAATAATCATAATAACAATTATAATACATCATAATACTTATGTATTTGTGGTTATAAGTTTAAGAGTATGATTATTTCTAACACACATTGAACACCATATTAAATCTACTTCATTTGCAGTATAATGGACTGTGTCATATCTTGACATTGTTTAAGATCTGCACATATACTTAAAAATAAGTAAATGAATATATAGATAAATAAATAAATGTAATAAAATGAAAATAAATAAATAAATGATGTGATAAAAACAAAAATAGTTCATTTGTAATAAAATTATTAAAATTAAAATTTATATTTTAAATTACTTTTTTCCTTTATGTATTTATTTTACATTTATTTTTATTTTTACATTTACTTTTAACTTTTATTTAATTATATTTTCATTCATATTTTATATTTAATTTATTTATTTTTAAATGTATTTATTCATGCATTTATTCATTATATGTATTTATTTATTCCCACATGTATTTATTTCCAGATTTATTTATTCATTTATTTCTTTTTACTTTTGCGTGTGCAACATGGAAATGAGGTAGGCGGTCCTTGTGGAGGGCCGGTGAATCATTGGTTGAGAGCTCACGCAGAAGCATCAGATTAAACTAATAACAGAGAATGCTTGACTTGAAAATAGCCATTATGTTTGTGGCACTGTTAGTGGCACATAATTTTACACACTTTACTTTGTGTTGTTCCAACTGTCTAATTATGGATAATTGGATTATGTTTCTAACATCTTTTTTTTTTTTTTTTTTTTTTTTTTTTTTTTTTTTTTTTTTTTTACCACAGTTCAAACAAAACTGTGGTTAAAAACAAACAAACAAACAAACAAACAAACAAACAAACAAACTGTGGTTTCACTGACAGTCTTTATCAGTTTTTATTTCTTATTTCTTTATCTATCTATCCATCTATCTAAAAAAAAAAAAAATACTTCATTCCGATGGTCTCCATTAGACATTCTGTTGGCTATTATTAACATTGCAACTACATGTTAAGTAACTCTCATTGGAGTATTACCATAAAAAGTATTGGTGCACTGTTACTTTTACAGTTAGCCATAGTAGAATAAGTTGGCATGTACTTGCCAGTAGTCAGTATAGTCACTAGAATGTCTGTTAGGGGTCTAAAACAATCAGATACAAGCACAGCTGTATTGTTTGGGTTATATATGAAATGTTCTATGTAATGGTAAGATAAAAAGATCCAGGAGATTCTGGACCTAAAACAGCAGCAGATGGTCATACAGAATTTTGGGTGTTTGTGTGAATGTAAAATTCCCCTGTTCCTTGAGGGGCCCCATCACTGATGTCCCCAGCACACACACACTCCTCTCATTGTGTTCCTTTATCATGCATGTTTTGACGGTGGGGTGATGGCCATTGACCGCTCAGCCACTGGAGGAGCTGCTTATAATTAAAAGTTCTCAACCCCTGCAGACCTCAAGGGCCGGCTGGTCGGCAAGGAGCTGAGTCCACACAAGCAGCCACCAATGAGTCGTGGCTGTCATGTATGGCCACTAATCGATTCGACGCCTAACACTCATAACTGATTGGTCAGTGCTGACTGAGGCCATAGTCTCCAAATTACCTTCAGCCCACAGACATGAATGCAACACTCTCTGATAAGGCTTTCTCTCCCAGTTTGTGTATAAAAGGATTCCGTTGTGATAGCAGATATCATACCTCAAACAGCATTCTGGCATCTGTCCTTTAGAATTTTATAATTAATATGACTGGTTTACTCTTTCCACCCTTGTTATTTTTGAAGTATTTTGCACTCTCACTGAACACAGCTAGTATATAAATGCTTTTGCAGATGATCAGTTTTTATTAAGCAATTAAAACAAACTAGAACACACATGCACAGTGTCTAAGAATTACACTTTAAATACAATGGTCCTGAAACCAAACTGGTTCTAGCACCAAAAAAAACAAAACAAAACAAAAAAAAAAGCCCCATGTTGACATCTCTGCTCACATCATGCTGTATAAAGAAATTCTTCCAGCATGACATGACAGATTTAACAGTAGAAAGCAAATGCTGTAGGGACAGGTATGAAGCAAAGTGCTGGAGCATAGCAATCTACATTTAAATTACACACACTGTGAGTGATTGAGTGTGTGTGTGTGTGTGGATATAGGATGTAGAGGGGTCTTAACACAGTATGTGGCTCTTTCACTTTTCGGGCGAAGGCTTTTATATATATGTGTGTGTGTGTGTGTGTGTGTGTGTGTGTGTGTGTGTGTGTGTGTGTGTGAAATGAAGGCCATAGGGGTCATAAGACTTTAACTCTAAGGACAACAATGGCACCTCTTACTCCTGAACTTTGACCTAACTCTGGAGACACCTGATGTGGAAAGGCCCATAAATACCTGGCCACATAATCATGCTCACTGATGAATCTGCATTAACAAATTTTATGGCTTGAGAAGCATCAGGAGCTATAAAAGCCCCCAGGTAGAAATTAATGAAAAGCATTTACTGGAGACAAACACTACAGCTCCAAACAGTAAGACAAAAAGGGGCCATGAAAACAGCCTGTCAGAGAAAAGAGAAGATTTGCATCAGTCCGTTCTTTTCTCGCTGGCTCTGTCATTCAGTATCGGTGAAAGCAAGGATGCTTTGAAATGATTAAGTTTAAATAAACAGTAGGCCTGAGGGTGTGAGCGTGCAAGCCAGAGACTCTGATACTATCAGACAGGTAAAGCCAATAAGCACAACAGCCAGCACTGACCCAACCCTCTGCACAATCATCAGCGTCTACATATTTATCTGCAGTTTGGTATTCATCCAGCCTACAATGCATCCACTTCTCTTTCCTTATGTGAAAACTATTGTAGTAATACCATTGTGCAGAGATCCTATCAGCGGATATTCATGTGGGTCATCTTAGGAAACTCTGATGATTTACCACACAAAATCAAAAATTATGACAAATGACAAAATTAACACAATCATGAATTTATTCACATTATTTGATAGATTTGGCACTGTTTAGTGTGTTTTGCATATTTAAAATAAATATTTATGAATTATTTTAAATGTTTAAAAAAATTCATTAAAACATTTACTTATTTTTGGTTTACATTTTTCAATATCAATTTTTATGTAGAGTGATATCACACAGCTACGAGTGTGACACAGATGTGTAAATTATTAAGAAACAACCACAGAATGTCTCATAAATAAATAAATAAATAAATAAATAAATACATTTGTGTGCGGAACTACTTCCTTCTGCCACACATTCAAATCTCAGGCTGACAGTTTAAATGAGCCCAAGCATCCTTTACTAATTTGAAAAGGTCATTTTAAAAATAACAACGAAGGAACTTTCCGTTGCTTCATTGAAAGGGTGTCGCGATATATATCGTCAGAATTGACAATAACCGTGATGTTCAAATCATGAAATATCGTGTTCATTTAGGGTGTGACGATATATTGGTATTGGCTATAACCACAATATTTAAAATTAACAGGACACTTATGATAACACGACACGCAAATAACCTACTCTAGCTCCAGTACCTAGTTGACCTTCCAGGTGGCAGTATTTGTGCCTTAAGGCTGACACCTGTCTATCAAGAAGAAGATGCAGCAGCGCGTGGCTGCTCTACTCTGAGAAGAACCATGTTCAAACGGTAAGTTGCCATTATTTTACTAGTCATGGAATGGAAAACGTTACATTAACCTGTTAACAGCGGCTTCCTGTGTTCATATATTTAAATAAAGGGATGATTATTTTAATAAGTACCGTGTTTTCTTTACTCGTCTATTTTTTGTATTTGTATTTGCCATCAAGTCATGGCAAAATACATGTGCGTAACACTTGATTTCTTTGATCAAATCTATTACACGGTTAAAACCAATCTAGAAAACTGAGTGACCACATTGCTACATTAAACTGTAAAACGTTAAGTTGGTCGCAGTGCCATGCACTTAATGCCTCATCTACGGTCGTTCTAGACGCATATCAATACTGAATTAGAAGCGCGTTAACTACATGAATTAATTGGCACCGGCGCAACTATAGGTTAAAGAGATTAAAATACGGGTATGCAAGTTAACAAGTTAAAATATCAGTTTTGGTGTTAATATTTATTCACCATTCTGTTGAACTTGACAATATTTTCTCTCTTGTTATTTCATAGGGAGCTTCAAAGAAAGCCAAAGTCTATCAGGTCAGCTGTGACCTGAAGCAGAATAAATGAAAATGCATGTGCCCTGTGTTTATCAGTATCCTTATGTTCATTGGGTAAAAAGAAAAACTAAATAAAGTAAAAATTAATTTGGCTGATTCCCCAGGTTTTCTAAAGATATAGCCATATATCGATATTGTGAATTATTTTGGCCACAATAACCGTGATGTGAAAAATCTAATATCGTGACAGCCCTAATTGAAAGCTTATCCCAAAGCCACTGGAAGGCAAGACTGCAACCTTTAGCCAAAAAAGTGTCATGGCTAATACCAGAGAATGTCTAATATGGTGAGACGTTTCACTCTCACTACACTTCCGGCTTCTGAACTGGTTGCAGTTCCACTCTGATTCCATATGAGGGCGCTCACAGGACGAGTGCAGAATGAATGGAGGTCAATGGCGGTATACCCCTCAAAATCCACTTTTCTCAGGATAAAATTTTTTGTGTAGTAATTTGAATGTTGTATTCGAAAGGAGATGCAAAGAAATTACACATTGCTGGGTGTTAGATTTTTTAGAGTCACTTATTTGCTTTAAAAAGTCTTTTAAAATGTCAATAACGTCATACGTTATATGCTCATTAGCAGAATGCAAGCGTGTTTTGGGCAACAACAACTCAACCTGTAAGAAATCGAAAGGACATAAGTACTCGTTCATTCAACTTTCAACCTATAACCCATGTTGAACTTGCAAAAACTACAATCAGATCTGAGATTTCTCAACGGCAATCGGGTGAAAGGGACAAATTTAGCCGTCTAGCCCCATAGACTCCCATTCATTTTGCACTCATGGCGATCGCCCCCAGTGGAACTCTGGTGGAACTGCAACCAAAATTCGGTACAATAGGACTTAATAGGGAGTGGGAAGGCTCTCCGTAGATGGGCTCTGCTAATACTAACGCTTCCGCTTTGGTGGTACAGAGGGAAAGAGACCAGAGGCCATTTTGTTTTATAAGAGAAGTCACTGACTTTTTGCAACAGGTGTGATTCAGCTTATAGCGCTTCCCATTCATTCCTATTGTATCCGTAAACGGCATGAGTGTCACACATGGCCGCTGACCCTTGGAGCGCTCATCTTCAAAAATGTCGAAGCAAATTTTCAAATAGGCGCTAACTTTATTAACAAACTGAATATTTGAAATCTAAACAACTAAATTCTCCCCTAAAAAAAAAAAAATGTAAACCCTTCATTCTGTGATACAGAATACAGTAGAAGGCCTGTTTCTAGTGGGTTTCGTCTTCCGCCATGACACTCGCTGTAAGAAATGCTGCAAGTGGAGTGATACGAACAAAACAAAACCTACAAAAGCTGTCTACTCAATTTTGCAACTTTTTCTATTTCAAATAAAAAACAAATCTTCTTTTTTTTCCCTATTCATCTCTGCATACGAATCAAAGACATGTTTTGAGAAAAAGACTAAATTAATAAAAAAAAGACCATTTGCAAGAGTAGATCATATTTGCCCATGCAAAGATTCACTCAGGTTACACCTTCACAGAGCTACAGCCTGCTGGACATGTATGGAATACGATATTAAGGTGAATAGTTTGAGTGTGTAAATGAGATGAGGTGAGGTCATGCATGGATGGTGATCTGTTTGGATCATTGTGCTGGTAATCTGATAACAGAAGAAACATCCATATCTGTCCAGCATCACACAGACAGAGAAAGATTAAGTAGTTCAGTAGCACTATCGTTCATATGTGGTCTTAAGAGGTAACAAAAGTCACAATGACTGCATTTTTGCTTATATAAAGCATACTATTTGTACACCTGCTTTAGGTAGAATCATTCGTGCGTGTGTACATGAAAATTGATACAGTAACTGTATAGTATATGTAAATGGAGTGTTTGTAAAACTCCAGGGCTTTTAAAAATCCTCAATCGTAAAAAAAAAAAAACAACCCCCCCCAAAAAAACACACACACCCAATTAAAACACATATATATATATATACATATATATTTATTCCTGTGATATAAAGCTGAATTTTCAGCATCAATTGCAAAGAAAAATTACGCATGTTTGATGTTTTATTTAAAATATTACAGGATTTCTCAAAGGTGATTGTTATTAGATTACTATAATATATACTGTAATTTGTCTTCCACATCTAGTGTACTTAACTTTAAATTGAGAAATCTGGGTATCCAATTGAGCCCCAAAGAGTTTGATTATGGATCTTTGTTGCAGGAACTATATACAAAATTAGACAGCTGGGAAGACGAAAAGAAAAGAAATCTTAACTTAATGCGTAAAAATTTATATAATGAAGGGATAAAAGTGGATTAGCATTACTGGATGTAGAACTCTATAAAACATCATCTAAGCTTGCTAGGTACTGATGTGAAAATGATTTGGATTTAGACTGATAGAACTAGACTAATAGAACTACTAATTAAGCTATTTTTGACCCTTTTTGACAAAGGCTAAAAGGACATTAGCACAATATGGCTATTACAATTTTGCTTTATTCTAGGGAGGTCTGGATTGGAAGGTTGTTAAAAAAAAAGTCTGATTTCTCATACATATTAACGCTACACTTAAGTATAGAAAAACGAAAGATCATCCTTATTTGTATACATTAGTGGAATACATACTCTAAAGTCTTATTTGATATGTGATGGGCTTTTATCTTATATTAATATTGAGTAGAAAAGACAGATGGAATATAGTTTTGTCCAGTTGAAGGTGTATAAAGGAAGCAAGAATTCACTGCAAAAAGACATGTTGAAAACTACACAAACACATGTATTGAGTGTGTTCAGGGACAACACTTGTGTCAGTTTGTGTGTTAAAATCACACATCTATTGTGTAAGGCAATTCAGCACACAAATGTGTCATTTAAACACATTATCATGTGCAACTGAAAAATTACCAGAAACTGCAAATGAATGCTTTAAATGAAACAAAAATATAAAACGTGCCCAGACGTAATTAATTTATGGTCAAATGTTGTGAAGATAGAGAACAATGCATGCACAGAGGCACATCAAAATGTTTTTAATCTCAATTGCATAAATTCTAAGATGATTAGATGGCCAAAGGTTTATATATATATATATATATATATATATATAGATATATATATATATATATATATTATATATATATATATATATATATATTACAGCTGTTTGCTACAATTCAGTAAACATTAAAACAGTTTTTAACGTTAACTCTACCCTTATGGTTAACTAAGACTAGTGAATATCAACAGAATCAGTAAGAGCTTTATTGCCAAGTATGCTTGCGCATACCCGTAATTTGTTTTAGTGACATAAGCTTCCAGTACACACAGACAAAAAAAAAAAAAAAAAAATTGCAAAATAAATCGGAAATTAAATAAATTGTATGAACAGTTGTGCTATAGATGATAATGAAATAGAATAGAGTGAGATGCAGAGATGTACTAGGGTGGAGGGGTAACAAATAAATAAGGATATTGCACATTTTTATTGGATAAGTGGGGAACATTTAACTGTTCATGAGGTAATACCATTTCTCATAACATAAGAACAACGTAATCTTTTAAGACTTTTAAATCAGACAACAAAAATTCTAAATCTGTCAATTTAAATTTAAATCAATTTAAAGAGGTCATATGATGTTTCTAAAAAGAACATTATTTTGTGTATTTGGTGTAATGAAATGTTTATGTGGTTTAAGGTTCAAAAAACACATTATTTTCTACATACTGTACATTATTGTTTCTCCTCTATGCCCTGCCTTCCTGAAACGCGTTTTTTTTTTTTTTTACAAAGCTCATCGTTCTGAAAAGCGAGGTGTGCTCTGATTGGCCAGCTATCCAGTGCTTTGTGATTGGCCGAATGCCTCATGCATGTGACGGAAATGTTACGCCCTTTGCCATACTGTGATGCGTGTTCAGTTGCATTGCATGTAAAACCCAATGCAACTGAACCATTTGTTGCATCCAGTGGGGACCTATATACGAATTATAATGACTTATACTGTGTTTTTACGCGCTGTGCTGCATCGCACCGCGTAAACATAAAGCCACGTCTGCATTTGTGATCAGAGAAACGAAAACAAGCACTACTCTACACCAGCGGTTCTGAATTCCAGTCCACACGCCCCCCAGCTCTGCATATTTTGCAGGTCTCTCTATGTTAACACACCTGATTCAGATAATCAGCTCGTTAGAAGTGAGCTCTCTGCATGAACTGTGTTCCCATTGAAATGGTCCCTACACAGTGTTCACTGTTCCCTACTCCCTGAGCAGGGGAAATCTATTGAAGTTTACCTCACTTCGGAACATTCATTCATGGATTTCAAGTGACATCATATACCTCTGTAAATAAATACAATTTAAATTCACGTCTCACACACTTCAATGCACTTAGAATTGGGCTGAACTGTTCTGGAAGTGTTGTAAATACAACTTAACCATTAATTTCTACTTGTGTCCTCTTTTGGAAGGCCAAACAAAGTATTTTCGCTTTCACAATGAAACAGCGTCTCCACAACATGGTGCCAGTGGCAAGAGCGAGAATCAAAGGTTATGCAAATCTTCCCACCCAGTGATGTAGACATGTGGGGGAGTGTTTAATAAATGAGGCATTTTAGGAGGGCGTGAATGAGTCTTAATTTTTATAAAAAAAAATATCTCTTTGGGTTTGAGACTTTAATCTTTGCAACTTTACAGATCTTTTTTATGCACCAAGAGCTTGTAACACTCCAAAGAGAAAGCAAAACTTGAAATCACATCATATGAGCCCTTTAAATCTTTACATTTTAAAAATACATAGGAAATGTAAAATTTTGCTTCATAACCAAAATGCATCTGTAATTAATATGAATATTCATTAAAAATTGTTACCAATGTCAACTACACTTACAGTTAACTGAAACAAGATGAGACTAGTGGATAACATTTCGCATAGCATACTATCAAATGAATAAAAAAACAACAACAACAACAAAAAAAAAACATTTAAAGAAAACATTTTAGATCAGTCAAACTTTAAGAAACATTTTGAAATTGTTCTCAATTACAGCCACTCTTGTAAATAATGTAAAATTGTAATTGTGTACAAGTAATACTTTTTGTTACATCTACTATAGTTGTATTTGACTAGGAATACATCTGGGCCACAAAAGAGGCAACACATAGGAGTAGGAAGCAGGAATGTCAGTTTTAAGAAGAAAAGAATGTGGTATTTCAATATTAGACATCTATTATTAAAGTAAATAAGAGTAAAGAGTCTTTTTTATTTATTTTTACTTCATTAAGGCCGTACCATTGTGGTTATTTACAGTGGCTTCATAGATTTGCACCAACTCATTAAACAGATCCACTGGGCATGTGCAATTACCTGCATCTCTCCTTTTTCAGGTCAAGTCATATGTGAATATATGAATAGAAATATATTCATAAGTGAATATATTTGTTATAAGTTATACACATCCCATCTATAAGAGATGCAACATCACTCCTTTCCATGGCAGCTTTCAACTTCTCAGTCTTTCCATCTTTTATTTTTCCAAACTCAACATTGAGCTTAAAGAGGGAACATTTTTCAGACTATATTCCAAATCAACAGTTACTAACAATATCAGAACTCTTGCATTGTCTATTAAAATATCTTAAGTAACAAAAGAAAATAAATAATGACTGAACTGCAATAAGACCTACCAGAATTGTCATATCAAAGAAGCATTGGATTCTCAGGCATTGTGGGAGTCCTCTTTGATATCCAATACATACACTTGATGTACATCATCTCCATTGCTGGTTTAATTGAAGATCTATTTTCTGAAGAGGGGTTGAGTTGTTTAATCAGGTTGATCCACTCACTGTTGGTTCTGTTCTGATCCTGGTCCAGTCTCACACTCTTGCGTTTTGAGTAATGATGCTGACCTGCTTCTAGTTTTCACCGATATAACACAGTCTCATTTTCAAGAATCCAAAATGTGGACTGGTCGTAAAATAAGAAAGTAATGATCTAAACAATATATATAGTTTTTTTTTTTTTTTTTTTTTTTTTTTTTTTTTTTTTAACTCCGAACACTGAAAAACAACAACAGTGTAAGTGTTGGACATACGAAGAGATAAAAGTTAGGCTAAAAGAATTTCTATTATAAACAGACCTTATTTTGCAATGCATAAGTATGCTATTTTTATGAATGTGTGAGACTTTCGATTCATTAGCACCTATGGTTAACTAAAAGAACAACAAAGTGCACAAAATGTTAAACTGTTTGTGCTACAAAGCGGTACACTTATGCTTTTGATTTAAATTAAAATAATATTTTCTTGTTGAAACGTTTGAAATGTAAAGCAGTATAGCAGGCTGTTTTTGTACAGGTAAAATAACTGGATGTGAATGACACTGGAAACCAAACATATTACAGTTTATAAATGGCCGTGCCTGCTCCCTCATGAAAAATAAGGCATCATGAGAAATTAAAGGCCACCTGGCAACAGTCAAGGAATGCAACAAACAATATGCAGAAACCAAATCTCACAACAAAAACAAAAACAGTTTGCACATGTAGAATGTAGAAAACGGAGGCTTTTGAAAACAATGACGCAAGTTTAGTCATGTGATGCATATTATACCAATAGATATCCGTGTTTATACCGAGCAGCTTTTTTTTTTCTTGAGGCTTTACGCATGCGCAGAAAGCGAATTTAACTTTTTCTGATGTTTCTGTTTGGATGAGACACTTTTGGAAAACGCTTGAAAACGCTAGTGTGGACGGAGAGTGTTTTAAAACGAAAACGCCGTTTTCAAATGTATCCGGATTAATGTAGACATAATACAGCTCTCTCTCTCTCTCTTTCTCTCTCTCTCTCTCTCTCTCTCTCTCTGTGTGTGTGTGTGTGTGTGTGTGTGTGTGTGTGTGTCTGATTCTGTAAGTGATCTGATGTGGGAAATCCCTGTAATCTGATCTCCACTTTTTCACCCATCCTTATGGGTAACTAATACTCATTGTTGACTCAAAAATAATGATACTAATGACACTCAATGCTCATCTCTCTTTGTTCTCAGCTCACCTGTGATACATTTATTTCACAAACACACAAAGACAGAATACAGCCATTGCATCATTAGTTTCTCAAGTTTTTACAGAATGACTGTTTAAAAGACACGTCAAATGATCAACTACTTTATCTAGTGTGTGTTACGATGATGAAGATGGACTGTCACGTCTGTTGTCCTAACACAAGATAGTGATCTATAAAAATAAATAGTCTCATATCTGTCAGTCTATCAATCCATCCATTCATCCATCCATTGGTCTGTCTGTCTATCTATATGGCACACAATATCTTACTAAATTATGAAACTAGTCAAAACTATTAGTTCCTTATTAATTCATAAAATTATGACTACATCATCAGCATAAGGAACCAAAATTATTTTATTAGCACTCTATAATAGAGATTTTTTTTGACAAACTACATTTTCAGTGCTTGTCACACTCATGACAAACAGAAAGCTAATTGAGTACAATAAAAATAAATATGTTCAAATTATATTTTGTTTGGCAAAGTGAATCCTCATATAAAAGGAAAGTATTTTCTGCTCCTGTTGGCCTTTCTAATTTGAAACAATGTTTTAATGAAGTTTGTCTTTCTCTATTGAGGTGGAGTGTTGTAGGAAAAGCAAAACTTTCTCTGAGGGTATGTAAAAAAGTGAGGTTACCCCTCCCTCCTGTCTTTAGTCTTGTTTAAATGTTACCTCAGCCATTGCATTTGTGTCAGGCTGCAATTAAGGGCCCACAACTGTGAATAACAAAAGCTGTACTGCTCATCTGTGTCTGGCCCCAGGTGCTATTGACATGGCTGCACTTCAAAGACATTTTTAACCTCTCACAGTCCATCCACTTAGGTATTAATCCACACTGGAAAACATCATCCTAATCCCACAGGAAAAAAAAGGATACCCGAGATGGGTGAAGAGAGCACAGAAGCACTACACAACTCTCTCTCTCTCTTTCTCTCCCTTTCTAGACACTTTCAGCATCTTGGTTTATTCAGTCTTGCTGCAGTAATGCTCATAAAGTACCTCTTGACAATCCATTAGTACCTTTTGGCAATCATTTAACAGATGAAATCAAACATAATGAAGCAAATGTGATTTGCGGGCAATATATTTCCAAAAATAAAAAATAAAAACAAATTAATCATATTTTAGATTTTCAAAAATAAAAAATAAAAAAAAATTAATTTAATCAAAACCTCATTAATTATACCATGAAATAAGGCAAAAACCAATCTAAAGTAAAAAAAAGTGTTTATTTAATGTCGGATTAGAGCATTTTTTAAGAGCTAAAGCACAAAAGTGAATTATGTCATTGAGAGAAAAAAGCTGTATTTACTTCAAGCATAATGTGAACATTTATTTGACTAGGGCAGATTTGTTTCCTTATTGATTTTTTGCCCCACACTCAAAATGAAATGTAAATGCGCCTGCGCCTCGTTCGCGCACACCCCACCCACAGTATTTTTTATGACATAGCTTTCATCTAGTGTTTCCATCAGCCTCTAACTGTTCCTGCAATGAACAACAGAACCCAGTAGACCAAAATTGATGTTGGAATAAATGGAATCAGTAATTTTTTTTTTTTAGCACAGTTAGTGACAGCATGGCCTCGGATTAGAGCATGTTAGTGGAGAGCTAAAGCAGATTAACAAAATAAGGTGCACCATTCTTGCCAGAGAATTTACTTTGGCCTTTAATCTTTCTCAAGACACCCTTGTCCACGGTGACCTGCTGCAGTTTGGCCTGTAAGCTGTCTGATGACAGGAACATACTTTCATTTTTCTCAAGTGTAGAACAGGAAGACAGTGTGTGCAAAACTAAGTATCAGTGTACAGCCATGACACAGGAACTGATCCTTTCATGTTTTGAGAGTGAAACTCTGAAGCGCTCGTTCGGCAAATCAAATTTTTGTGCTAAACTTATCACTTAGCCTTCAACACAGCCTGGGCGAGGTAAAATCTGATAATTTAATTGACATTTGCTAAGTTGACATTTTGACATTTAGTCGCATATGCGAGCACCTCGCACACTCTTTCATTTTATAAATAAATTAACCAAACATATCAATACTGACATAGCAGAACATGACATAATGTTCTTGTTAATGTGTAAATGCGCAGGAAATGGGCTAAGAGAGAGTTTTAGCTAAACTCTGTATGTTTACACGTAAGCTGGTCTCCTGTTCGTTCTTAAACTATATTTTAACATGGTGTCAGAAGTGAAACTACCTTCCCGTCCAAGCGATGACACACCGCGACAGATCGGCGCGACGTACAGGAACAAATCCAGACACACACTGCAGCTGCGCGCAGGGACACACACAGAAGATTCAACAGAAAACGGCACCAAGGTGTGAACATTTATACATGGATTACGCTCTTTTCATAAGCCCGCCTGAACACTTCGACTTAGGGTACGAGAGATTCGTTTTTGCGGCGGGGATCGGTGAAGCCAAGAATCCGTTATCTCACTTCAAGGAGACATATGATGAGGGTTAAAGACTACAACCACGCTGTAATCTACACACAACAGATAAATTCTGATATCTTGTGCACACACCTCTGCTGCAGAATACAAGAAGTGCATATGCTAGAGTTCCAGAACGACGCGTTTGCAGACACACTTCGTCAGCACAAAACCGTTCAGATTATGAAAGGCATCTCTCCCTCTTCATAAACTACACAAAACTGCCAGTAATGGAGTTCCTTGAATGGTAGTTGGAATAAGAGATCATGCTGTCAAGAGAGATTACAGTTCCCGAGCTCACACTTAACACAAGCTAGATATCCATCAGACATCTAAATGATTTAAGACCTGAAAAAGGAGGTAAAATGGGACACACTAAAAAACAGTAGAAAAAGGGCCAAAAGGCGGACCAAACGGGGCCAAAATACAGCCAGCAATCATGTGGTAAACAAGCACATGCTGCTGTCCAGCAAGTTTGTAGGAAGTGTCAAGAAAAAGGGCATTTTTGCAGCAGTCCTGCAAAACAAAGAAAAGCTGGATGAAACTATATCATCGTGAAGAGGACAGATAGCATAGAGACTGTGTTTAAGTTACGTCTGAAAATTCACACATTGCAGTGACACAACAACAGTTCTTTTTAAACTGGCCACACACAGTGCAGCACCAGATGCTACTCAGAGAGGAAACATGGTGCTCTCAGACCAGGCAGGAAAAAGCTGTGTGGTCCAAGCAACATGTCACCAGAGAGGAGAGTTTGAAGCAATGTGGATCCTGTGGATAAAACACCACAATTACAGGACTACCTGTGCATTTAATTCACACCGTAGATGCTATTCAAACATCTACACAGCAGAGAAAAAAAGCTGTTCCCCAAAGTCTTCACAGATTTCAGAAATATTCTTTACTCCGGTTGCTTTGTCGGGTTTCTTTCTTTCTTGATCTTCAAAGAGGGAGCTAAATGGGATTTTGTTCATTGAAGAAGCACAATCCATGGTGTAGGTATATGATTAATATTATTGCTATGAGGTCTGCAGAGAGAGACACATTATGAGACACTGGCAAATTATTAGTAACACTTTATACAAAAAGACTCTGTCCTCTACAGACTGCTAAAAAATCGATAACCTTGAATCAAATGAATCCTATGTTCCATTGGCTAGTAATTTTTTTTTTTTTAGAACAGATTAGCTGAAATCAAAACAGCGATGATAAAATAAAAAGCCATGTGAAAAGTGTAGCCAAAGTCAAGGAGTTGCGTCTCCCAACCATTGCAGTTCCAGAGACCTGCCCACTACCTGAAACAAAGCGTTTTAGCACAGTAGTGTCTTAAAAGCTGAAGAATGCCTCCAAAGGCAACTGGTATTTTGACAGGAAAATTTCCGTTTTTGGCACGGAGAAAAGATACACAGAAAGGATCTGGCAATTACTTGGGCCTGTGAAACGTGTTCAAACGCGTCTTGGGTCTCTCCTGGTCTCTCTCTCCATTGGTCAGTCTCTCGCGAGATCTCTCTCTTCCGCGGAACTCGTCTACTCTCTCTTCTCCCTCAAAGATCATGCGCTGCGGACACGCTGTTTCGAAGTCCATCTGAGGCAGACCACTAAAAAGGAGGAAGAGGGGTAAAGTGAATCATGTCAAGCAACACCGACGAAATAACGGCGAGTTGTGGGAGCTTTCACATTATCTGGGCAAGATGATTTGCTCATGCAGAGGTTTGTAGCCTAAATAGTTGATACCTGGCAAGTTTGCAGAAGGGGGTGCGTTGGGACACAAAGGCATCCATTCAGAAATGTCTGTATGGTGGGCCAGAAAAAATCATAAACGCACCCCTGCTTGACCACTCTCTCTACCTTCAAGAGGCAGAGTGAAACAGATCTTTTCCACTGGAACAAAGCCCTCGATTGACTACTATTCACGCTACCATAGAAGTTGCTTCAACGGTTGACAAGTGTGGAGAAACCTCAAAGCCATGTTCGCCCGTTAAAAATAGGCAGACATCCACAATTGCTAAACTGAAGCCCCGCCTTCAACTTAACGTTTAAACTATAAATTGAAAGATGCTTACAAATGTCAGTAAAAAGAATCAGTTCAAAATTATGATCTCATTTGTTGGGAAGTCTTTAGTTTGCTGTGTAGACCTCTATTTTAGACATCTATTAATTATTTGTTCATGTATTGCAAACAAATACATATACATATATATATAAATATTAATAAACATAATATGTTTACTAATCATTAGTAGGCTACCTTTATATATATATATATATATGTATGTATGTATGTTTACTAATCATTAGTAGGCTACCTTTATGAGCAGTCACCTCAATGGCAAAAAGTGTCTTGAAAGACCTGAATTCACCCTATTCAAATCTTTATTAATCATTTATTAATCAGTTGATCATGTTTTTGCAGTAGCCAATCTAAAGTGGAAACTATTCATTATTTGCAATATAATGCAAACAGATTGAACTGTGTTCCCTTATAATAATCAAATTGACCCCTGTACACTGTTGAAATCACATGTACATCAGCTTGTATTTAAGACAATAATGTTTTAGTATTATGCAGTTATAACTATGTTAATAAACTCAGCAAGTAGATAAGTCACTGTGCATAAATCCACCAGTCCTCTGTAACCATTGAAACACTTTAAATGTCATAAATATCTACTGTCAAATCTAGTCTAGTCAATAAAATAACGCTACATTAATTTACCAGCTTATTCATTTAATATATAGTTTTTCTTTTAGGCTCCTGCTCGCTCATGGCTACATCATTAGCAACTACTTATTATTTTGAAGCAATATTGACAAGATCTCTTAAAAGATTAAATGACCCACTATGAAACTGATAACCGCAAATTCAGTGAGTGAAAGGCGTTGCCTATCAATGTACCATGTTAAACATATGCCGTGTGAAAATTACAGCGCAAAAATACAAGCATTATATAGTGGGTAAATTTGACCAATGCTGGCGTTTTTTGATCTGGTTTTATCTAAACAATTTTTAACACCAGGGGATTGTAAATTATACAATTTTAGTAAAAGTCAATGACTGGGAGACTTGAATGTTTTAGTGAAAATCTGTTATGTACATTTGAAAGACAGCCGAGTCAAATTTACCCCGTGGTGATTCTAAAGTTAAAGGGTCATATGATGCTGCTAAAAAGAACATTATTTTGTGTATTTGGTGTAATGAAATGTGTTTATGTGGTTTAAGGTTCAAAAAACACATTATTTTTCCACATACTGTACATTATTGTTTCTCCTTTATGCCCCGCCTTTCTGAAACGTGTCATTTTTTACAAAGCTCATCGTTCTGAAAAGCAAGGTGTGCTCTGATTGGCCAGCTATCCAGTGCATTGAGTTTGGCCGAATGCCTCAAGCATGTGACGGAAATATTATGCCCCTTAACATATTGTGATGCCCTGTCCAGCCAGAGCGACCAAGACATAAACTTTAAAACCCATTATAAACGAGGCATTTGTTGCACCCAGCGGGGACATAATTGTGGATTATAATGACTTATACTGTCTTTTTACGCGTTGCGTTGCATCGCGCCACGTAAACATAAAACCATGTCTGCATTTGTGATTGGAGAAATGACAAACAACAAGTGCTACTCTACACTGCTCAAAACTTGCATTAGAATCATCAGTGGCAAATTCTTTAAATATAAAATAATGTACTTACAGTCTGTGAGTCAGAACAGCCGGCATTGTAGTCTTCTCTCCCAGGATCAGGAAACAGTCCTCCATTAAATGTGCTGCACACATCTGAATATTTGGGTTAAACTGTAATCCAAAAAAATTATAAACACAACTTCACTACTGAACACTATCAAAGCACTCCTTCGGAAATCCAAACAAAAAAAAACCTAATTCACAATGAAACACACAGCGTCACAGCCTTGAGTGAACGGAGGCCTAGAGTGAGCAGAGGCGGGCGGGATTCAGAACAGCTCGGCTGGCAGGCAACCACATGTGACGACCCCGTGCTGGACTCTGCTTCATCCACAGTGAAGGCCGATCCTGTGATTCACAGCACAAGGTTGATGTATTTCCTCAGCGACCAGCACGGATCAGCTCTAGGCATGACGAAGCAAATATCATCCTCTTTTGGAAGGCCAAACGAAGTAGTTTCACTTTCACAATGAAACAAACAGCATTTCCACAAAATGGCGGCATGGCAACAACAATACTACAGGGAGAATAAAAGTTACGCCTTCTTTTTTTGTTTGGGCGGCATTATGCAAATCTTCCCACACAGTAACGTAGACATGTGGGGGCATGTTAGAACAAGCCATTTCAGGGGGGCGTGGGTGAGTCTTAACTTTTAGAAAGAATATCGCTTTGGATTTGAGACTTTAGTCTTTGCAACTTTACAGATCTTCTTTATGCACCAAGAGCTTGTAACACTCCAAAGAGAAAGAAAAATTTAAATCGCATCATATGATCATATTTCCATCTTGTTGCTCAGTGGTAGAGCATTGCGTTAGCAGCGCAAAGGTTGTGGGTTTGATTCCCAGGGGAACACATGTTAGGTAAATAAAATGTTAGCCTGAATGCACTGTAAGTCGCTTTGGATAAAAGCGTCTGCTAAATGCATGAATGTAAATGTAATGATCTATAAAGAATTATATAATGTTTGTTAATGATTTATTAATTAAAGTTATTATAAAGTTTTTTATGATAAAGAAGATTATTGCTGAACTAATAATCATATTTCACCTCATCATGCCCAAATTTCTAGGGCTGTAAAAACACTGTGGGGGCACATAGTGGAATGTGTTCTCCATGAATATTCATGTTAACAGTCCACAACTGTGGATGATTCTTAAACTGTTATACCAATCCTATCTACTTGATTACAGCCCTGCACAACAATTATTTATTCTTACTAATCCTATAGCACTACATCATTTAAACCCTCAAATTAGTAAAATAAATGTGAATAGATAACTGAGATAATTCTGATAGTATCATACAGTTTTGGGTGTGTCTTGTAATAAATCACTCTTTGTAATTAACCCATGACATTTCTTGTTCTTATGTACCAACCCTTTTTTTCCTTAACAGTAGAATAAGAAAAAATAAATAAATAAAATAAAATAAAATTGGATAACATCCATGCTGAATTGTTTACAGACCATAATCTGTCTAATATTAATCACGTGTGCAGATGAAAAATAAACAAATAAATACATTTTATATATATATATATATATAAACTAGTATTGATTAGCATATATATATATTAAACATTTTACTCAATTAAAAGTTTAAAAATTATAGTTGTAATATTATTATTTGGTTATTTTTTGCAGATGAAATTCAATTAAACATTTTACTCAATTAAAAGTTTAATAAGTACCTAGCCAAAAATACTTGTGTTTCCCATGTAAATATTATTTGGTAAAAGTATTTGATTTTAACCTAACTCAAATAATGTACAGATTCTCGCTCAGTGAGGGGGTTCTTTGACCCAATGAAATGCAATGGATATGTTAAGTATGAGTGTATGAGCGTACGAGTGTTTTTTTTTCATAGATTTTTATTTGTTCAAAATAAAAAAATTATCAAGATTATCATTAGACTAATGAAAATTCATGCTTAACACCACTAAAAGGGTTCTGCATTCTCCAACATTGCCAAATGACTCTCAGAAAGAAAATCTCATTATTGCGGTGTATAGGATACAAAAACTTTTAAAGCACATCATTTATGATGCACTTCTCCACCCCACCCAAATGGAAATTCTCTTGGATTTAAAAGTTTACTTATATTTAATAAATTTTAAAAGCTTACTTTTTTACGCATCACAATTAAAAATTGCTGAAAATTTAGTATTTTTTCACCTTTCTTTCTTTTTAATGCATTTTTCATTTTTTAAAATGAAATTCTTTAAAAATATACAAATACAAAGATATTTTTCAGTTACTCTTCAGTTATGTTGAATTACACACATCATTCTGCTATACAGTTTGTGTAAAAGCATTATATACTGTAACATTCACACAGGCCTTGCATGTTCAGTAAAAGCATGAGGAAATTCATCTTCTTGATGATGATAGGGCTAAATGTACATAAGTGCAATATCTCTCATCAGAAATTTTGAGAAGAATTTTTTAAACTGAGATTGCTCAGCCGTGACTCTCTAAACTGTCACACATATCAATAGAGTAATTTAAGAGCTGCCAGTAAAGTAAAACTACCCTTCACATTGACACTGTGTTTTAGATCATCAGATTAGTGAAGAAACAGAGAGAGAGAGATGAGAGACCATTTAGAAAATGCCCATTAACTGTCAGTCAATGTTTTGAATATGCTGCATAAAATAGTTTTCAGTTTTGTGCTAGTTTTTGTGAAAATATATTTATTATTATTTATATGAATATTTATATGATCATTAATTTGTGTTTCTAAATGCATTTTATTTCATTTTTGTACACTACCAGTTGTAAGTACTGTACAGACACACTTGATTGAATTTCTGATGATATATAATTTTTTTTTTTTTAATTCTGTACAAAATTAAAATCATAATCAATTTATATACATAATATATTCCTTTGATACTATTTAAAAAAAAAAAAAAAAAAAAACTTTTCAGGATGCACCTCATCCAGACAATGGGTGTCTTTTTAAGTAGCTACATTTAAATCTTATGGCCTAACTATAAGCTTACATTTATGTAAGATCATTTAGATTTTTTTTTTTTTTTTTTTTTTTTGAATGTTCTTGTTCTATTACTTATATTTGTGTTATTTTACAGTTTTGATTTACTGCAAGTTTAGAATACTAAAAGTATTCTAAAATGTTGCAAAAAGTGATCTTAGGGAATAACTAATTATTTCCAAACTTTTTACTGTTTATTTTAGTGTTGTACACAGTGTCTTATTGTATTTCTACTACTACCTGTGCACTAGTTAAACTATGCATAAAAGCATGAGGAAATTAGTTAAACTAAGCTTGCGTTTAATGACACAAAGTGATTCACACGTAAATGCTGTCCCATGGGAAGTCAATGTAGACGTCAAATATTAGTTTTGCTTTGACAGCGCTGTAGCATTGTGTATTTGCATGATAGCAGTTGTGTGCATGCAGGGAAACTCTACACAGAATGCCACGTCTCTTTCTCTATCTGATAGTAAACTTAATAATTACAGACAACTGAAAACTGAGAATGGAATAAAGATATGAATAATCTTCCCTGATCAAATTTGCTCCAAAAAAAAAATAAAAATAAAAAAATGCATTACAGATGGCTCTAAATGTGATAGCTAAAGTGATTTTGTCATTAAGGAGATGTGGCTATACATCAAAGGCAATAAAAAGGCCTTATTAGTGTACAGAAGGGTCAGGAGGTTATTTCAATAACTGAGACAATATGTTCTCTTAATAGAAAGCATTTTTGTTTTATTTTTCTTTATTAAAACTGTCTTTTGTTTCATTATTTAATAGTCAACATAAAATGTCAACCACAACCCATTTTACTTCCGTAATATGACTTACTAAACTACAAACCCGATTCCAAAAAAGTTGGGACACTGTACAAATTGTGAATAAAAACAGAATACAATGATGTGGAAGTTTAAAATTTAAATATTTTATTCAGAATACAACATAGATGACATATCAAATGTTTAAACTGAGAAAATGTATCATTTTTAATGGAAAAATAAGTTGATTTAAAATTTCATGGCATCAACACATCTCAAAAAAGTTGGGCCATGTTTACCACTGTGTGGCATCCCCTCTTCTTTTTATAACAGTCTGCAAACGTCTGGGGACTGAGGAGACAAGTTGCTCAAGTTTAGGAATAGGAATGTTCTCCCATTCTTGTCTAATACAGACTTCTAGTTGCTCAACTGTCTTAAGTCTTCTTTGTCGCGTCTTCCTCTTTATGATGCGCCAAATGTTTTCTATGGGTGAAAGATCTAGACTGCAGGCTGGCCATTTCAGTACCCGGATCCTTCTTCTACGCAGCCATGATGTTGTAATTGATGCAGTTTTTGGTCTGGCATTGTCTGGCATTGTCATGCGTTGGAAAACGCAAGGTCTTCCCTGAAAGAGACGGCGTCTGGATGGGAGCATATGTTGTTCTAGAACTTGGATATACCTTTCAACATTGATGGTGCCTTTCCAGATGTGTAAGCTGCCCATGCCACACGCACTCATGCAACCCCATACCATCAGAGATGCTGGCTTCTGAACTGAGCGCTGATAACAGCTTGGGTTGTCCTTGTCCTCTTTAGTCCGGATGACATGGCGTCCCAGTTTTCCAAAAAGAACTTCAAATTTTGATTAATCTGTCCACAGAACAGTTTTCCACTTTGCAACAGTCCATTTTAAATGAGCCTTGGCCCAGAGAAAACGCCTGCACTTCTGGATCATGTTTAGATATGGCTTCTTTTTTGACCTATAGCACGGTGGATTGTGTTCATCAACAATGTTTTCTGGAAGTATTCCTGAGCCCATGTTGTGTTTTCCATTACAGTAGCATTCCTGTATGTGATGCAGTGCCGTCTAAGGGCCCGAAGATCATGGGCATCCAGTATGGTTTTCCGGCCTTGACCCTTACGCACAGAGATTGTTCCAGATTCTCTGAATCTTTGGATGATATCATGCACTGTAGATGATGAAAACTTCAAACTCTTTGCAATTTTTACTCTGAGAAACCCCTTTCTGATATTGCTCCACTATTTTTCGCCGCAGCATTGGGGGAATTGGTGATCCTCTGCCCATCTTGACTTCTGAGAGACACTGCCCCTCTGAGAGGCTCTTTTTATACCCAATCATGTTGCCAATTGACCTAATAAGTTGCAAATTGGTCATCCAGCTGTTCTTTATATGTACATTTAAATTTTCCAGCCTCTTATTGCTACCTGTCCCAACTTTTTTGGAATGTGTAGCTCTCATGAAATCCAAAATGAGCCAATATTTGGCATGACATTTCAAAATGTCTCACTTTCAACATTTGATATATCTATATTCTATTGTGAATAAAATATAAGTTTATGAGATTTGTAAAATATTCCATTCCTTTTTACTCACAATTTGTACAGTTCTTTGACATAAATGTAACTTGCTTTGTTATCTAATGCAATGGCATTCATAATTAACCGTACTACGTCACACATGTGTATTCTTCAAATAGAACTTCCTAAAGAGAACACAAAGAACGTCTTAATTTTATACCTTGACTGAACTTTCCTTCCTGAGCCAAGCCCTCCCACGTGTGTAATCGCAGCTTTGGTACCCGTGGCTCACATGCGTGCCATCCCAGCTATCCTGGATCCAGCACAGTCCCTATGACACGCTCACACTCCCCTCTCATCTTCTCTGTTTGGGGCTTGTGGATACAAGCCCATCTGGGGGGCTTCAGTAATGTATTAACATACACACACAAATGCATTCATGGTGCGTCACAGCAGCGTATATAATCAAATCAAAGGGAAATTTCCCTAGTCTCTGGACCGAGCTTTGGGCTTCCTTCTGGAAGTGTCACGAATGCAACAAAGAATAAAGAAAGAGAGTGTGTGGCCTCAGGGGCTAGGATGCATGCAACATTCCCCTCTGCTTCTCTGACTGCATCCATCCACCCATTGGGAATGGCTGTTGACCTAGACTAAATCAGTGGGATCCAGCGACAGCTCCCTTATCCTGTTTGTGCCACCTCCACACTCACACCGTCATTATCTGACCCCAACAGTTCTCCACATTTTATCTCTTACTTATGTCTATTTTCAGTATAGTAGAATAGAATGCAGCAGGAACCGTCCACTTTTCCAGCACTTTTTCAGTATTTTTCCCATTCATTATTTCTATACACTGCAAAAATGCTTTTCTTAGTTTTTTTTTCTTGTTTTGAGCCAAAATATCAAAAAACTGCTAAATCAAGAAAGAGTTTCTAGACAAGTACAAATGATTGTACTGTAAAAAACAAACAAACAAAAATGGCCAAAATGTGAGTCCATAATCCATAAGTGAGAAAAAAATCTCTTTTGCCCTCTTATATAAATAACCACTAACATGTTTGTTTAGAATTGTTTTGGGCTGTTTTTATTTGTAAAAAGTCCTTGATCTGTACACATTTTTCTCCTGATTTGGAAAAATCATACATTTGTTGGTCACAGAGCTGCAAAAATAATTCAAAAGCCAATGGAAAAATATTACTGGCTTTTTTGCCAAGTCGTCAATTTTCCTTTATTTATGTATCACTTTATACAGGATTGCTTCAAAGGAGCTTAAATAAACAAAATAATAACAGAATCAATGATGCAAACCTCTTCAAACATTTAAAATTCTGCAGGGAAACAGTTATAGAAGGGCAATAGTGTAAAGCAGGGTTATTCAAATCTTACCCTCGAGGGCCAGTGCACTGCAGAGTTTAGCTCCAACCCTGATCAAACTCACCTACCTGTGATTTTATAATGATCCTGAAGACACTGATTAGCATGCTCAGGTGAGACCTGCTGTATTATGGAGCTAAACTATGCAGTGCACTGGCCCTTGAGGGTAAGATTTGAATAACCCTGGTGTAAAGTAACAAGATCTGCACAAGATTGCAGTGTCATCATTCAGCACAATTCAGTTCAAGTTTTGGCAAGGGAACAAGAGTGATGCTAATTTCCGGGTTGGCCTACAAAAATAAGTCATAACTACAGGCACTCTATTCTGTCTTTCAGTTTCTCCTCAACTTATGTCAACCCTGTCTTTCCCTTCCTGTGTCTCTCTCAGGTCCTGAATTTGTATGATAATGAATTAGACTGCAGTGGTTCTGTTGTGTCTTACATTTCAGAAACTGAAGTTTATTAGTCATCACATTTGTGACCCTGGACTTCAAAACCAGTCATAAGTGTCAAATTGAGATTTCCAGTGATGTATGGTTTGTTAGGATATGACAATATTTGGCCGAGATACAACTATTTGAAAATCTGGAATCTGAGAGTGCAAAAAAATCAAAATACTGAGAAAATCACCTTTACAGTTGTCTAAATGAAGTCCTTAGCAATGCTTTTTACCAATCATAAATTAAGTTTTAATATATTTACAGTAGGAAATTTAAAAAATATCTTCATGGAACATGATCTTTACTTAATATCCTAATGATTTTTGCCATAAAAGAAAAAAATCATAATTTTGACCCATATAATGTATTTTTGGTTATTGCTACAAATAAGGTCCAGGGTCACATTTAGTTCTGACAAATTAACAATGGCCTCCATCAGAATGCACCCAACAGTCTAAACACACCGGCACGCAACTGCTCCAGTGCATATTACAGATGATCAGGGGACCGCTGTGTATCTTTCACAGTGTGTGTGTGTGTGTGTGTGTGAACATGATTTCACAATAAGTCATCTGTTAAGATGGACTCTGTAGCCATGACGCAGGCCTCCAAGTATGCATGCTCAATGGAAGTGGTCATTTCTCATTTTTTAAAGCTGTTTCTGAGCTAAATCGAATTACAACCATGGCGCCTGGTTGGCACATGCTATCAGGAAAAATCCCCCAAAACAGCACCAGCTTCACTCATGTCTTGTCATACTTACACCACAGAGTTATGATAAATAGGCCACTGAAAGGGGCTGGTGATATTTTGAGCACTGACGAAACACAGATTGACACATAAAGCAATGGTTCGGAAAAGACTTTTGAGAACTTATTAATGACAAGATGAGGGTGAAAAGGTGAAAAAAAAGAACAAATAAACAAGTGAATGAGTGGAAAAATTGATACATGGATGATTGAATAAATGAAAGAATGAGTAACTGAACAAAAGATTGTTGTAATACTTAAATGAGTGTGTTGGAGCACATTTGCTCAGGGAAGATATTTCCGTTCTCAGTGGAGACTTATCTGATAAAGCCTGAGATGAAGAAGAAGACAAACATGTGGCATTTTATGTAGTGTTTCCCTGCACAAACATATTGTACACACTTATATTCACACACATGGAGAGGAAGTAGAAATACACATTAACACACTGACACATTAATCTATAGTGCTGGATGACAGATCTATGAATGTGTTTGTTTGTTTGTCTGTTTGTCTGATCAATAGCCATCAGTGACCCTCTGCTCGGCTCTCACAGCCATGATGCACACACTGAGTGTGAAGTCACTGATGTTTTTTGATCTGTTGTTGTGCTTCAATCATTGCTAAGCATGCAGTTTTTATTACACTCAAAGAACAAAATAAATAAATAAAAAATACACACAGTGCACAAGGAAATAGCACATATGTAATTGTATAATTATATATTAATATTAATAAAAATATTTTCTATTGGGACTTAATATAATATGCTTCCCAAAGATGGAATATCCCTCACAGCCTCTTTTTCATTTGGGTCAGATTGAAAATGGCACCTACACTTATAGGGCTTCTTGCAATATAAATTTTGTATTACACTTGTAGTTGAGTGCATGCGCAATCTGTAAATATATAGGAACAAATGAAGAAACAAATGTTTGTAAATAAGACATGCAATCACAGGGCCAACTCTAATGAGAAAGTCAGTCACGATTGTGGAGAAGTGTTAGCTATAAGAGAATAGTGTTAATTGCTGTGCTAATTAACACATGATTGCATTGCACTTGTTTTGCACTTGCAGGTGATTACATTTTTAACGTATCATATTACTTGGCACAGTTAACAGGTGCCCATCACACACACACAGTGGTGGGGGAAGCAGGCTAGATTCAGTCAAGCTGTGCTGCAATGGGGTAATATGCAAAGAGCAGCAACCTATTAAAAATTGGCTTGGCATTCTGGGTTGTCCAGATGCTGTAGTGAAACCCACCGAGGCGTTATAAAAAAAAGATTAGGCAAAGTCCTGGCTGCCAACTCACACCAGTCAACACTCTTCATTTAGAAAACATGAAGCCACCACAGGGAAGGCGTGTGCTCAATATGACAGCGAGTTTGGGGCATGATTTATTCTGTCCCTGTATGTGCGGGAAAATCCTCATCTGTCATGCATGCAGAGCACATGTGGGGATCCGATACTACAAGATCTCCCGAGTGAGGAGTTCACATCAGTAATGCACTTAAAATCATTAAATACTGCGTAGAAAAAATAAATAAGTAAATAAATAAATGACATATGCAGTTTCTAGTTTTATCAAAATGGACACTAGAATACTTCCTGTGTTACATGAAGGCAGCTCACTAGATCTGTACATGTGAAACTTTTTGTGTAATTGATGATTTCTATGTGTTGTTTATGATTCTCAGGCTGCCACAGGGGATTTATGGGAAATATAGTTTGGTTTGCTAAAGTCTTTCTCTTTGTAAACTCAATGAGTAGTGTCTTCAAGCAAGCATTATCACTATTTTACAATAACTGTGTGCACAATGCTAGGGATGTGTCTGAAGCTAAATAGCTTATTTGGAAAGGCACAGATAATGGCTTCAAAATATATATTGAATTCTGCCAAATAATAGGAAATATATGCAGCCAACACAGTCACTCCTCATGTTTGCTGGTTAATATGTGATCTAGGTATAGCATTATATTAGTGATGAACCGAAATTTCAGTAACCAAATATTCCAGTCAAGACAGCAATTTTTGGTTTCAGCCGCAATAGTTTTGGAGTGCCAAAATCACTAACCAAGACAATGACATTTGATTTGCGTTCTCAGTTTGGCACATTTTGACGATGTCACTAGGTTTGTTTGTGATGCACCTTGGTTTGCCTGAAATTTACATTAGAGTAGATGTAAAAAAAAATCTTGCAAATCTCTATCAAATTGCTAGTCCGGGTTTGAATGAATGCTAAAGTTTGTCTGGTCAGAACAATGATGTCTCACTCAGGCTAAAATCCAAATTGTTGTCTTTATTAGATGTGCAGAGATGTGTGCTTCTGTAAATATTAAATGCAAACATACAGGTCCTTCTCAAAAAATTAGCATATTGTGATAAAAGTTCATTATTTTCCATAATGTAATGATAAAAATTAAACTTTCATATATTTTAGATTCATTGCACACCAACTGAAATATTTCAGGTCTTTTATTGTTTTAATACTGATGATTTTGGCATACAGCTCATGAAAACCCAAAAAAATCTCTCAAAAAATTAGCATATTTCATCCGACCAATAAAAGAAAAGTGTTTTGTTTTTATACAAAAAAAAGTCAACCTTCAAATGATTATGTTCAGTTATGCACTCAATACTTGGTCGGGAATCCTTTTGCAGAAATGACTGCTTCAATGCGGCGTGGCATGGAGGCAATCAGCCTGTGGCACTGCTGAGGTGTGTTATGGAGGCCCAGGATGCTACGATAGCGGCCTTAAACTCATCCAGAGTGTTGGGGTCTTGCATCTCTCAACGTTCTCTTCACAATATCCCAAAGATTCTCTATGGGGTTCAGGTCAGGAGAGTTGGCAGGCCAATTGAGCACAGTAAATACCATGGTCAGTAAACCATTTACCAGTGGTTTTGGCACTGTGAGCAGGTGCCCAGGTCGTGCTGAAAAACGAAATCTTCATCTCCATAAAGCTTTTCAGCAGATGGAAGCATGAAGTGCTCCAAAATCTCCTGATAGCTAGCTGCATTGACCCTGCCCTTGATAAAACACAGTGGACCAACACCAGCAGCTGACATGGCACCCCAGACCTTCACTGACTGTGGGTACTTGACACTGGACTTCAGCATTTTGGCATTTCCTTCTCCTCAGTCTTCCTCCAGACTCTGGCACCTTGATTTCCGAATGACATGCAAAATTTGCTTTTCATCCAAAAAAAAGTACTTTGGACCACTAAGCAACAGTCCAGTGCTGCTTCTCTGTAGCCCAGGTCAGGCGCTTCTGCCGCTGTTTCTGGTTCAATAGCACACGCCTGTGCATGGTGGCTCTGGATGTTTCTACTCCAGACTCAGTCCACTGCTTCCGCAGGTCCCCCAAGGTCTGGAATCGGTCCTTCTCCACAATCTTCCTCAGGGTCCGGTCACCTCTTCTCATTATGCAGCGTTTTTTTGCCACACTTTTTTCTTTCCCACAGACTTCCCACCGAGGTGCCTTGATACAGCACTCTGGGAACAGACTATTCGTTCAGAAATTTCTTTCTGTGTCTTACCCTCTCGCTTGAGGGTGTTTAATGATGGCCTTCTGGACAGCAGTCAGGTCGGCAGTCTTACCCATGATTGCGGTTTTGAGTAATGAACCAGGCTGGGAGGTTTTAAAAGCCTCAGGAATCTTTTGCAGGTGTTTAGAGTTAATTAGTTGATTCAGATGATTAGGTTAATAGCTCGTTTAGAGAACCCTTTTCATGATATGCTAATTTTTTGAGATAGGAATTTTGGGTTTTTCATAAGCTGTATGCCAAAATCATCAGTATTAAAACAATAAAAGACCTGAAAATATTTCAGTTGGTGTGCAATGAATCTAAAATATATGAAAGTTTAATTTTTATCATTACATTATGGAAAATAATGAACCTTTTCACAATATGCTAATTTTTTGAGAAGGACCTGTAATCATGCATCTGTGTTCATAAGAAATAAATATACCAAATACTGACAGCAAATAACATAAATTAATATGGAATGGCAGTAATGTAATAACAGCAGAGTATAATCAAGCCAACATCAGTAAATGTAAACTCTTATACAGCTCTTATACACTGTTTACTTTAAACTTCAAACTATCATCCACCTGCTCTCTTCCCTGTCACAATATGAACACCAGTGAAAAGTATTGGTGAGTAGTAGTGACAGGGTTGACCTGAAGAGTCCATGTATTGAAGTGGGCAGGGCTTGAATTGGATGCGGGGGATGAAAAAAAAAGAAAAGAAAAAAAAAAAACACACAAAAAGCATCCCCTCAGTTAAACCATCATCGTCCTTACCATCCTCTGTGGATTAATAATGTGTATTATATAAAACTTATCATGCAAATGAATGTTAAAATTATCTACTTAAGATAATTCACAAATAACGGCGATTGGTCAATCAGAACTCGTTTCTTTAACAAGCTGCGCACAAACAGAAGCAAGTTTTTTATCATTTTTCACGCAAAATGGTTCTAGCACAACTTTTGAATTTCTTTAAAAAGAAGACAACAGAAAAGGTATGATTTTTTGTAAATGTGCGAGCACAAATGTGCTATTATTTTTATACAACAGTACATAGTAACACGGTGTTTCGTTCATTGAATGAATCAATTTTTGAATGAATCAAGTGAGCCAGTGATTCAATGGCCCGTTTAAATGGACACTTTCCCCGCGTCCCACTGTACATACTATCCAGCCTGTCTGCCCTAAATAGTATTGAAAATCACTAATATCACATAGATTTAGGATGGATAATATGCACATTGGGAAACAGGCTTGTTTCGTTACTAATTGAATCAGCCGTTTTGAACGAATAGTTTGATTTGAAAAATAAATCATTTATCAGAACAGAGGCTTGCTACCACCTACTGGTGGTTTTATTGTGATCATTAATTATCCATGAGAGGCCTAAACCAGCCAAGGTTTCAGCACAAAAACACATTTAGCAAAATATTTTTTAATATTGACCAAAATTCAGGCCCAAGAAGGAAAAAAAATAAGCTTATAAAAATAGGTTAGTTCATTTAATAAGGCTAATTTTTCATTATATAAAAACCTTTTAAAAACTAGACAAATTTTGTAATCATTATGTAAAATTAGCTACAGGACCCACATACTACCCACCCCCCAAAAAAGAAAATAATTTTTTCTGCCTCAGGAAAGACCAGGGCCTGTATTTATCAAGTTTCTCAAAGTGCCATTTTAGTGTTAAGTGCTGAGAATTCATTAAATTTACTCCTACTTTAAAACTTAAGTATAAAAGTAAGTTATCAAATTTCTTAAAGCTAAGAATCACTCTTATTCTCCCAGTTATTTAAGACAGCTAGAGAGGTCTCACAAGTGGTAAGGAGTTACCGGTAGGGGCTTGTGATGGTGCTGAGGAGAACGAGATGTGTGTGCGTGAATCTTTCAGAAGATGTTCTTGAAATGTTTGACGACAAGCAGTTAATCAAACGGTTACATTTCCTCAGTTATTCAAACAGAAACGAGCAAAGAATATTTACATTACCAAAGAACATCATAAATGACTTCATTCTAGCGCAAGTATTATATGCTCTTTAAAAACACTCCCATTATAATCAGTGAAGCTACCTACACTGTATCATGAATAAATCTCTTACCCCTTATTTACAATGCACATGTCTGCGTTGCACTACGGCTCCGACACGGCCACCGGAGCTGATCAAGGCTACTCACCAGCTGCGCCGCAGCATGTTTCTGAAGCGGCTTTCCGCGCTGCATCACTAAAGACAGGCACCAATTTTTTTACGGATAATAATAATAATCGTCTTGCGGCACAACCCTAAATGTGAATTTATATAAGAGAATATTCTTAAATAAGGAAATCTATTCAGTGATTGGTTCATGCTATTTCGTCATCCAAAATCCTGTTTGTGGCACAGCAAAGTGTCATGAATCAACTCTAAGACTGACACTTAAGATTTAATCCTACACTTCGCTTAAATTACGACTGAGATGCTTGATAACTAACTTTTAAGCGCAGCTTTGAGCCAATATTTTTTTTACACTTAAGTCAATTCTTAGCATCATTCTTGAGAATAATTATCAGAGGCTTGATAAATACGGGCCCAGATCAATTCTCCCCATGGGCCAAAGACCATGGGTTGCTGGTCCACGATCATGACAGTATCACTGACCTGCAGGCTGACCTGGCTATGTTTCCATCTATTATGGCTCAGGAATTCAGAATCTTGGTATACCACTTGTGGTAATGAGGCATTACCCCACTGCACCATCTCTCTGCCCCATCAACCAGATGATAGGAGTCACTGGATCTGGCTCTATTAGCAAGGGTTTACATGCTCTGAGGTTGGACAGCTCCTCTGGAAATGAGTCACTTTGGCTTTGATGAAGCATTGTGAGTTCTGCCTCTTTGTAGTCATCTGCTGATGAGATATCAGTGGCTGCCCCATTGACATGCCGGATGTAAGCCTTCAGTAACTCCGGAAGTGTATCATACTTCTGTGGACCGGGATTGGTTGGGATTACTAGGATTGGTTAGCAGACTGATAGACAACAGAAGATTGGCTTTCTTAGTTCAGCATCTTGGTTAACAGGTGTTAATGGTGACATCTCTGGTCAGTGGTCAGTTTTTTGTCGGATAAATTTAGGCCCTTTGTTACATCTGTTTTCCTGGCCTATGTCACAGAGAGATTTTCCCACTGGTACATACAGTACTGGCACATACCGTCTCTTGTCAGACTCTTTGAGCAACGCTATCTCACGACCAATTCGTACGTATTTTACGAGGTGGCTAATTCGTACGAATTTGTACGACCCTCACTCGTACGATTTCATACGATTTGCCTAGACCCCAGTGACGGGTAGGTTTAGGGGCGGGGTTTGGTGTAGGTAATTCGTACACATTCATACGAATGTGCAATTCGTAAAATACGTACGATTTGGCAAAAATCGTATGAATTTGTACGAGTGTGGTGGTACGAATTCGTACGAATTAGCCACCAAGCTGCATGTTTCTGTACCCTTGACAAAACCCGAAGAGCCTGGCACATACCCTCTCTTGTCAGACTCTTTGAGCGCCTGGATTTCTGCCACTCTGGTGCTTACGAACACTTTAAAACAACGGAGTGTGATAGCAGCCAAGTAAGAACAGTTGTGGAGTCACACTGTGGATGCTTTTGTGAGATGTGTACCTGTGAATGCTGCCTATAAATCCAGCCATGGTATTGTTTGCTGTTTTACCTGAGATATAGTGGCTACAATGGCGACTTATACTCTACCTTCAGTGTTTTTTAGTTTGTGAGTAGGCCACAGAACCAGGCTTGCTCTGAAGTATCACAGAAAATGTGGATCTGCCTGGTGCTAGTAGGATGATCCAGTTCTTTGCTGCAGTAACACCTCGGCCACGCAATGTGCTGTATATAATCCAGCTCAATCTCCCAATCTTTCCACAAATTCAACAGTTCCTCAGACAGTTAGGGATTATCCCATTCTCTTTTCTTGTCCCATAACCTCTGTACAGCCCATGTTGTGAATGGCACAATATAGCCAATGGGGTCAACCTGGCTAGCGAGTATATTATATATGCTCCACATAGTTGGAAGGATTGTTGTCCCTTTGACCCGAGGGATTCACATGTGATAAATGCAGGGAAACAGTTAGGCTGGCAGAGAAGGTTTCAGAATTAGAGACACGCATCCAAACATAAATTGAGGACAATAAGAATGTGAGGGCTGTAGATATGGTTTTGGATGTGACTAGCTCAGCGAGTCCTGTACATTGATCGTTTCCGGTTACAATGCCTCTGCAGCAGATCAATTGGGTGAATGTGAGGGGGAATAGTCAAGGGTCAAAAGTCCGCTCTTCTGTTCTGATCAAAACATTAAACAGGTTCTCCCCACTCAGTGATGCACCCACTGAGAAACCTGACCAAAGTGCTCTAGTTATTGGCAATTCTATTGTACGAAACGTGAAAATAGAGACACTAGCCACCATAGTCCAATGTTTACAGGGAGCGAGAGCGCCTGATATCTTGGCAAATTTAAAAGTGGTGGCTAATGCTAAACATAAATTCAGTAAGCTTGTTATTCACGCTGGCGCTAATGATGTTCGACTTCGCCAGTCGGTGATCACTAAAAATAACATTAAAGAATGTTTGAACATGTGTGAACTTGCAAGTATGATGTCAGACACTGTAATATGCTCTGGTCCCCTCCCTGGTTACCATGGCAACAAGATACATAGCAGACTGTCATCACTCAATGGCTGGATGTCTAAGTGGTGCCCGCAGAAGAACATAGGTTTTATAGAAAATTGGATGAGTTTTTGGGGCAGTCCCCGCCCTGTTGAAAAGAGGTGGTCTTTATCCCTCCTGGGGTGGTGCTGCTCTTCTCTCTAGAAATATGGCACATAGTCTTAGAGTTTGCACTTGACTAACTGGGTCCCAGGGTAGGGTTGAACCAGCCATTCGTAAGTGCTTACTTAAATTAGAACGTTAAGTCCACACTAGAGGCTTAGTAACCACTAGCTAGTTTGTAACTAAATCTATACATTATTTGGTTGTACCAGTTGTTTGTAAGGCAGGACGTAGGTAGTAGCTTGTAAACTCTCCATAAAGTAATGCGTAGTCACGTAATATGAAGTTTACCCTAACTCATCCAATATAAACCTTCAAATACGCGAGCAGAACTTGTTTAAATGTTATTAATTTTAATTTATCCTTCATTCTAACTTCTTTTGCCTCACGTATACTAACGGTAAAAACAAGTTTCCATTAAAAATGGTACTTTAATAACATTAGTCTGTATGTAAGCTATTAATTGAAATAAATAATGATCAATAAATACTGAAAAAAAAAATATATAAGAAATGCCATTTATTTATTATTTCATCTGACATGAGCAACACACCAAAGCTCACAGAGGCACGCTGTAAATGGGGTTTTGAAGACGCACTAAAAAATAAACAAAGTACGTTTATTCACATAGGCCGGTTGTTCTCTCTCTTAAAATGTACGTGAGTGTAAATGTAAGCAGCATCATATATGCCTAAAGTATTGCAGGTTGTCGGGTAAAAGAAGAGCATATTGATGTAGTTCACTCAGTCTGCTATTTTATTCCAGCCGTTACTCCTGACCAGACACTTATGTAAATATTTAGTTTATACGTTGAGTTACACTTCAACTAAGTGTAATGGTGCAATGAAAAAATATTTAGTAGTACGTAAGTTGTAACTTAGTGCCCATTTACGTCAAAACTTGGCTAAGTTGTAACTTACGTACAGCTGGTGCAACCGCCTCTTGTAAGGAAACAGACAGACTGGCTAAACCGACCGTCTGCTAGCAACCTCACGCCACAGAAATCAGTTAATTCTCAGAACATAGAGACTCTTTCACCTAGATATCATACTATAGAGACTGCATCTGTTCCCCGAACTAGAAAATACAAAAAAACGTCCAAACCAATTTAGGAGTAACAACTTAATTGATGTTCATCAAATAAAAAACAGATGTAATATGGATAAACAAATGATAAAGCTTGGCTAATTGAATATCAGGTCCCTTTCTAAGAAAGCACTTTTTATAAATGATATGATCACTGATCATAACCTAGATGTGCTCTGTTTGACAGAAACCTGGCTAAAACCTGATGATTACATTATTTTAAATCAGTCTACCCCCCAAGATTACTGTTATAAACTGTAAATTCTACTCCTTGTTACAAGTATGGTAGAACCATCACTTCTACCACAAAAGACTGCTTTCTAAGTAATCTTCCTGATTTATCCCAACAACTCATCATAATATCCAAAACCTCAGAATAACTTGATGATGTAACAGAAACTATGGACTCTCTTGTTTCTAGCATTTTAAATATAGTTGCTCCTTTATGCTTAAGGAAGATTAAGGAAAAAGTGTGACACCGTGGTATAATGAGCACACTCGCACCCTAAAGGCAGCAGCCCTGGAAAATGGAGCGCAGATGGAGGAAAACAAAACTAGAGGTATTTCATATTGCTTGGCAGGAAAGTAACCTTTACTACAGAAAAAACATTAAAAAACTGCTA
This sequence comes from Cyprinus carpio, assembly GCF_018340385.1. NCBI lineage: Eukaryota > Metazoa > Chordata > Actinopteri > Cypriniformes > Cyprinidae > Cyprinus > Cyprinus carpio. The sequence goes on along the minus strand of NC_056595.1, from coordinate 8,796,828 downwards.
GATCTGATTACTTTTCATCTCTTTTAGAAGTAAACAAACATAACCCCAGGTATTTATTCAATACAGTGGCTAAATTAATGAAAAAAAAAAAAACATCAACAGGTGTTAACATTTCCCAACAGCACAGCAGTAATGACTTTTTGAACTACTTTACTTCCAAGATCGATACTATTAGAGATAAAATTGTAACCATGCAGCCGCCAGCTACAGTATCGCATCAGATAGTGTGCTATAGATCGCCTGAGGAACAATTCCACTCATTCTGTACTATAGGATAGGAAGAATTGTATAAACTTGTTAAATCATCTAAACCAACAACATGTATGTTAGACCCAATTCATGTAAGCTCCTAAAAGAGGTGCTTCCAGAAGTCATAGATCCTCTTCTGACTATTATTAATTCATCATTGTCATTAGGATATGTCCCCAAAACCTTCAAACCGGCTGTTGTTAAATTTCTCATCCAAAAAAAAAAAAAAAACACAACTTGACCCCAAAGAACTACTTAATTACAGACTGATCTCAAATCTCCCTTTTCTGTCAAAGATACTAGAAAAAGTAGTATCCTAACAATTATATTTCTTAGAGAAAAATGGTATCTGTGAGAATTTCCAGTCAGGATTAAGACCGTATCATAATACTGAGACTGCTCTAATTAGAGTTACATATGACCTGCTTTTATCATCTGATGGTGGTTGTATCTCTCTATTAGTGCTATTGGATCTTAGCGCTGCGTTCGAAACTATTGACCACAACATACTTTTGAATAGACTAGAAAACTTTGTTGACATTAATGGAAGTGCATTAGCATGGTTCAAATAGTACTTATATGACCGCCATCAATTCGTAGCAGTGAATAAAGAGGTATCATATTAGGTATCATATTATCATATAGTATGGAGTAACTCAAGGCTCAGTACTAGAGCCGTTACTCTTCATGCTTTACATGTTACCCTTGGGAGATATCATCAGGAAACACGGTATTAGATTTCACTGTTATGCTGATGATACCCAGCTCTATATTTTTTTGCGGCCCAGCGAAACATACCAATTTGAAAAACTAACGGAATGCATAGTCGATATAAAAAACTGGATGACGCGTAATTTTTTACTGCTAAATTCTGAAAAAACAAAACCAGAGGTGTTAATTATAGGACATAAAAACTCTGCATGTAATAACCTAGAACACTGTCTAAGACTTGATGGCTGCTCTGTAAATTCTTCGTCATCAATTAGGAACCTAGGTGTGCTATATGCAATCGCAAATCTTTCCTTAGAAATCCATGTTTCTAGCATTTGTAAAACCACATTTTTACATCTCAAAAATATATCTAAATTACGACCTATGCTCTCAATGTCAAATGCAGAAATGTTAATCCATGCCTTTATGACATCAAGGTTTGATTATTGTAATGCTTTATTGGATGGCTGTTCTGCATGCTTAATAAACAAACTCCAGCTGGTCCAAAATGCAGCAGCTGGAGTTCTTACTAGAACCAGGAAATATGACCATATTAGCCCGGTTCTGTCAACACTGTACTGGCTACCTATTAAACATTGTATAGATTTTAAAATCTTGCTAATTACTTTTAAAGCCCTGAATGGTTTAGCACCTCATTATTTGAACGAGCTCCTATTACATTATAGTCCTCCATGTCCGCTGCATTCTCAAAACTCTGGCAATTTGATAATACCTAGAATATCAAAACCAACTGCAGGCGGCAGATCCTTTTCTTATTTAGCGCCTTTAATTTAAGGTTTAGCACATTAATTAGGTCAACCTGAACCGGGAACACTTCCTATAACACCCGATGTACTTGCTACATTGTTAAAAGAATGGCATCTATGCTAATATTAGTCTGTTTCTCTCTTATACAGAGGTCACCGTAGCCACCAGATCCAGTCTGTATCCAGATCAGATGGTCACTGCAGTCACCCTGATCCATTACGTATCCAGACCAGATGGTGGATCAGCGCCTAGAGAGGACCTCTACAGCCTTGAAAGTAAGCGGAGACCAGGACAACTAGATGAGCCCCAGAGACAGATCCCCAGTAAAGACCTTGCCTCAGACGGCCACCGGGACAAGACCAACGGAACCAGTTGAGTCCTCTGCACAATGTGACTTTGCTGCAGCCTGGAATTGAACTGCTTGTTTCGTCTGGCCAGAGGAGAACTGGCCACCCGACTGAGCCTGGTTACTCCCAATGTTTTTTCTCCATTCTGTCACCGATGGAGTTTTGGTTCCTTGTCGCCTCTGGCTTGCTTTGTTGGGGACACTTCATTTCCAGTTATATTGTCGACTTGATTGCACAGATACTATTTAAACTGAGCTGGATG